>NC_074698.1:32112386-32154146 GCF_029448725.1 Salvelinus fontinalis | reverse complement strand
AACAAACCGAAACATTCCCGTATGGTGTAACATCGACACAGACACAGGAGACAATCACCCACAAACAAACAGTGAGAACGCCCTACCTAAATATGACTCTTAATTAGAGGAAAACGCAAACCACCTGCCTCTAATTAAGAGCCATACCAGGCAACCCCAAAACCAACATAGAAACAGATAACATAGACTGCCCACCCAAAACACATGCCCTGACCATAAACACATAAAAAACAACATAAAACAGGTCAGGACCGTTACACATATTGTAATCGTATTACAGATACTTTAGGAAAACTAGATAATTACTTATTGGATGACTACTACATTTAAAAAGGATGTTTGTGAAAAAATAAATTTCTGTTTTCTCAATGACATTCAATTCAACATGGAAAAAAGGTGTACGTTTTAGTTTGTTCCACCTGAGACAGTCTGACCACCAATCAGAAACCACTATGATGACACACCTAATGATGACCACCAATCAGAAACCACTATGATGACACACCTAATGATGACCACCAATCAGAAACCACTATGATGACACACCTAATGATGACCACCAATCAGAAACCACTATGATGACACACCTAATGATGACCACCAATCAGAAACCACTATGATGACACACCTAATGATGACCACCAATCAGAAACCACTATGATGACACACCAAATGATGACCACCAATCAGAAACCACTATGATGACACACCAAATGACGACCACCAATAAGAAACCACTATGATGACACACCAAATGATGACCACCAATCAGAAACCACTATGATGACACACCAAATGACGACCACCAATCAGAAACCACTATGATGACACACCAAATGACGACCACCAATAAGAAACCACTATGATGACACACCAAATAACGACCACCAATCAGAAACCACTATGATGACACACCAAATGACAACCACCAATCAGAAACCACTAGGATGACACACCAAATGACGACCACCAATCAGAAACCACTATGATGACACACCAAATGACGACCACCAATAAGAAACCACTATGATGACACACCAAATAACGACCACCAACCAGAAACCACTATGATGACACACCAAATGACAACCACCAATCAGAAACCACTAGGATGACACACCAAATGATGACCACCAATCAGAAACCACTATGATGACACACCAAATGACGACCACCAATCAGAAACCACTATGATGAAGCACCTAATGCATTCGATGGTTTGTTTTTGTCTTCTTCTAATGCCTCTTAACGAGAAAGTAATCCAAAAGTAATCAGATTACACTACTGAGTTAAGTTACTAATTTAAAATGCAGGTGATTGTAAGGCATTCCATTTAGATAGTAACCTACCCAACCCTGCTAGGATTCCAGTGGCAGAGTGGAGTTTTCACAGCTGGTGGAGATGCAGACCCGAGCGATGCTGGAGAGAACCCACCTGGAAACTCTGAAGCACAACTTGTTCATTCCTGTTAGAATGGACCGGATTTAAGATTTACCCAGCAGGGTCACAGAGGAGGTACGTGTAAAGAAGGGAATTGGGGAAGGGTGCAGCCAAAATAAATAGATTAAAGTGTTGCTGTTTTGGTACAGAAAACAGTCAAAATGTTATCGTATAAATATCAATAGTTTCTCTTAGCTTATCTCTTAGCTATACAGGACAGTTTCATCTAGAACTGTCATGGGTTTCTCAAGCAATTATTTTTATTTTATTTAAGAAGATAGATAGAAATCCTAAAGTATCTCTGAAAGGTTAAAGTCTACAAACTTTCAAGGGCCTTTTATCAAGCCCTTTTCAAACCCACACATATATAGTAGCCCCAGGCTTATATTGAGTCATCCATTTTCAAAACTCTTTACTTTCGGCCTGAACGGAAAGTTTTCTAAACTTTAGCAGTCTATCTGTGTGGGAGCAGGAAGGATTAACCAGCTCTTCTCTGCTATCTCTGTACTTTATTGTCCATTAACTTGCAGGGAACACACATATGTCTTTATGCTCACAACCCAACCCTCTGAGACAAAGACATCCCTAGGAGCTGGGATCGATGGGTCAGCCACCGTGCAGAGCCCCAGGAGCAATTGTAAGGGGTTAAGTGCATTAGGACTTTAGCTCAGAAGGATAACATTTAAAACAATAAATTACAATGTATACAGTAGCTCCAACCTTATCTGGAACCAGAACCCTTACCCATACAGTATCCCCAGCCTTATCTGGAACCAGAACCCTTACCCATACAGAATCCCCAGCCTTATCTGGAACCAGAACCCTTACCCATACAGTATCCCCAGCTTTTTCTGGAACCAGAACCCTTACCCATGCAGTATCCCCAGTCTTATCTGGAACCAAAACTCTAACTCCAGTTTAATATAGGCTAGGTTTTAGCTCAACAGGCTAACACAGTCTGCTGGGATGCAGGCATTAGCAATATCACTGCTTCTTCCCTCAGAACAGAGCCCTCTCCTCTGGTGGTCTGCAGGCATTATCACTGCTACCTCCCTAAGAACAGAGCCCTCTCCTCTGGTGGTCTGCAGGCATTATCACTGCTACCTCCCTCAGAACAGAGCCCTCTCCTCTGGTGGTCTGCAGGCATTATCACTGCTACCTCCCTCAGAACAGAGCCCTCTCCTCTGGTGGTCTGCAGGCATTATCACTGCTACCTCCCTCAGAACAGAGCCCTCTCCTCTGGTGGTATGCAGGCATGATCACTGCTACCTCCCTCAGAACAGAGCCGTCTCCTATGGTGGTCTGCAGGCATTATCACTGCTACCTCCCTCAGAACAGAGCCCTCTCCTCTGGTGGTATGCAGGCATTATCACTGCTACCTCCCTCAGAACAGAGCCCTCTCCTCTGGTGGTATGCAGGCATTATCACTGCTACCTCCCTCAGAACAGAGCCCTCTCCTCTGGTGGTCTGCAGGCATTATCACTGCTACCTCCCTCAGAACAGAGCCCTCTCCTCTGGTGGTCTGCAGGCATTATCACTGCTACCTCCCTCAGAACAGAGCCCTCTCCTCTGGTGGTCTGCAGGCATTATCACTGCTACCTCCCTCAGAACAGAGCCCTCTCCTCTGGTGGTATGCAGGCATTATCACTGCTACCTCCCTCAGGACAGAGCCCTCTCCTCTGTGGCCGTGTGGATGTGTCCCCATAAAGCCCACCAATAGATCAATGCTCTATCATTTGTCTGCAGAATACCATAAAGCCCCATCCCTGTAGGTCCTATCTGTCTGCAGTACCCCATAAAGCCCCATCCTGTAGCTCCTGTCTGTCTGCAGTACCCCATAAAGCCCCATCCTGTAGCTTCTATCTGTCTGCAGTACCCCATAAAGCCCCATCCGGTAGGTCCTGTCTGTCTGCAGTACCCCATAAAGCCCCATCCTGTAGCTCCTGTCTGTCTGCAGTACCCCATAAAGCCCCATCCTGTAGCTCCTGTCTGTCTGCAGTACCCCATAAAGCCCCATCCTGTAGGTCCTGTCTGTCTGCAGTACCCCATAAAGCCCCATCCTGTAGCTCCTGTCTGTCTGCAGTACCCCATAAAGCCCCATCCTGTAGCTCCTGTCTGTCTGCAGTACCCCATAAAGCCCCATCCTATAGCTCCTGTCTGTCTGCAGTACCCCATAAAGCCCCATCCTGTGGGTCCTGTCTTTCTGCAGTACCCCATAAAGCCCCATCCTGTAGCTCCTATCTGTCTCAGGCTTAGCTGGACCATCATCACACCAAGTTGAATCCCTCTGGACCAGTCATGTCTGTCCAGCCTGCTCTGTTCCCTGCGTATGGTGCCATACACCCCTACTAGTCTCTGATATGGGATATTAAATGACCACAGAGCATGACCGTGACTGCGTCTGAAACGGGACCAGAGCCCTACATAGTGCACTACTTTAGACCAGGATCCTATTCCCTATATAGTGCACTACTTTAGATCAGAGCCTTATTCCCTACATAGTGCACTACTTTAGACCAGGGTCCTATTCCTTATATAGTGCACTGCTTTAGACCAGAGCCCTATTCCCTATATAGTGTACTACTTTAGACCAGAGCCCTATTCCCTATATAGTGCACTACTTTAGACCAGGGTCCTATTCCCTAATAGTGCACTACTTTAGACCAGGATCCTATTCCCTATATAGTGCATTACTTTAGATCAGAGCCTTATTCCCTACATAGTGCACTACTTTAGACCAGGGTCCTATTCACTATATAGTGTACTACTTTAGACCAGAGCCCTATTCCCTATATAGTGCACTACTTTGACCAGAGCTCTATGGGGCATTGTATAGTGAATAGGGTTTCATACTGGACCCCTAGTCTGTGGTGTTGGAAATAAATGACTTAACACAGACAGAGCATGACTGTGTTATGAATCCTATTGCACATGGTGTTCCTGGACAGGAGATCAGTTAGGCCACCGCGCTTCAGCAAAACAGGACGGGTGCTTCCAGAGTTGAACTGGTAACCTCACTCCTCAGCTTGAAATGCCTCCTCCTGCTCAAACCAATTGCTATAGATCTTTGAAACAGAGGACCCAAGATCACTGACCGGTGGACGTGTGAAGGAGGAAGCAAAGCTGTTGGGGAGCACAGTAGTGATTTATGTTACACTCTGTTATACTCTCTCCCGCCATCTCTCACCTCTCTCTCCCGCCATCTCTCACCTCTCTCTCCCTCCATCTCTCACCTCTCTCTCTATCCTTCTCCCACCTCTCTCTCTCTCTCTCTCTCTTTTCTCTCTCTCTCTCTCCCACCCCTCTCTCTCTCCATCTCTCACTCTCTACCTCTTTCAGAACCAAGTACAAACACACGCATCTCTCTGTCTGTCTGCAGTACCTCATAAAGCCCCATCCTGTAGCTTCTATCTGTCTGCAGTACCCCATAAAGCCCCATCCTGTAGGTCCTGTCTGTCTGCAGTACTCCATAAAGCCCCATCCTGTAGCTCCTATCTGTCTGCAGTACCCCATAAAGCCCCATCCTGTAGCTCCTGTCTGTCTGCAGAACTGCATAAAGCCCCATCCTGTAGCTCCTATCTGTCTGCAGCACCTCATAAAGCCCCATCCTGTAGCTTCTATCTGTCTGCAGTACCCCATAAAGCCCCATTCTGTAGCTCCTGTCTGTCTGTCTGCAGTACCCCATAAAGCCCCATCCTGTAGCTTCTATCTGTCTGCAGTACCCCATAAAGCCCCATCTTGTAGCTCCTGTCTGTCTGCAGTACCCCATAAAGCCCCATCCTGTAGGTCCTGTCTGTCTGCAGTACCCCATAAAACCCCATCCTGTAGGTCCTGTCTGTCTGCAGTACCCCATAAAGCCCCATCCTGTAGGTCCTATCTGTCTGCAGTACCCCATAAAGCACCATCCTGTAGGTCCTATCTGTCTGCAGTACCCCATAAAGCCCCATCCTGTAGTTCCAATCTGTCTGCAGTACCCTATAAAGCCCCATCATGTAGCTCCTGTCTGTCTGCAGTACCCCATAAAGCCCCGTCCTGTAGGTCATATCTGTCTGCAGTACCCCATAAAGCCCCATCCTGTAGCTCCTATCTGTCCGCAGTACCCCATAAAGCCCCATCCGGTAGGTCCTATTTGTCTGCAGTACCCCATAAAGCCCCATCCTGTAGGTCCTATCTGTCTGCAGTACCCCATAAAGCCCCATCATGTAGGTCCTATCTGTCTGCAGTACCCCATAAAGCCCCATCCTGTAGGTCCTGTCTGTCTGCAGTACCCCATAAAGCCCCATCCGGTAGGTCCTATCTGTCTGCAGTACCCCATAAAGCCCCATCCTGTAGCTCCTATCTGTCTGCAGAACACCATAAAGCCCCATCCTGTAGCTTCTATCTGTCTACAGTACCCCATAAAGCCCCATCCTGTAGCTCCTATATGTCTGCAGTACCCCATAAAGCCCCAGCCTGTAGCTCCTATCTGTCTGCAGTACCCCATGAAGCCCCATCCTGTAGCTCCTGTCTGTCTGCAGTACCCCATCAAGCCCCATCCTGTAGCTCCTAAATGTCTGCAGTAACCCATAAAGACCCATCCTGTAGGTCCTATCTGTCTGCAGTACCCCATAAAGCCCCATCCTGCAGCTCCTATCTGTCTGCAGTACCCCATAAAGCCCCATCCTGTAGCTTGTATCTGTCTGCAGTACCCCATAAAGCCACACCCTGTAGCTCCTATCTGTCTGCATTACCCCATAAAGCCCCATCCTGTAGCTCCTGTCTGTCTGCAGTACCCCATAAAGCCCCATCCTGTAGGTCCTGTCTGTCTGCAGTACCCCATAAAGCCCCATCCTGTAGCTCCTGTCTGTCTGCAGTACCCCATAAAGCCCCATCCTGTAGGTCCTATCTGTCTGCAGTACCCCATAAAGCCCCATCCTGTAGCTTCTATCTGTCTGCAGTACCCCATAAAGCCCCATCCTGTAGCTCCTATCTGTCTGCAGTACCGCATAAAGCCCCATCCTGTAGCTTGTATCTGTCTGCAGTACCCCATAAAGCCCCACCCTGTAGCTCCTATCTGTCTGCATTACCCCATAAAGCCCCATCCTGTAGCTCCTATCTGTCTGCAGTACCCCATAAAGCCCCATCCTGTAGGTCATGTCTGTCTGCAGTATCCCATAAAGCCCCATCCTGTAGCTCCTGTCTGTCTGCAGTACCCCATACAGCCCAATCCTGTAGGTCCTGTCTGTCTGCAGTACCCCATAAAGCCCCATCCTGGAGCTCCTATCTGTCTGCAGTACCCCATAAAGCCCCATCCTGTAGGTCCTGTCTGTCTGCAGTACCCCATAAAGCCCCATCCTGTAGCTCCTATCTGTCTGCAGTTACCCCATAAAGCCCCATCCTGTAGATCCTGTCTGTCTGCAGTACCCCATAAAGCCCCATCCTGTAGCTCCTGTCTGTCTGCAGTACCCCGAGCTCCATCCTGTAGCTCCTATCTGTCTGCAGTACCCCATAAAGCCCCATCCTGTAGCTTCTATCTGTCTGCAGTACCCCATAAAGCCCCACCCTGTAGGTCCTGTCTGTCTGCAGTACCCCATAAAGCCCCATCCTGTAGCTCCTATCTGTCTACAGTACCCCATAAAGCCCCATCCTGTAGCTCCTGTCTGTCTGCAGTACTCCATAAAGCCTCATCCTGTAGCTCCTATCTGTCTGCAGTACCTCATAAAGCCCCATCCTGTAGCTTCTATCTGTCTGCAGTACCCCATAAAGCCCCATTCTGTAGCTCCTGTCTGTCTGTCTGCAGTACCCCATAAAGCCCCATCCTGTAGCTTCTATCTGTCTGCAGTACCCCATAAAGCCCCATCCTGTAGCTCCTGTCTGTCTGCAGTACCCCATAAAGCACCATCCTGTAGGTCCTGTCTGTCTGCAGTACCCCATAAAACCCCATCCTGTAGGTCCTGTCTGTCTGCAGTACCCCATAAAGCCCCATCCTGTAGGTCCTATCTGTCTGCAGTACCCCATAAAGCACCATCCTGTAGGTCCTATCTGTCTGCAGTACCCCATAAAGCCCCATCCTGTAGTTCCAATCTGTCTGCAGTACCCTATAAAGCCCCATCATGTAGCTCCTGTCTGTCTGCAGTACCCCATAAAGCCCCGTCCTGTAGGTCATATCTGTCTGCAGTACCCCATAAAGCCCCATCCTGTAGCTCCTATCTGTCCGCAGTACCCCATAAAGCCCCATCCGGTAGGTCCTATTTGTCTGCAGTACCCCATAAAGCCCCATCCTGTAGGTCCTATCTGTCTGCAGTACCCCATAAAGCCCCATCATGTAGGTCCTATCTGTCTGCAGTACCCCATAAAGCCCCATCCTGTAGGTCCTGTCTGTCTGCAGTACCCCATAAAGCCCCATCCGGTAGGTCCTATCTGTCTGCAGTACCCCATAAAGCCCCATCCTGTAGCTCCTATCTGTCTGCAGAACACCATAAAGCCCCATCCTGTAGCTTCTATCTGTCTGCAGTACCCCATAAAGCCCCATCCTGTAGCTCCTATATGTCTGCAGTACCCCATAAAGCCCCATCCTGTAGCTCCTATCTGTCTGCAGTACCCCATGAAGCCCCATCCTGTAGCTCCTGTCTGTCTGCAGTACCCCATCAAGCCCCATCCTGTAGCTCCTAAATGTCTGCAGTAACCCATAAAGACCCATCCTGTAGGTCCTATCTGTCTGCAGTACCCCATAAAGCCCCATCCTGTAGCTTCTATCTGTCTGCAGTACCCCATAAAGCCCCATCCTGCAGCTCCTATCTGTCTGCAGTACCCCATAAAGCCCCATCCTGTAGCTCCTATCTGTCTGCAGTACCCCATAAAGCCACACCCTGTAGCTCCTATCTGTCTGCAGTACCCCATAAAGCCCCATCCTGTAGGTCCTGTCTGTCTGCAGTACCCCATAAAGCCCCATCCTGTAGCTCCTGTCTGTCTGCAGTACCCCATAAAGCCCCATCCTGTAGGTCCTATCTGTCTGCAGTACCCCATAAAGCCCCATCCTGTAGCTTCTATCTGTCTGCAGTACCCCATAAAGCCCCATCCTGTATCTCCTATCTGTCTGCAGTACCCCATAAAGCCCCATCCTGTAGCTTGTATCTGTCTGCAGTACCCCATAAAGCCCCACCCTGTAGCTCCTATCTGTCTGCATTACCCCATAAAGCCCCATCCTGTAGCTCCTATCTGTCTGCAGTACCCCATAAAGCCCCATCCTGTAGGTCATGTCTGTCTGCAGTACCCCATAAAGCCCCATCCTGTAGCTCCTGTCTGTCTGCAGTACCCCATACAGCCCAATCCTGTAGGTCCTGTCTGTCTGCAGTACCCCATAAAGCCCCATCCTGGAGCTCCTATCTGTCTGCAGTACCCCATAAAGCCCCATCCTGTAGGTCCTGTCTGTCTGCAGTACCCCATAAAGCCCCATCCTGTAGCTCCTATCTGTCTGCAGTTACCCCATAAAGCCCCATCCTGTAGATCCTGTCTGTCTGCAGTACCCCATAAAGCCCCATCCTGTAGCTCCTGTCTCTCTGCAGTACCCCATAAAGCCCCATCCTGTAGCTCCTATCTGTCTGCAGTACCCCATAAAGCCCCATCCTGTAGCTCCTATCTGTCTGCAGTACCCCATAAAGCCCCATCCTGTAGCTCCTGTTTGTCTGCAGTACCCCATAAAGCCCCATCCTGTAGCTCCTATCTGTCTGCAGTACCCCATAAAGCCCCATCCTGTAGCTCCTATCTGTCTGCAGTACCCCATAAAGCCCCATCCTGTAGCTCCTGTCTGTCTGCAGTACCCCATAAAGCCCCATCCTGTAGGTCCTGTCTGTCTGCAGTACCCCATAAAGCCCCATCCTGTAGCTCCTATCTGTCTGCAGTACCCCATAAAGCCCCATCCTGTAGGTCCTGTCTGTCTGCAGTACCCCATAAAGCCCCATCCTGTAGCTCCTGTCTGTCTGCAGTACCCCATAAAGCCCCATCCTGTAGGTCCTATCTGTCTGCAGTACCCCATAAAGCCCCATCCTGTAGCTTCTATCTGTCTGCAGTACCCCATAAAGCCCCATCCTGTATCTCCTATCTGTCTGCAGTACCCCATAAAGCCCCATCCTGTAGCTTGTATCTGTCTGCAGTACCCCATAAAGCCCCACCCTGTAGCTCCTATCTGTCTGCATTACCCCATAAAGCCCCATCCTGTAGCTCCTATCTGTCTGCAGTACCCCATAAAGCCCCATCCTGTAGGTCATGTCTGTCTGCAGTACCCCATAAAGCCCCATCCTGTAGCTCCTGTCTGTCTGCAGTACCCCATACAGCCCAATCCTGTAGGTCCTGTCTGTCTGCAGTACCCCATAAAGCCCCATCCTGGAGCTCCTATCTGTCTGCAGTACCCCATAAAGCCCCATCCTGTAGGTCCTGTCTGTCTGCAGTACCCCATAAAGCCCCATCCTGTAGCTCCTATCTGTCTGCAGTTACCCCATAAAGCCCCATCCTGTAGATCCTGTCTGTCTGCAGTACCCCATAAAGCCCCATCCTGTAGCTCCTGTCTGTCTGCAGTACCCCATAAAGCCCCATCCTGTAGCTCCTATCTGTCTGCAGTACCCCATAAAGCCCCATCCTGTAGCTCCTGTCTGTCTGCAGTACCCCATAAAGCCCCATCCTGTAGCTCCTGTTTGTCTGCAGTACCCCATAAAGCCCCATCCTGTAGCTCCTATCTGTCTGCAGTACCCCATAAAGCCCCATCCTGTAGCTCCTATCTGTCTGCAGTACCCCATAAAGCCCCATCCTGTAGCTCCTGTCTGTCTGCAGTACCCCATAAAGCCCCATCCTGTAGGTCCTGTCTGTCTGCAGTACCCCATAAAGCCCCATCCTGTAGCTCCTGTCTGTCTGCAGTACCCCATAAAGCCCCATCCTGTAGCTCCTATCTGTCTGCAGTACCCCATAAAGCCCCATCCTGTAGCTCCTGTCTGTCTGCAGTACCCAATAAAGCCCCATCCTGTAGCTTCTATCTGTCTCAGGCTTAGCTGGACCATCATCACACCAAGTTGAATCCCTCTGGACCAGTCATGTCTGTCCATCCTGCTCTGTTCCCTGCGTATGGTGCCATACACCCCTACTAGTCTCTGATATGGGATATTAAATGACTGACCACAGACCATGACCGTGACTGAAACGGGACCCTATTCCTTATTTATAGTGTACTACTTTAGACCAGAGCCCTATTCACTATATAGTGTACTACTTTAGACCAGAGCCCTATTCCCTATATAGTGCACTACTTTAGACCAGAGCACTATTCCCTATATAGTGCACTACTTTAGACCAGAGCACTATTCCCTATATAGTGCCCTACTTTAGACCAGAGCCCTATTCACTAATAGTGCACTGCTTTAGACCAGAGCCCTATTCACTATATAGTGCACTACTTTAGACCAGGGTCCTATTCCCTATATAGTGTACTACTTTAGACCAGAGCCCTATTCACTATATAGTGCACTACTTTAGACCAGAGCCCTATTCCCTATATAGTGCACTACTTTAGACCAGGGTCCTATTCCCTATATAGTGTACTACTTTAGACCAGAGCCCTATTCCCTATATAGTGCACTACTTTAGACCAGAGCCCTATTCCCTATATAGTGCACTACTTTAGACCAGAGCCCTATTCACTATATAGTGCACTGCTTTAGACCAGAGCCCTATTCCCTATATAGTGTACTACTTTAGACCAGAGCCCTATTCCCTATATAGTGCACTACTTTAGACCAGGGTCCTATTCCCTAATAGTGCACTACTTTAGACCAGGATCCTATTCCCTATATAGTGCACTACTTTAGATCAGAGCCTTATTCCCTACATAGTGCACTACTTTAGACCAGGGTCCTATTCCCTACATAGTGCACTACTTTAGACCAGAGCCCTATTCCCTATATAGTGCACTCCTTTGACCAGAGCTCTATGGGGCATTGTATAGTGAATAGGGTTTCATACTGGACCCCTAGTCTGTGGTGTTGGAAATAAATGACTTAACACAGACAGAGCATGACTGTGTTATGAATCCTATTGCACATGGTGTTCCTGGACAGGAGATCAGTTAGGCCACCGCGCTTCAGCAAAACAGGACGGGTGCTTCCAGAGTTGAACTGGTAACCTCACTCCTCAGCTTGAAATGCCTCCTCCTGCTCAAACCAATTGCTATAGATCTTTGAAACAGAGGACCCAAGATCACTGACCGGTGGACGTGTGAAGGAGGAAGCAAAGCTGTTGGGGAGCACAGTAGTGATTTATGTTACACTCTGTTATACTCTCTCCCGCCATCTCTCACCTCTCTCCCCCCATCTCCCTCAATCTCTACCTCTCTCTCCTTCTCCCACCTCTCTCTCTCTCCCCATCTCCCACCTCTCTCTCCCTCCATCTCTCACCTCTCTCTCTCTCCTTCTCCCACCTCTCTGTCTATTTTCTCCCTCCATCTCCCACCCCTCTCTCCCTCCATCTCCCACCTCTCTCTCCCTCCATCTCTCACCTCTCTCTCCCTCCATCTCTCACCTCTCTCTCTCTCCTTCTCCCACCTCTCTGTCTATTTTCTCCCTCCATCTCCCACCCCTCTCTCCCTCCATCTCTCACCTCTCTATCTCTCTCTCTCCCTCTCTCTCTCTCTCTCTGTTTCAGAACCAAGTACACACACACACACACACACACACACACACACACACAGTGTAGGAATAGATAGCGAAAAGGCAATTCATTTCCATATTAAACATGATCATGTATATAGAGTCGATCTGTTGTTATCTACAACTATACAGCTACAACCAGGAGCGTAAAACATGGTTGAGATGACGTCGCTACAGCTACAACCAGGAGCATAAAACATGGTTGAGATGACGTCGCTACAGCTACAACCAGGAGCGTAAAACATCGTTGAGATGACGTCGCTACAGCTACAACCAGGAGCGTAAAACATGGTTGAGATGACGTCACTACAGCTACAACCAAGAGCGTAAAACATGGTTGAGATGACGTCGCTACAGCTACAACCAAGAGCGTAAAACATCGTTGAGATGACGTCGCTACAGCTACAACCAGGAGCGTAAAACATCGTTGAGATGACGTCGCTACAGCTACAACCAGGAGCGTAAAACATGGTTGAGATGACGTCACTACAGCTACAACCAGGAGCGTAAAACATGGTTGAGATGACGTCACTACAGCTACAACCAAGAGCGTAAAACATGGTTGAGATGACGTCACTACAGCTACAACCAGGAGCGTAAAACATGGTTGAGATGACGTCGCTACAACCAGGAGCGTAAAACATGGTTGAGATGACGTCGCTACAACCAGGAGCATAAAACATGGTTGAGGTGACGTCAATACAGCTACAACCAGGAGCGTAAAACATGGTTGAGATGACGTCGCTACAACCAGGAGCGTAAAACATGGTTGAGATGACGTCGCTACAACCAGGAGCATAAAACATGGTTGAGGTGACGTCACTACAGCTACAACCAGGAGCATAAAACATGGTTGAGATGACGTCACTACAGCTACAACCAGGAGCGTAAAACATGGTGGAGATGACGTCACTACAGCTACAACCAAGAGCGTAAAACATGGTTGAGATGACGTCACTACAGCTACAACCAGGAGCGTAAAACATGGTTGAGATGACGTCACTACAGCTACAACCAGGAGCGTAAAACATGGTTGAGATGACGTCACTACAGCTACAACCAGGAGCGTAAAACATGGTTGAGATGACGTCACTAGAGCTACAACCAGGAGCGTAAAACATGGTTGAGATGACGTCACTACAGCTACAACCAGGAGCGTAAAACATGGTTGAGATGACGTCACTACAGCTACAACCAAGAGCGTAAAACATGGTTGAGATGACGTCGCTACAGCTACAACCAAGAGCGTAAAACATGGTTAAGATGACGTCACTACAGCTACAACCAGGAGCGTAAAACATGGTTGAGATGACGTCACTACAGCTACAACCAGGAGCGTAAAACATGGTTGAGATGACGTCGCTACGACGTTATTTAGCCGCTAGGAACAGTCTTTTCTATTGAATCAGATGTCTGCATTCATCTAGTGGTCTAAATGAGCTCTAAATGTAATCTTACACAAACATATCTACTATACAAAGATTATAAACATTTGAAATGCAAACTTTTTTAAGCATAATAATAAGATTACAATTCAAACCCATCAGATATTCTTTTCATCAACCCCCATTTCATTTTAACTCAACATATTCTCGAAATGATTCAATGTGTTAATGTTTTCTTGTGTTCTGCCCTCAGGGAAGTGTGTACGTGTTGGCTTTGTCCTGAATGACATCCTATTCCCTATATACAGATGTAGGATCTTAATTTGCAGGACAACATTCCTGCAATGCGGGTAAATGCAAAACTTGTAGTGTATTTGAGGTTTAAAGGGTATCTGAAGTTTGTAATTTCCACTTAGAGATGTCAGACTTAAGAAAAATGTATCAAGCCCTATATACAGATGTAGGATCTTAATTTGCAGGACAACATTCCTGCAATGCGGGTAAATGTAAAACTTGTAGTGTATTTGAGGTTTAAAGGGCATCTGAAGTTTGTAATTTCCACTTAGAGATGTCAGACTTAAGAAAAATGTATCAAGCTTACAAAAATGTCAAGTTATTATAATCCACATAATAATTCACAGTTTCCCGTTGCTGCAGGATCATTTTCTTGCTCTATCAAACTGGCTCAAATCAAGATCCTACATATGTAGAGCAGTACTTTTGACCATGACCCATAGGGCTCTGGGGGTGGAATTGAGTGGGACACACATGTATAAGGAGATTGACATATAATGTGATTCATATAATGAAAGCAATATGCAGTGTTTGTCATGGATGTTTAGGGGTGGGAGTGCTGAAATGTATTTGTCAACGAGGAGGGGGCCGGGAGGTGCTGAGAGAAATGTTTACTCCCCACACTGCTGACGGTTATTTATTTATACATTTATTTACAAAAACATTCAGATTTATGTAGGATGTAGGATGCAGGATGCAGGATGTAGGATATAGGATGCAGGATGCAGGATGCAGGATGTAGGATGCAGGATGCAGGAAATAGGATGCAGGATGCAGGATGCAGGATATAGGATGCATGATGTAGGATGTAGGATGCAGGATATAGGATGCAGGATGTAGTATGTAGGATGCAGGATATAAGATGCAGGATGTAGGATGTAGGATGTAGGGTGCAGGATGTAGGATGTAGGATGCAGGATGCAGGATGCAGGATGTAGGATGCAGGATGTAGGATGCAGGATGTAGGATGTAGGATGTAGGATGCAGGTTGTAGGATGCAGGATGTAGGATGTAGGATGAAGGATGCAGGATGTAGGATGCAGGATGCAGGATGAAGGATGCAGGATATGGGATGCAGGATATGGGATGCAGGATGTAGGATGTAGGATGCAGGATATGGGATGCAGGATATGGGATGCAGGATGTATGATGTAGGATGCAGTATATGGGATGCAGGATGTAGGATGCAGGATGTAGGATGCAGGATGTAGAATGTAGGATGCAGGATGTAGGATGCAGGATGAAGGATGCAGGATGTAGGATGCAGGATGTAGGATGCAGGTGGAAGGATGCAGGATGTAGGATGTAGGATGCAGGATATAGGATGTAGGATGCAGGATGCAGGATGCAGGATGTAGGATGCAGGATGAAGGATGCAGGATCTAGGATGCAGGATATAGGATGTAGGATGCAGGATGTAGGATGCAGGATGTAGGATGCAGGATGTAGGATGTAGGATGCAGGATGCAGGATGTTGGATGCAGGATGCAGGATGTAGGATGCAGGATATAGGATGTAGGATGTAGGATGCAGGATATAGGATGTAGGATGCAGGATGCAGGATGTAGGATGCAGGATGCAGGATGTAGGATGCAGGATGAAGGATGCAGGATGCAGGATATAGGATGTAGGATGCAGGATGTAGGATGCAGGATGTAGGATGCAGGATGCAGGATGTAGGATGCAGGATGCAGGATGTAGGATGCAGGATGAAGGATGCAGGATGTAGGATGCAGGATGTAGGATGCAGGTGGAAGGATGCAGGATGTAGGATGTAGGATGCAGGAAATAGGATGCAGGATGCAGGATGCAGGATATAGGATGCAGGATGTAGGATGTAGGATGCAGGATATAGGATGCAGGATGTAGTATGTAGGATGCAGGATATAGGATGCAGGATGTAGGATGTAGGATGTAGGGTGCAGGATGTAGGATGTAGGATGCAGGAAATAGGATGCAGGATGCAGGATGTAGGATGCAGGATGTAGGATGCAGGATGTAGGATGTAGGATGTAGGATGCAGGTTGTAGGATGCAGGATGTAGGATGTAGGATGAAGGATGCAGGATGTAGGATGCAGGATGCAGGATGCAGGATGAAGGATGCAGGATATGGGATGCAGGATATGGGATGCAGGATATGGGATGCAGGATATGGGATGCAGGATATAGGATGTAGGATGCAGGATATGGGATGCAGGATATGGGATGCAGGATGTATGATGTAGGATGCAGTATATGGGATGCAGGATGTAGGATGCAGGATGTAGGATGCAGGATGTAGAATGTAGGATGCAGGATGTAGGATGCAGGATGCAGGATGCAGGATGTAGGATGCAGGATGAAGGATGCAGGATGTAGGATGCAGGATATAGGATGTAGGATGCAGGATGTAAGAAGCAGGATGTAGGATGCAGGATGTAGGATGTAGGATGCAGGATGCAGGATGTAGGATGCAGGATGCAGGATGTAGGATGCAGGATATAGGATGTAGGATGCAGGATATAGGATGTAGGATGCAGGATGCAGGATGTAGGATGCAGGATGCAGGATGTAGGATGCAGGATGAAGGATGCAGGATGCAGGATATAGGATGTAGGATGCAGGATGTAGGATGCAGGATGTAGGATGCAGGATGTAGGATGCAGGATGTAGGATGCAGGATGCAGGATGTAGGATGCAGGATGCAGGATGTAGGATGCAGGATGTAGGATGCAGGTGGAAGGATGCAGGATGTAGGATGTAGGATGCAGGATATATGATGTAGGATGCAGGATGCAGGATGGAGGATGCAGGATGCAGGATGTAGGATGCAGGATGAAGGATGCAGGATGTAGGATGCAGGATATAGGATGTAGGATGCAGGATGTAGGATGCAGGATGTAGGATGCAGGATGCAGGATGTAGGATGCAGGATGCAGGATGTAGGATATAGGATGCAGGATGCAGGATGCAGGATGTAGGATGTAGGATGCAGGATGCAGAATGTAGGATGCAGGATGTAGGATGCAGGATGTAGGATGAAGGATGCAGGTGGAAGGATGCAGGATGTAGGATGTAGGATGCATTTGCAGTATGAAGATAGATACAGTGCCTATCGAAAGTCTACACTTAAATTTCCCATGCAGCTAAACAAGCCCATATCTTATACATTTTCATACCTTAAGGGAACTCTGAGACGGGAGCCGTATGGTTAGTGAAGAAAGTCCCATTGCAAATGTACGGTCCCTTACCTGACGTCTTATTGCGTCGCAGAAAATCGCGGACGGCGTCGGGCCGTGGGCGGCGGAGAGCTCTTTCAGGAAGTCACTCAAAAAAACGTTTCGGAATTTCGGTTTCCGTTTTATAAAAATGACAAATTTTTGACTTTTTTCTGCATTCTCGAAAATTCCCACAAGAGGGAAAATAAATCATATGGCAGGCGCACGAGCACTAGGCAAACGAGCGCGGCCTTTTCTCCTAAACTGAAAATATTTCGAAGACGAAACTCGGCGAGCGTAGGTTTGGAGTAATGGGCAGTTGGCCCCGAACAAGATGGCGTCGAGACCTCGGCGCTTTTTGAGTTATGGCTATTTTTCTGAGATTAAAGGGTTAAAACGCAAGTGGGGTGCTAATTTGACCGCTTCATGTCAAAGTACATAAGCATACGGTGTCAGGAAAAAAAGAACCAGCCATTTATCTATTGTAATTTAAGAGAAATCGTACATTGACCGTTTGGTGATGTTCACAAAGAGGATTTTTTTTTTCAAAAAAATCACAGATCCAGTTGCACTGTGTTCAGACGTACATTTTTAAAGTGGGTCTCGAAGCTCTGCGAGAATCCTGTGATTTTATATGATTTTATGAAATAACACACACTCCTTTAACCCTCTTTAAATAAGTCCGCTCTTAACATAAAGACTTAAAACTCAATATTATATAAGAGCCTACCCCAAGGAGGGTATGTGTTCACGTTCAGCTTCCTATGTCAACTGGAAGTACCTTAAATGGTGCCATAGGGTCAGGTTTGAAGGGTAATAAAGGTCAGATCTTTTCAAAACTTCACTTGTGTGATTAGACAACCCTCATGAACTGTAATCAGTCATTTTTCCAAACAGATGTCAAAGAAAAGCTCTCTCACTCAAAAACACACACACAAAAAGGAAGGATGGAGTGAAAAAGTACGGTGCTTAAAGACACACAAAGCCCAAAATGGCATGACTATTATCTCTAGGCCGTGCCGAGTTCAACGAGATGCCCCGCTTGACCGTAGCTCGCTCGGTCTGAGCGCAGCGACCGTTACAAGAGAACGGACACGAATGACCTTTTGACCTCAATGTCAATTTCATTTGCTTTTGGGACACAGAGAGAGAACCGTTAAGGTTAGAAACACAATTTCACCTCAGGAGTGTTCTTAAGGTCCTCCCGATCTGTGCAAGCCTAACCCTGACCTTGTGGCATTAACCCTTCACAGTTAAAAGAAGGTGTTTACATCAATGAAATGTCTCCCCATTGGAATACATTGACTGCACCTCTAAATTCAACCTAAAGCCTATGTGGGTTATGATTGTCTTATGGACCTGTCTTTGATGTCAGTCCATCAGGCCACCATGAGGTCTACCTGTGTCGATTCTAAGCTTCCTGGAGCAACCGGAAGTGGTTAAATCACCCTAAAAGTGTTTGCCATACCCAACATGCAGTATGAGAGAAATAGTGCATTCAACCCTATGTAAATCAGTCAATTTTTAACATACAGACTTAAAACTCAGGATTCTGTAACAACATACTCCAGTGATGATATGTGGGTTTTTTCAGCTTCCTGTGCCAACCGGAAGTGCCATAATTGGTGTCAAATGGGCTGTTTCAAAGGGTTAAAAATGTCAAATCTTTCCAAAACTTCATATATGTGAATAGACAACCTTCCTGAACTGTAAATCAGTCATTCATCCCATCAGATCTCAAAAAAAAAAAAATTCACACCCACACAGAAATGATGGAGGGACACTCTGAGGGGCTAAGAGGCAGACAGTGCCTGCAGTAGTTACTTTTGTTCCAACTTTTAAAGAACCGTCAGACCTAGAGTTCTAAAAATTTACAAACCTGTTCTAGACCTCAGGTCGATTGTGCACAGTGAATTATATGACTCTAGAAGGTTCTCGGATCGATAAAAAGCCTTGTGTATTTGCCATGTTTTCAATTCATTTGACCTCAACGAAACGGACGACCTTTAGAAAAGTCCCAGAGTCTCAAGACTAGGTGCGTTGAAACCGGCTCGGCCCATAGAGACAGACCCCAACGAGCCTGTTTGATTGCTCATTCAAGGACCCCGTAGCAAGGCAATGAAAACAGTGGATTTTCAGCACCAATTAGCGTTTTGCTCGGACACCGAATGACCTATCGAGCCGAAACTTGGGATTCGAGGTCGCCTCACATAGGGCTAAACATAATGTGAACATTGGACCCGCAGCTAGAACATAACTATGTATTATTTGTTTTATTATGGTTTAAAGAGAAAGCGCTGTGAATTTTGGGCCTGCTCTGAAATATGTTATAGTTGGCATCGAAAGGAGTTGGAAAAAGTGAGTTTGGAGTCAGATGGTATCAGTTTGGTGTCTGAAAATATCTATTTGACTGATGGACACTGACTTGCTCGTTGACTTTTGTACAATTGCAATATGTTTCAACGGGGAGGTACCATGAGGAAAAAGCGACATGATGAAATTTCACAAAACGAGCGATGGAGAGGAACCACTATCACTGCCCGGCCATCCTGAGGTCATCAGAACGTTGACTTTTGCATTTCTAAAGTATTTAAGAGAATGCACGTTACATTTGCAATATGATGTGATGTTTTTCATATTGCAAATGCCTGTTACATTTGCAATATGATGTGATGTTGAATCATATTGCAAATGTAACGTGCATTCTTTAAATACCTTGGACATACAAAAGTCAACGTCCTGATGACCTCAGGATGGCCGGGCAGTGACAGTGGTTCCTCTCCATCGCTCGTTAGGTGAAATTTCATCATGTCGATTTTGGTGATGGTACCCCCGCGTTGAAACATATTGAAATTGTACAAAAGTCGCCTAGCAAGTCAACTAGCATGTCGTTGTCATCCCATAGCAACACATTGACTGCACCTCTAAATTCAACCTGAAGCCTAAATGGGTTATGAATGTCTTATGAACCTGTCTTTGATGTCAGTCCATCAGGCCACTATGAGGTCTACCTGTGTTGATTCTAAGCTTCCTGGAGCAACCGGAAGTGGTTAAATCAGCCTAAAAGATGTCCTGATATACATGACTTGCAATTTTGAAAAATCACTGCATTCAACCCTATGTAGATCAGTCAATTCTTAACGTATAGACTTCAAATTCAGGATTCTGTAACAGCATACCCCAGTCAAGACATGTGTTTAACTATAGCTTCCTGTGCCAACCGGAAGTGCCTTAAAATGGAGTCATGGTTCTGTTTCGAAGGGTTAAAAAGGTCAGAACTTTTCAAAACTTCATTTGTGTAATTAGACAACCCTCATGAACAGTAAATCAGTCATTTCTCTAAGCAGATGTCAAAGGAAAGCTCTCTCTCACACACAAACACACACACAAGCAATGATGGAGTGAAAAAGTACGGTGCTTAACGACACACAAAGCCTGCAATGGCATTACTATTATCTCCAGGCCGTGCCGAGTTCAACGAGACGCCCCGCTTGACCGTAGCTCGCTCGGTCTGAGCGCAGCGACCGTTACAAGAGAACGGACACAAATGACCTTTTGACCTCAATGTCAATTTCATTTGCTTTTGGGAGACAGAGAGAGAACCGTTAATGTTAGATGCACAATTTCACCTCAGGAACAATCCTAAGGTCCTCCCGATCTGTGCAAGCCTAACCTTGACCTTGTGGCATTAACCCTTCACAGTTAAAAGAAGGTGTTTACATGAAATAGTTTACAATGAAATGTCTCCCCATTGGAATACATTGACTGCACCTCTAAATTCAACCTAAAGCCTATGTGGGTTATGATTGTCTTATGAACCTGTCTTTGATGTCAGTCCATCAGACCACCATGAGGTCTACCTGTGTCGATTCTAAGCTTCCTGGAGCAACCGGAAGTGGTTAAAACACCCTAAAAGTGTTTGCAATAGCCAACCTGCAGTTTGAGAGAAATAGTGCATTCAGCCCTATGTAAATCAGTCAAATTTTAACATATAGACTTAAAATTCAGGATTCTCAAACAGCATACTCCAGTGAGTATATGTGTTTATTTTCAACTTCCTGTGCCAACCGGAAGTGCCATAATTGGTGTCAAATGGGCTGTTTTGAAGGGTTAAAAAGGTCAAATCTTTCCAAAACTTCATATATGTGAATAGACAACCCTCCTGAACTGTAAATCAGTCATTCATCCCATCAGATTTCAAAAAAAAAAAAAATACAAAATCAACAGAAATGATGGAGGGACACACTGAGGGGCTAAGAGGCAGACAGTGCATGTAGTAGTTACTTTTGTTTGAACTTTTAAAGAACCGTCAGACCTAGAGTTCTGAAAATTTACAAACCTGTTCTAGACCTCAGGTCGATTGTGCACGGTGATTTATGTGGCTCTAGAAGGTTCTCGGACCGATAAACAGCCTCGTGTATTTGCTATGTTTTCAATTCATTTCAGCTCAACGAAATGGACGACATTTAGAAAAGTCCCAGAGTCTCAAGACTAGGTGCATTGAAACCGGCTCGGCCCATAGATACAAACTCCAACGAGCCTGTTTGATTGCTCATTCAAGGACCCCGTAGCAAGGCAATGAAAACAGTGGATTTTCAGCACCAATTAGGGTTTTGCTCGGGCACCGAATGAACTATCGAGCCGAAACTTGGGATTCGAGGTCGCCTCACATAGGGCTAAACATAATGTGATAATTGGACCCGCAGCTAGAACATAACTACGTATTATTTGGTTTATTATGGTTTAAATGGAAGGCGCTGTGAATTTTGGGCCTGCTCTGAAATATGTTATAGTTGGCTTCTAAAGGAGTTGGAAAAAGTGAGTTTGGTGTCAGATGGTATCAGTTTGGTGTCTGAAAATATCCAATTGACTGATGGACACCGACTTGCTAGTTGACTTTTGTACAATTGCAATATGTTTCAACGCGGGGGTACCATCAGCAAAATCGACATGATGAAATTTTCACGCAACGAGCGATGGAGAGGAACCACTAACACTGGCCGGCCATCCTGAGGTCATCAGGATGTTCAATTTTGTATTTCTAAAGTATTTAAAGAATGCGCGTTACATTTGCAATATGAATCAACACATCATATTGTAAATGTAACAGTGTGTGTTATGTTTGCAATATGATTCAACACATCATATTGCAAATGTAACACACTGTTATGTTTGCAATATGATTCAATACATCATATTGCAAATATAACACTGTGTTATGTTTGCAATATGATGTGATGTTTTTCACTGTTGAATCATATGCAAATGTAACGTGCATTCTTTAAATAAACCCTATGTGGGTTATGAATGTCTTATGAACCTGTCTTCAATGTCAATCCATCAAGCCACTATGAGGTCTACCTGTGTTGATTCTAAGCTTCCTGTGCCAACCGGAAGTGCCTTAAAATGGGGTCACAGGTGCTGTTTCAAAGGCTTAAAAAAGTCAGATCTTTCCAAAACTTTAAGTGTGTGATTAGGCAACCTTCATGAACTGTAAATCAGTCATTTCTCTAAACAGATGTCAAAGAAAAGCTCACACACACACAGCAAGGATATGGTGCTTAAAGACACACAGAGCCTTAAATGCTTTTAGGGGGCATCCAGACTTCCATACCCGCTCTGGAAGCACTATTTACGGGCAAAAATCAATGTGTGCTGGCCTGAGTGATTTATGGAGGTTTTCAAAAAAAGTCAGAAAATATTCTATGTTTTTTCTTCTGGAATTTTTGTTTTGTTTTTTCTTCTCGTGTCAATGGGGGTCCGGCCTGAGTGATTTAAGGAGGTTTCCAAAAAAAGTCAAAAAATATTCTGTTTCATTTTTTGGGTTACCAGGTGCCATGGTTGAAATTGCTTTTAGGGGGCATCCAGAATTCCATACCCGCTCTGGGAGCACTATTTACGGGCAAAAATCAATGTGTGCTGGCCTGAGTGATTTATGGAGGTTTTCAAAAAAAGTCAGAAAATATTCTATGTTTTTTCTTCTGGAAATTTTTGTTTTGTTTTTTCTTCTCGTGTCAATGGGGGTCCGGCCTGAGTGATTTAAGGAGGTTTCCAAAAAAAGTCAAAAAATATTCTGTTTCATTTTTTGGGTTACCAGGTGCCATGGTTGAAATTGCTTTTAGGGGGCATCCAGAATTCCATACCCGCTCTGGGAGCACTATTTACGGGCAAAAATCAATGGGTGCTGGCCTGAGTGATTTATGGAGGTTTTCAAAAAAAGTCAGAAAATATTCTATGTTTTTTCTTCTGGAATTTTTTTTTTTTTTTTTTCTTCTCGAGTCAATGGGGGTCCGGCCTGAGTGATTTAAGGAGGTTTCCAAAAAAAGTCAAAAAATATTCTATGTTTCATGTTTTGGGTACCAGGTGTCATTTTTCAAAACCGTTTTAAATGCTTAATTTTGGCCTTTTAAAAACAAAATGTTATTTTTGACTATGAAATCCAAAAAAACACTTTTTTAAAGGGTTTGATAAGTTTTTTCTAATTTATTCACATTTTTGACTTTTGACTTTTGACTTCCTATGAAATCATATTCCAAATGCACAAAACATATTCCTTATGTTCAAATAAACATTTACAAAAAAATTATGATAATAAAATGTGACTAATGTATTTTCATACAGTTCTTATACGTGTGTAATTGACCTAAAAATCGAAAGAATTTCGAAAAACGGTCCAGAAAGCACTTTTTTAAAGGGGGTGATACGTTTTTTCCAAATTTTTGACATTTTTGACTTTTGACTTTTGACTTCCTATGAAATCATATTCCAAATGCACAAAACATATTGCTTAAGTTCAAATAAACATTTACAAAAAATTATGATAATAAAATGTGACTAATGTATTTTCATACAGTTCTTACACATGTGTAATTGCCATAAAACTCGAAAGAATTTCGAAAAACGGTCCAGAAAGCACTTTTTTAAAGGGGGTGATACGTTTTTTCCAAATTTTTGACATTTTTGACTTTTGACTTTTGACTTCCTATGAAATCACATTCCAAATGTACAAAACATATACCTTAAGTTCAAAAAAAAAAATCTAAAAAAATTATGTTAATAAAATTTGAAAAAAGTATTTTCATATAGTTCTTACACATGTGTAATTGACAAAAAACTCGAAAGAATTTCAAAAAACGGTCCAGAAAGCACTTTTTTAAGGGGGTGATAAGTTTTTGCCAAAACTTTCAAAATCTCAAAATTTGACTCTTGGGTTTTGACTTGCGTTACATAAAGCCTATGAAAAATTTAGATGGAACACACTCGCCCACTATAGGAATTTTGGAGTGTTACACAGCTCATTTGCAGCATGGCATTTGCCATCAGCTTTGGATGAAAGCGGGCCAGAACTAGTGTACTTGTCCATCGTGTATATGCTGCGCTCGGTGCCAATAACTTGCCATGTTATTTTGTACAATTGGGGGGGGACTTCCCTTACATACAAACCAAGACAGTTCAAGTTTCACACAGTCATTTATTTTTTGCAACATAACACGAGAAACATATGTATAAATATATATCAAGGAAGTCAGTCACTGTCCGTCCGTCCATCCGTCCGTCTGTCTGTCCGTCCGTCCTTATATACAATGACCACCATGAAAAGAAGATGTCACTGTGAAGCCTGCTCACTGAGGGGGTGGAAAGACTATGGTCCCACTTCAAACAGACAACAACTTATAAAGGCTTCATAGAGCATTCATAAGCACTACATAGACTCTTTATGAAGCCTTAAAATGGATGTGTTGTTTCATTTTGGACCAATAATACATTCAGACAGAACTGCTCAGATCCAGAGAGGGGAGTAACGCGAACCATCTACCCTGTCTTCAGAATACAGAGGAACCATCAACCCTGTCTTCAGAATACAGAGGAACCATCTAACCTGTCTTCAGAATACAGAGGAACCATCTACCCTGTCTTCAGAATACAGAGGAACCATCTACCCTGTCTTCAGAATACAGAGGAACCATCTACCCTGTCTTCAGAATACAGAGGAACCATCTACCCTGTCTTCAGAATACAGAGGAACCATCAACCCTGTCTTCAGAATACAGAGGAACCATCAACCCTGTCTTCAGACAACACAGTGGGTACCCCCTCCCCCCCCCAAACAAACAGCCACCAGAAACAGATGTTCCACTGCCAACTGGAACCACCATGTTACTGTGTCTAATACCAAACAATCCACTGCAATTATGGGCCAGAAATGGCAGCAACATACACATCCATTAGTACTGTAATATTCAAGTCCTGGAATAATGATTGAATAATTATATTATTCTCTAACATCAGAGAATGGAAGAATCTGCATAATCAACTATCTAAATGTGATTTACTCAGACTATGTACCACACATAGTGTGTCACACCCTGGCCTTAGTATTATTGGTTTTCTTTATTATTTTAGTTAGGTCAGGGTGTGACATGGGGAATGTTTATGTTTTGTTGGTTTTGGGTGTGTATTTGGAAAAGGGGTTATGGGGTGAAGTATATGGTTTTGTGTTGAGTGTAGATGTCTAGCGTTGTCTATGTTGGTTAGTCATCTAGGAGAGTCTATGGTTACCTGAATGAGTTCCCAATTAGAGACAGCTGATTTCGGTTGTCTCTGATTGGGAGCCTTATTTAGGGTAGCCATAGGCTCTCATTGGTTGTGGGTAATTGTCTATGTAAGAACGTTTGTAGCCTGTATGTTTGTGCACAACGTTTGTAGCTTCACGGTCGTTTTGTTGTTTTGTTAAAGTGTTTTGTTCGTGTTCATCTTCGTGTTGTATAATAAAAGAAGATGGCTTATTTTCCAACTGCTGCATTTTGGTCTGTCAATCCGCCACACGATCGTGACAGAATTACCCACCATAGGACCAAGCGGCATGGTAGGCGGCAACAGGACCTACCTACACAGGATTTCTGGAGATGGGAGGACGAATTGGAAGGAAAGGGACCTTGGGCTCAACCTGGAGAATATCGCCTCCCTCGTGAAGAGCTGGAGGCAGCGAAAGCCGAGAGGAGGCGATATGAGGAGGCAGCAAGGAAGCAAGGCTGGAGACCCGTGAGTAATACCCAAAAATTTCTTGGGGAGGGGCTCATGAGGAATGTGGCGAGTCCTGATGGGAGAACTGCGTCAACTTCCCGTGCTTCTCGTGCTTCCTCTAAGAGGGAACCTGAGCCAGTCGGGCTGAGATTGGAGGGGAGCAATGGGAATGATGCAGAGACTGTTAAGGATTTATTGGGGAGGTTGGAAGAGAGTGAGATGAGGGAGCTGCTGTGTTGGTGCGTGAGGCACAAGATCCGCCCGACAGAGCGTGTGCGGGATGTGAGGTTACCTGAGTCAGCTCTCCATGCTCGTCCTGATGTGCGTGCTACCCGTCTGGAAAGGACAGTCCCACGAACCAGGCCTCCTGTACGCCTCCCTAGTCCTGCACCTCCTATATTAGCCCTATGTACTAACTCTCCTGTGACGGTCCCCAGCCCAGTACAACCAGTGCCTCCTCCACGCACTAGCCTTATGGTGCGTGTCTCCAGCCCTTTACCACCAGTGCCTAAATTACGCACCAAGCCTCCTGTGTGTACCCAGAGTCCTGTGCGTCCTGTTGCTGCTCCCCGCATTAGCCCTGAGATGCGTGTCCCCAGTCCGGTACCACCAGTTCCGGCCCCACGCACTAGGCCTAATGTGCGTCCCCAGGGTCCAGTATGCCCTGTTCCTGCTCCCCGCACTAGCCCTGAGATGCGTGTCCCCAGCCCGGTACCACCAGTTCCGGCACCACGCACTAGGCCTAATGTGCGCTCCCAGGGTCCAGTATGCCCTGTTCCTGCTCCCCGCATTAGCCCTGAGATGCGTGTCCCCAGTCCGGTGCCACCAGTCCCGGCACCACGCACCAGGCCTACAGTGCGCCTCAGCCGGCAGGAGTCTGCCGTCTGCACAGCGATGACTGAACTGCCCGTCTGCCAAGCGCCATCTGAGCCATCCGTCTCCCCAGCGCCATCTGAGCCATCCGTCTCCCCAGCGCCATCTGAGCCATCCGTCTCCCCAGCGCCATCTGAGCCATCCGTCTCCCCAGCGCCATCTGAGCCATCCGTCTGCAATGAGCCTGCAAAGCCGCCCGTCTGCCATGAGCCTACTGAGCCGCCAGCCAGACAGGAGCCGCTAGAGCCGTCCGTCAGACAGGATCTGCCAGAGCCGCCAACCAGACAGGATCTGCCAGAGCCGCCAACCAGACAGGATCTGCCAGAGCCGCCAACCAGACAGGATCTGCCAGAGCCGCCAACCAGACAGGATCTGCCAGAGCCGCCAACCAGACAGGAGCAGCCAGATCAGTCAGCCAGCCATGAGCAGCCAGATCCGTCAGCCAGCCATGAGCAGCCAGATCCGTCAGCCAGCCATGAGCAGCCAGATCCGTCAGCTAGCCATGAGCAGCCAGATCCGTCAGCTAGCCATGAGCAGCCAGATCCGTCAGCTAGCCATGAGCAGCCAGATCCGTCAGCTAGCCATGAGCAGCCAGATCCGTCAGCTAGCCATGAGCAGCCAGATCCGTCAGCTAGCCATGAGCAGCCAGATCCGTCAGCTAGCCATGAGCAGCCAGATCCGTCAGCTAGCCATGAGCAGCCAGATCCGTCAGCTAGCCATGAGCAGCCAGATCCGTCAGCTAGCCATGAGCAGCCAGATCCGTCAGCCAGCCATGAGCAGCCAGATCCGTCAGCCAGCCATGAGCAGCCAGATCAGTCAGCCAGCCATGAGCAGCCAGATCCGTTAGCCAGCCATGAGCAGCCAGATCTGTCAGCCAGCCATGGGCCGTCCCTCAGTCCGGAGCTGCAGTCCCTCAGTCCGGAGCTGCAGTCCCTCAGTCCGGAGCTGCCATTCCTCAGTCCGGAGCTGCCCCTTACCCTGGAGCTGCCCCTTACCCTGGTGCTGCCCCTTACCCTGGTGCTGCCCCTTACCCTGGTAATGCCCCTGACCCTGGTACTGCCCCTGACCCTAGTACTGCCCCTGACCCTGGTACTGCCTCTTACCCTGGTACTGCCCCTTAGTCCGGAACTGCCCCTGAATGCAATGGGGTTAAGGTGGAGGGGGGTTGTTTGGAGGAAGCCTAGGAGGTGTTTAGGTACTGTGGTGACGTGGGGACCGCGACCAGAGCCGGAGCCGCCACCGTGGATGGAAGCCCACCCAGACCCTCCCCTAGACTGTGTATGGTGCGCCCGGAGTTCGCGCCTCAAGGGGGGGGTTATGTCACACCCTGGCCTTAGTATTATTGGTTTTCTTTATTATTTTAGTTAGGTCAGGGTGTGACATGGGGAATGTTTATGTTTTGTTGGTTTTGGGTGTGTATTTGGAAAAGGGGTTATGGGGTGAAGTATATGGTTTTGTGTTGAGTGTAGATGTCTAGCGTTGTCTATGTTGGTTAGTCATCTAGGAGAGTCTATGGTTACCTGAATGAGTTCCCAATTAGAGACAGCTGATTTCGGTTGTCTCTGATTGGGAGCCTTATTTAGGGTAGCCATAGGCTCTCATTGGTTGTGGGTAATTGTCTATGTAAGAACGTTTGTAGCCTGTATGTTTGTGCACAACGTTTGTAGCTTCACGGTCGTTTTGTTGTTTTGTTAAAGTGTTTTGTTCGTGTTCATCTTCGTGTTGTATAATAAAAGAAGATGGCTTATTTTCCAACTGCTGCATTTTGGTCTGTCAATCCGCCACACGATCGTGACATAGTGTTAACTGTTCCCATGCTGACTGTCTCTGGCTCTGTTCTCCTCACTAACACGGCCTTTTAAACCTATAGGACATTTGGATACATGTCTACAGAGAGAGTGTGTTCTGGGGACATCCCAAACGGCACGCTTTTCCCTTTACAGTACGCTACTTCCTATGGGCTCTGGTCAAAAGTAGTCCACTACTTCCTATGGGCCCTGGTCAAAAGTAGTCCACTACTTCCTATGGGCTCTGGTCAAAAGTAGTCCACTACTTCCTATGGGCCCTGGTCAAAAGTACTGCACTACTTCCTATGGGCCTTGGTCAAAAGTAGTGCACAACAAAGGGAATAGGGTACGATTTGGGATACAAAAAAGTGTTTTTCAGTGTACTAGCTTTGAAAGCCACATAGTCTATTCACCTGGACACATGACCCTCTCCTCACCTGGGAGGGTTGTGATGTCTCACCTGGGAGGGTTGTGATGTCTCACCTGGGAGGGTTGTGATGTCTCTCCTCACCTGGGAGGGTTGTGATGTCTCTCCTCACCTGGGAGGGTTGTGATGTCTCTCCTCACCTGGGAGGGTTGTGATGTCTCACCTGGGAGGGTTGTGATGTCTCACCTGGGAGGGTTGTGATGTCTCACCTGGGAGGGTTGTGATGTCTCTCCTCACCTGGGAGGGTTGTGATGTCTCACCTGGGAGGGTTGTGATGTCTCACCTGGGAGGGTTGTGATGTCTCTCCTCACCTGGGAGGGTTGTGATGTCTCACCTGGGAGGGTTGTGATGTCTCACCTGGGAGGGTTCTGATGTCTCACCTGGGAGGGTTGTGATGTCTCTCCTCACCTGGGAGGGTTGTGATGTCTCACCTGGGAGGGTTGTGATGTCTCACCTGGGAGGGTTCTGATGTCTCACCTGGGAGGGTTGTGATGTCTCTCCTCACCTGGGAGGGTTGTGATGTCTCTCCTCACCTGGGAGGGTTGTGATGTCTCTCCTCACCTGGGAGGGTTGTGATGTCTCACCTGGGAGGGTTGTGATGTCTCACCTGGGAGGGTTCTGATGTCTCACCTGGGAGGGTTGTGATGTCTCTCCTCACCTGGGAGGGTTGTGATGTCTCTCCTCACCTGGGAGGGTTGTGATGTCTCTCCTCACCTGGGAGGGTTGTGATGTCTCTCCTCACCTGGGAGGGTTGTGATGTCTCACCTGGGAGGGGTGTAATGTCTCACCTGGGAGGGGTGTGATGTCTCACCTGGGAGGGTTGTGATGTCTCTCCTCACCTGGGAGGGTTGTGATGTCTCACCTGGGAGGGTTGTGATGATGTATATATCATGTAGGGGATTCTACAGTGATGTTTCTATGTCATGTAGGGGATTCTACAGTGATGTTTCTATATCATGTAGGGGATTCTACAGTGATGTTTCTATATCATGTAGGGGATTCTACAGTGATGTTTCTATATCATGTAGGGGATTCTACAGTGATGTTTCTATATCATGTAGGGGATTCTACAGTGATGTTTCTATATCATGTTGGGATTCTACAGTGATGTTTCTATATCATGTTGGGGATTCTACAGTGATGTTTCTATATCATGTAGGGGATTCTACAGTGATGTTTCTATATCATGTAGGGGATTCTACAGTGATGTTTCTATATCATGTTGGGGATTCTACAGTGATGTTCCTATATCATGTTGGGATTCTACAGTGATGTTTCTATATCATGTAGGGGATTCTACAGTGATGTTTCTATATCATGTAGGGGATTCTACAGTGATGTTTCTATATCATGTAGGGGATTCTACAGTGATGTTTCTATATCATGTAGGGGATTCTAAAGTGATGTTTCTATATCATGTAGGGGATTCTACAGTGATGTTTCTATATCATGTAGGGGATTCTACAGTGATGTTTCTATATCATGTAGGGGATTCTACAGTGATGTTTCTATATCATGTTGGGATTCTACAGTGATGTTTCTATATCATGTAGGGGATTCTACAGTGATGTTTCTATATCATGTTGGGATTCTACAGTGATGTTTCTATATCATGTAGGGGATTCTACAGTGATGTTTCTATATCATGTAGGGGATTCTACAGTGATGTTTCTATATCATGTTGGGGATTCTACAGTGATGTTTCTATATCATGTTGGGGATTCTACAGTGATGTTTCTATATCATGTTGGGGATTCTACAGTGATGTTCCTATATCATGTTGGGATTCTACAGTGATGTTTCTATATCATGTAGGGGATTCTACAGTGATGTTTCTATATCATGTAGGGGATTCTACAGTGATGTTTCTATATCATGTAGGGGATTCTACAGTGATGTTTCTATATCATGTAGGGGATTCTAAAGTGATGTTTCTATATCATGTAGGGGATTCTACAGTGATGTTTCTATATCATGTAGGGGATTCTACAGTGATGTTTCTATATCATGTAGGGGATTCTACAGTGATGTTTCTATATCATGTTGGGATTCTACAGTGATGTTTCTATATCATGTAGGGGATTCTACAGTGATGTTTCTATATCATGTAGGGGATTCTACAGTGATGTTTCTATATCATGTTGGGGATTCTACAGTGATGTTTCTATATCATGTTGGGGATTCTACAGTGATGTTCCTATATCATGTTGGGATTCTACAGTGATGTTTCTATATCATGTAGGGGATTCTACAGTGATGTTTCTATATCATGTAGGGGATTCTACAGTGATGTTTCTATATCATGTAGGGGATTCTACAGTGATGTTTCTATATCATGTAGGGGATTCTAAAGTGATGTTTCTATATCATGTAGGGGATTCTACAGTGATGTTTCTATATCATGTAGGGGATTCTACAGTGATGTTTCTATATCATGTAGGGGATTCTACAGTGATGTTTCTATATCATGTTGGGATTCTACAGTGATGTTTCTATATCATGTAGGGGATTCTACAGTGATGTTTCTATATCATGTAGGGGATTCTACAGTGATGTTTCTATATCATGTTGGGGATTCTACAGTGATGTTTCTATATCATGTAGGGGATTCTACAGTGATGTTCCTATATCATGTAGGGATTCTACAGTGATGTTTCTATATCATGTAGGGGATTCTACAGTGATGTTTCTATGTCATGTAGGGATTCTACAGTGATGTTTCTATATCATGTTGGGGATTCTACAGTGATGTTTCTATATCATGTTGGGGATTCTACAGTGATGTTTCTGTATCATGTTGGGATTCTACAGTGATGTTTCTATATCATGTAGGGGATTCTACAGTGATGTTTCTATATCATGTAGGGATTCTACAGTGATGTTTCTATATCATGTTGGGATTCTACAGTGATGTTTCTATGTCATGTAGGGATTCTACAGTGATGTTTCTATGTCATGTAGGGATTCTACAGTGATGTTTCTATATCATGTTGGGGATTCTACAGTGATGTTTCTATATCATGTTGGGGATTCTACAGTGATGTTTCTGTATCATGTTGGGATTCTACAGTGATGTTTCTATATCATGTAGGGGATTCTACAGTGATGTTTCTATATCATGTAGGGATTCTACAGTGATGTTTCTATATCATGTTGGGATTCTACAGTGATGTTTCTATATCATGTAGGGGATTCTACAGTGATGTTTCTATATCATGTAGGGATTCTACAGTGATGTTTCTATATCATGTTGGGGATTCTACAGTGATGTTTCTATATCATGTTGGGGAATCTACAGTGATGTTTCTATATAATGTTGGGGATTCTACAGTGATGTTTCTATATCATGTAGGGGATTCTACAGTGATGTTTCTATATCATGTAGGGGATTCTACAGTGATGTTTCTATATCATGTAGGGATTCTACAGTGATGTTTCTATGTCATGTAGGGGATTCTACAGTGATGTTTCTATATCATGTTGGGGATTCTACAGTGATGTTTCTATATCATGTAGGGGATTCTACAGTGATGTTTCTATATCATGTAGGGGATTCTACAGTGATGTTTCTATATCATGTTGGGATTCTACAGTGATGTTTCTATATCATGTTGGGGATTCTACAGTGATGTTTCTATATCATGTAGGGGATTCTACAGTGATGTTTCTATATCATGTAGGGGATTCTACAGTGATGTTTCTATATCATGTAGGGATTCTACAGTGATGTTTCTATGTCATGTAGGGGATTCTACAGTGATGTTTCTATATCATGTAGGGGATTCTACAGTGATGTTTCTATATCATGTAGGGGATTCTACAGTGATGTTTCTATGTCATGTAGGGGATTCTACAGTGATGTTTCTATATCATGTTGGGATTCTACAGTGATGTTTCTATATCATGTTGGGATTCTACAGTGATGTTTCTATATCATGTTGGAGATTCTACAGTGATGTTTCTATATCATGTTGGGGATTCTACAGTGATGTTTCTATGTCATGTAGGGATTCTACAGTGATGTTTCTATATCATGTTGGGATTCTACAGTGATGTTCCTATATCATGTTGGGGATTCTACAGTGATATTTAGGTAGCCATATTCCTTGTGTATTTGTGGGTTCTTGTCTATGTGTAGTTGCCTGTCAGCACTCATTTGTATAGCTTCACGGTTCGTTTTGTTATTTTGTTAGTTTTGTTCAGTGTAGTTTTATTTGTTAGTTTTATTCTTCCAATAAAGAAGAATGTATGCACACCTCGCTGCTCCTTGGTCTCCTCCTTTTGACGGCCGTGACAGTAGCACCAGTGGAGGTAGAGAAGACATGCTCTTTGTCTTTATATTCTTTTTTCTATTTCATTTAATTTGCACAGAAGGTAAATGTGTGACTTCATGCGTGCCGGCTGCGTATGTGATCTACATGTAAAGGGGGATGAAATAGACTGAGCGTAATGTAGCCGCTGACCTCAATGTACTTTGTGAAGCCAATTTTACTGGATCCTAGAAGACTCTGGTTTATGGGATGTACAACAACAACCAATGGGAATGCTCTATTCAAACACAGTAACCAATGAGACTAACTCAATGAGAATTCTGACTTGGGGTGTATCTCGTGAAGCCACAGTTCCTGCAGTCACTGGAACAGCTCCGTCAAACACACAGGAGCCGATGGTACAGCTCTGCTGCAAAACTGCAGCCAATGGGACACTTTGTTACAACAGAACATCCAACAGAACTGCTCTGCTGTAAAACTGAGGCCAATGGAATTGCTCTGCTGCAACACACACAGCAGCCAATGGAACTGCTCCGCTGCAACACAGCAGCCAATGGAACTGCTCTCCTGCAACACAACAGCCAATGGAATTGCTCTGCTGTAACACAACAGCCAATGGAACTGCTCTGTTGCAACACAACAGCCAATGGGACAGCTCTGCTGCAACACAACAGCCAATGGAATTGCTCTGTTGCAACACAACAGCCAATGGAATTGCTCTGTTGCAACAACATCAGCTGAGGAAGTTCTAGAGCAGGGGATGATTCCTCCTATATCTCCTCCTGTAACTCTGTGGGCTCCATCCAACTCTCTGGACCCGGGGCATATCTGCCAGTACAGGCACACACACACACACACACACACACGCACACACACGCACGCACGCACGCACGCACACGCACGCACGCACACGCGCGCACACACACGCACGCACGCACGCACACGCGCGCACACACACACACACACACACACACACGCACACACACGCACGCACGCACGCACACGCGCGCACACACACGCACGCACGCACACGCGCGCACACACACGCACGCACGCACGCACTCGCGCGCACGCACGCACACACACACACACACACACGCACACGCACACGCACACGCACACGCACACGCACACACGCACACGCACACGCGCACACACACACACATGTGAATGTCATTAACATAAAATGATTTACATATTTACCAATTATAAATTAACATTTTGTGCAAATAGCCTTACGAAGTCATGTTGAGTTATTCCTGTGAACTGTTTGGTAAAAAGAGAATCCATCCCCCTCCTGTTGCAGAACAGCTGTGTAAAACGAGAACCATCTTGGGAACTCTTGTGCTCCTGTCGTCACAGTCACAGGATTCGATTATGGTGCGATGTATGTTTTAGTCTGATTGGTTAATATACCGTCACACCTGATTGGTTAATATACCGTCACAATTGAGACTCGATTTTGTTCTTTTATATGGTGTCCATATTAGGACAGCCTCAGCAGGACTTGAGACTGAGGTGTTCCTAGTATGGACACCTTACTTCCGTTATGTATCAGTCAGCGTTTGTTCACGAATAGAAGAGTACTAGAACTACTGAATCTGGAACTAAAACTGATATTATAAACTGGGTGGTTCGAGCCCTGACTGCTGATTGGCTCTCAGCCGTGGTATATCAGACTGTACACCACGGGTATGACGCAACATGTATTTTTACTGTTCTAATCACGTTGGTAACCAGTTTATAATAGAAATAAGGCACCTCAGGGGTTTGTGCTATATGGCCAATATATCACGGCTAAGGGCTGTATCCAGCACAGGAGGTTGATGGCACCTTCATTTGGGAGGATGGGCATGTGGTAATGGCTGGAGCGGAATAGGTGGGATGGTATCAAACACATCAAACACACGGTTAAAAGCCATTCCATTTGCTCCGTTCCAGCCGTTATTATCAGCCGTCCTCCCCTCAGCAGCCTCTGCGTTGCGTTGTGACTAAGAACAGCCGTGGTATAATGGCCGTATACCTTGATATAGGTCTTATATAGAGTAGGGTCATTCAGTCAGTAGGGGGAGGCGGTGAGGGAAAACACACTATAACTGAATGCAGTGACCTCATGTGACATACAGCTCTGGAAAGCTCCACGATGCCCATTACAGATGATTATATTAACATTCATTTGCATGCACGGCAAAAAGACTATTTTAAACACGACGACAAAAACACATTTTCTTGAAGAGTTGAACAGAGAGGAGCGGCCGGATTCGTGTAAATGCCAGATGGGCCGGCCCCTCTTCAGCCCAGTGGGCCGGCCCCTCTTCAGCCCAGTGGGCCGGCCCCTCTCCAGCCCAGCGGGCCTGCCCCTCTCCAGCCCAGCGGGCCTGCCCCTCTCCAGCCCAGCGGGCCTGCCCCTCTCCAGCCCAGTGGGCCTGCCCCTCTCCAGCCCAGTGGGCCTGCCCCTCTCCAGCCCAGTGGGCCTGTCTAAATCAGGGGTTTCTACACAATAATAATGATGTGTCTAATAATGGGGGAAAACATTAGATATACCCAGGCCTTTTCCTGCTCCCAGTCCTGCATTATTAACATGTACACTATATCGTATTTCTACCAGACTTGGATAGTCAGACTGAACGAAGAAAACCACTGTCCTTTCTTCTACTTCCTGATCCCATCTTCTAGAAAACATCTCAGAAAAATAACACACTTGTCACAACACTAACAACTCACACGTCGAAAACGAAGTCAGATTTGACAGGTTGTGACCTTTTGTTGTGTTTGGGAAGAAAAAAATAATAATATTCTGAAATTGGTGGCTTTACATTAATGTATAGAATTTGATGATAATCAACAGTATCATACTCATCATCATTATCTTCATCATCACCATCAGTATCTTTATCATCATCACCACCACCATCATCATCATCATCATCATCATCATCATCATCATCATCATCATCATCATCATCATCATCATCATCATCATCATCATCACCATCATTATCATCATCATCATCAACACCACCATCATCATCATCATCATCACCATCAACGTTATTATGCCTAGCTGGATCCGTTATCTGTGTCAGCCCCGTTATCTGTGTCAGCCCCGTTATCCGTGTCAGCCCCGTTATCCGTGTCAGCCCCGTTATCCGTGTCAGCCCCATTAGCCGTGTCAGCCCCGTTATCTGTGTCAGCCCCGTTATCTGTGTCAGCCCCGTTATCTGTGTCAGCCCCTGGATTCGTAGAAAGTCTCTTGTACCTTCCTGGTAAAAGAAGCAGCTGCCAAGTTGTCAGGAGTCCCAGAGCCATACATCCAGAGAGTTGGGACAACTTTTACAATGTTCAATATTGTTCTAATTATAGACATTCAGTGACGTAGCATTGTTCTGAATATCCCCAATGTATTGGGTCGCTAACATGGCTGCCATACTTTAAATACATGGGTTTCATGGGTCCTGTCCTGGTCCTTAGGTCAGGTAAGGGGGCCACTGTGGGGGTAGAACCCAGCGGTGGTGACCTTACACTGGGGTCAACTCTACAGGAACGCTGCCTCTGTCCGAGTCCCAAATAGCACTATATAGGGAATAGGGTGCCATTGGGGAAGCTACTTATCTCTCTGGTCCTATACAAACTCAGGTTGAACTGATCTACAACTCATGAGACAAACAGGAATGCACTACTAACTGTCTGACTGACTAATGAGACAAACAGGAATGTACTACTAACTGACTGACTGACTAATGAGACAAACAGGAATGTACTACTAACTGTCTGACTGACTGACTAATGAGACAAACAGGAATGTACTACTAACTGACTGACTGACTAATGAGACAAACAGGAATACACTACTAACTGACTGACTGACTAATGAGACAAACAGGAATGTACAACTAACTGTCTGTTTGACTAATGAGACAAACAGGAATGTTTTGGCCTCTGCTTTTTCGTGACTCTCTCTCTCTCTCTCTTTTTCTCTCCCACTCTCCCTCTCTCCCCCTCTCTCTCTCGCGCTCTCGCTCTCTCTCTCTCTCCCCCCGCTCTCTCGTCATCCAACCAGAATAGACAGCAAGGTCAAGGGGGTATCTCATCAAAAGCTTTACAAAGAACTATGAAGGGTATGAATATGTATTCATGTATTGGTGTTGTTTGTTCTATCATGATTTCATGTCTTTCTGGTAGTCCTGTTAGTCATGTGGCCAGGTTTTTTGTTGGTGTTGTTTGAATGTCCAGTTCATTCTTCCTGTACTGTCTCCAGTACCAGAAAACACATCACAATTTAACACAACAACAACAATAATAACAACAACAACAATATATACCAGAGGCTAAAGCTAAGACCCTGTATTTAGCAACTTGAGGATTCTGGGTATTATTTTACACATTTAGCTTTGGAAGATGTTTTTATTCTTCTCCTTTTTGGCTTCGTGCACATGCAGCACTGAGTCCTGCAGCAGTGAGTCCTGCAGCAGCAGTGAGTCCTGCAGCAGTGAGTCCTGCAGCAGTGAGTCCTGCAGCAGCAGTGAGTCCTGCAGCAGCAGTGAGTCCTGCAGCAGCAGTGAGTCCTGCAGCAGCAGTGAGTCCTGCAGCAGTGAGTCCTGCAGCAGTGAGTCCTGCAGCAGCAGTGAGTCCTGCAGCAGTGAGTCCTGCAGCAGTGAGTCCTGCAGCAGCAAGTCCTGCAGCAGTGAGTCCTGCAGCAGTGAGTCCTGCAGCAGCAGTGAGTCCTGCAGCAGCAGTGAGTCCTGCAGCAGCAGTGAGTCCTGCAGCAGTGAGTCCTGCAGCAGCAGTGAGTCCTGCAGCAGCAGTGAGTCCTGCAGCAGTGAGTCCTGCAGCAGTGAGTCCTGCAGCAGCAGTGAGTCCTGCAGCAGCAGTGAGTCCTGCAGCAGCAGTGAGTCCTGCAGCAGCAGTGAGTCCTGCAGCAGCAGTGAGTCCTGCAGCAGTGAGTCCTGCAGCAGTGAGTTCTGCAGCAGCAGTGAGTCCTGCAGCAGCAGTGAGTCCTGCAGCAGCAGTGAGTCCTGCAGCAGTGAGTCCTGCAGCAGCAGTGAGTCCTGCAGCAGTGAGTCCTGCAGCAGTGAGTCCATGCTGTCTGTCTGACTGTCTGTTCAAGAGAAAACACATATCAATCCATGTGGCTCGCAGGACATCCACTGTCATAGGACGTCAGAGGGGTCCAACATGGGAGGTCTGGTCTGGGTCAGAGGGGTCCAACATGGGAGGTCTGGTCTGGGTCAGAGGGGTCCAACATGGGAGGTCTGGTCTGGGTCAGAGGGGTCCAACATGGGAGGTCTGGTCTGGGTCAGAGGGTTCCAACATGGGAGGTCTGGTCTGGGTCAGAGGGTTCCAACATGGGAGGTCTGGTCTGGGTCAGAGGGGTCCAACATGGGAGGTCTGGTCTGGGTCAGAGGGGTCCAACATGGGAGGTCTGGTCTGGATTAGAGGGGTCTAACATGGGAGGTCTGGTCTGGGTCAGAGGGGTCCAACATGGGAGGTCTGGTCTGGGTCAGAGGGGTCCAACATGGGAGGTCTGGTCTGGGTCAGAGGGGTCCAACATGGGAGGTCTGGTCTGGGTCAGAGGGTTCCAACATGGGAGGTCTGGTCTGGGTCAGAGGGTTCCAACATGGGAGGTCTAGCTTTTCCTACGTTTCTCTCATTTGGCTGTGGATTGGAGAGGGTCGAGTAGGTGTCTCTCTCTCCCACTAACACTGTTTCAGGGTGACGATACGAACATTGAGACACACACTGGTCCTGGGTCTGTCAAGGCCATCTCGCTAATTAACATTGGTCCAGGGTGACGGCCAATGAGAAACACACCTCTCCTGAAAAACACTGCCCAGCTCCAGAGTGTTACCAGGGTGTTACGTCATTAATCTTCCCCGTCCTCTCCAGTCTCTGCTGTAGTTACCAGGGTGTTACGTCATTAATCTTCCCCGTCCTCTCCAGTCGCTGCTGTAGTTACCAGGGTGTTACGTCATTAATCTTCCCCGTCCTCTCCAGTCTCTGCTGTAGTTACCAGGGTGTTGCGTCATTAATCTTCCCCGTCCTCTCCAGTCTCAGAGTTGGCTCTCTGCATTTCCTCTAGGAGCCTCGTAACACTCTGACACCCTGTCCGTCAAGCAGATTTCCTCCATATTATCCTCTAACAGTGTGTGACTACAGCTGATGGTTCCCTCACGTGGTAGGGAGGGGAACTGCATGGACGACCCCGTGTTCTTCCTGCTCCGCCCCATGCCATTCTGACAGCTCACCACCAGGAGGTGCTTCTCCTCTGGGGAGCAGCCCGGGCCCCGGCCAAGGGGAGCAGGGGAGGAGGTGGTGATGTCGGGGAGGTGGGGGTGGAGGAGCAGGGAGGAGGGGTGCGAGGGGTTGTGACCCAGCAGGCTGTTGCTCTTAGTGTTGAGGTGGGGCGTCTGGCTATAGGTGTGGCGGTACTCCTCCTCGATGTTACGACCCAGCTTCCAACGCTTCCACTTCTTCAGGATCTCTGACTGGACCTTGGGGGGGGGGGGGGGGGGGGGGGGGGAAGGGGGGAGATGAAGGGAGAGAGAGAGTGAAATACAGACAGACAGAGACAGGGTGAAAAGAGAGAGAGAGAGATAAAGAAGAAGAGAGAGAGAGGGCGAGAGAGAGAGCGGGCGAGAGAGAGAGAAAGAGAGAGAGAGAGACACAGAGAGAGAGAGAGACAGAGAGAGAGACACATAGAGAGAGACACAGAGAGAGAGACACAGAGAGAGAGAGAGAGAGAGAGAGAGAGAGAGAGAGAGAGAGGAAAGAGGGAGAGAGAGAGGAAAGAGGGAGAGAGAGAGGAAAGAGGGAGAGAGAGAGAGAGACACAGAGAGAGAGAGTGATTGTATGTGTGATGTTCATGTTAAATTGAGAGTTGTTCAGGTAAATGTGAGACCAAGTTTAGTGGATAAGAGCGAGGACAAGAGAAGAGAAACAGAGAGGATACGTCCTCCATGAAAGAGGGAGAAAGAGAGGAGGAGAAGAGGTCTTACCTCTTTGTTGACAAAGCAGTATAAGATAGCTACCAGCAGACCCTGTAGAAACACCAAGTTCTGAGTCAACACACACAACCATTATCATATGTGACACATTCAGTGTATTCGGAAAGTATTCAGACCTCTTGACTTTTTCCACATTTTGTTACGTTACAGCCTTATTCTAAAGTTGATTAAATTAATTTTAAAAATCCTCATCAATCTACACACAATACCCCATAATGACAAAGCAAAACAGGTTTTTAGAAATGTTTACAAATAAGAAAAATAAGAAACTGAAATATGACATTTACATAACTATTCAGACTCTTTGCTATGAGACTAGAAACTGAGCTCAGGTGCATTCTGTTTCCATTGATCATCCTTGAGATGTTTCTACAACTTGATTGGAGTCCAGATGTGGCCATTTCAATTGATTGGACATGGTTTGGAAAGGCACACACCTGTCTATATACGGTCCCACAGCTGACAGTGAATGTCAGAGCAAAAACCAAGCCATGAGGTCGAAGGAATTGTCCTTGGAGCGCCGAGACAGGATTGTGTCGAGGCACAGATCTGGGGAAGGGTACCAAGAAAATGTCTGCAGCGTTGAATGTCCCCAGAAACACAGTGGCCTCCATCACTCTTAAACGGAAGAGGTTTGGAACCACCAAGACTCTTCCAAGAGCTGGCCGCCCGGCCAAACTGAGCAATCGGGGAAGAAGGGCCTTGGTCGGGGAAGTGACCAAGAACCCGATGGTCACTTTGACAGAGCTTCAGAGTTCCTCTATGGTGATGGGAGAACGTTCTAGAAGGAAAACAATCTTTGCAGCACCACCAATCAGGCCTTTATGTTAGAGTGGCCAGACTGAAGCCACTCCTCAGTGAAAGGCACATGACAGCCCGCTTCAAGTTTGCCCAAAGGCACCTAAAGGATTCTCTGGTATGATGAAACCAAGATTAAACTATTTGGCCTGAATGCCAAGCGTCACGTCTGGAGGAAACTTGGCACCATCCCTACGGTCTCTCTCTCCATCTTTCTCTGTGTTTTTCTCAGATGTACAGGACTCTCTCTGTGTTTCTCAATGTTTGTGTGTATCTCTCTCTCCCTCAGTCTCTCTCCCTCAGTCTCTCTCACTGAGTCTCTCTCTCTCTCTGTTTCTCTCAGATGTAGAGGGGTGTTAGTGTCACAACTCAATACTGGACTGGCTACTACTGTGTGAACTCTGACTGAGACTTGAGTACGGCTCCAGAGAATACAGAATCCTTCTTACTTTCAGACAGGATACTCTCTGTATGTACACGTTACACAAATTCATTTACCTTCACAATGTAACAGATGAGGGAAAGCTGTGTTCTGTGTCTCGGGCTGTACAGTCGTGGCCAAAGGTTTTGAGAATGACACAAATATTAA
>NC_074698.1:32044886-32107386 GCF_029448725.1 Salvelinus fontinalis | reverse complement strand
AAGGTTAAATAAAATAAATCCCAAACAATCTTAGGGCGGGAATCAATCTGACCTTGCAGTGTAGGCTATGCACCTTTTAAAGGCAATGCTTCCACGATTGCGGAGACTGAATTCACGGTAAACGGTAAACGCTGCATATGTCGGCTCAGTAGGAAATGAACTTTAAATGTCAAACGCACTATAACACTGATTTACCGCTAACGGGATTGAATCCAGACCGTAGCCTGGTTACAGACATGTAGTGCTGCAGTCTAGTCAACTCATATGCTCCTTGTCATGGCTAGCATGTTTAAATAGGAGTTGGCACGACAGTCCAAACAGATCTAGGACCGCCAGGCTAGCATGTTTAAATAGGAGTTGGCACGACAGTCCAAACAGATGTAGGACCGCCAGGCTAGCATGTTTAAATAGGAGTTGGCACGACAGTCCAAACAGATCTAGGACCGCCAGGCTAGCATGTTTAAATAGGAGTTGGCACGACAGTCCAAACAGATCTAGGACCGCCAGGCTAGCATGTTTAAATAGGAGTTGGCACGACAGTCCAAACAGATGTAGGACCGCCAGGCTAGCATGCTTAAATAGGAGTTGGCACGACAGTCCAAACAGATCTAGGACCGCCAGGCTAGCATGTTTAAATAGGAGTTGGCACGACAGTCCAAACAGATGTAGGACCGTCAGGCTAGCATGTTTAAATAGGAGTTGGCACGACAGTCCAAACAGATCTAGGACCGTCAGGCTAGCATGTTTAAATAGGAGTTGGCACGACAGTCCAAACAGATGTAGGACCGCCAGGCTAGCATGTTTAAATAGGAGTTGGCACGACAGTCCAAACAGATGTAGGACCGTCAGGCTAGCATGTTTAAATAGGAGTTGGCAAGACAGTCCAAACAGATCTATGACCGCCAGGCTAGCATGTTTAAATAGGAGTTGGCACGACAGTCCAAACAGATCTAGGACCGTCAGGCTAGCATGTTTAAATAGGAGTTGGCAAGACAGTCCAAACAGATCTAGGACCGTCAGGCTAGCATGTTTAAATAGGAGTTGGCAAGACAGTCCAAACAGATCTAGGACCGCCAGGCTAGCATGTTGAGAGCTACGTGAACAGATACAACTATGTCCACTGACGTTGACTCAAACGAGTGTCCTAAACCAAACAGACCGGGATAAAGAGGTGAGGGAGTGGCGCTGTGTTGTCATGGGCTACGTGAAACAGCAAAGCAGGAACTGACCTCACCACCTCTGTCTCTGTGAAAACTCAAACACAGGAATTCCTGTAAGGTACAGGAACTACAGCCACTTAGGAAGAGGATTGATGTTAGGAAAGTATGTCGACTCAACTCGGGGTGTCTGTGTATTTTATTTAACCTTTATTTAACAAGGCAAGTCAGTTAAGAACAAATTCTTATTTTCAATGACGGCCTATTCCGGCTAAACCCAGACGACGGTAGGCCAATTGTGCACCGCCCTATGGGACTCCCAATCACCACCGGTTGTGATACATCCTGGAATCGAACCAGTGTCTGTAGTGACACCTCTAGCACTGAGATCCAGTGCCTTAGACCGCTGCGCCACTCGGGGCGCACACAGGCAGTGTTCCAAATAACACACTGTTCCCTACACAGTGAACTACTTTTGATTAGGACCCAAAGCACTGTATAGTGCAGCCTTTCTTAAAGTATGGGTCACGACGTGTCAGAGTAAATGTATAATTATTTCATTAATTACTGGAATTGAGTTGGCCAAGTGCATCTGTGCTCTCTGCTTAGCAGCGGTCTCTGCTCAGTTTGGCAGCTGTGGGAGTGTGAGAGGGAGATGCCCGTGTGCTTCGTGGTCTAGCGGACTTTTCCCCCTGCAGTTTTCATGAAGATCACTCCGCGACACACACGATGCAGCGCTGTCAGCCACTGACTTGTCATTCTCACTCGCCATCACTTACCGCTGTCATGAAATGGACTCATGCTTGCCACAAGTTCTGACTGAGCTCAATTGTCATGACATGAAACGCATATACAGTGATGAGTTTCTCTCTCTTTAAAACAAACTTATAACGAGGAGCGCCCACAATGTGTTTTGTGCGGGTAAGTGTTTAGTAATGAGTCTCTCATAACGAACGTCCTAACCAAACATCCACAGCATGATGGTAAACCCAGGAAGTTCTTTCAGAACAGGGCAGAATGCTTCAGGAAACAGTGCTTCGACAATGGAAAAGTAAGTCAGCTAGCAAGGCATTGTTATAATTATATAACAGGTGATGATAAGCAGAAATAAGGGCGTACTAACTGACTCTCATAGTAGTTAGATGTGAGTTTCTCTTTCAAACAATCCCCTGGCCTTGTACACAGCTAATAGTTAACAATCCTCTAGCCTTGTACACAGCTAATAGCTAACAATCCCCTAGCCTTGTACACAGCTAATAGCTAACAATCCCCTAGCCTTGTACACAGCTAATAGCTAACAATACCCTAGTCTTGTACACAGCTAATAGCTAACAATCCCCTAGCCTTGTACACAGCTAATAGCAAAACAATCCCCTAGCCTTGTACTCAGCTAATAGCTAACAATCCCATGGCCTTGTACACAGCTAATAGCTAACATTCCCCTAGCCTTGTACACAGCTAATAGCTAACAATCCCCTAGCCTTGTACACAGCTAAAGGCTAACGTTAGCCAAAGCAAGCTAGCTACTGATGCAACCCTAGTAACAGTACAGAAGAAGATTAAATATGATCAGGACAACTGTACATCTTACTGTATAAATTATTGTTGAAAACTAGTCTAGGTTGGAACTGTTGCCGTTAAAATACAATCATTATTTGTATTCTTAACTTTCAACAATTATTTCTACAGTAAGATGTACAGTAGGCCTGGTCATTTGTCATCTGTACTGTTACTTAGGGTTGCACTATCATAAACCCTGTGTGTGTGTGTTCTGTTATTCATCTGTGTGATGTGATCAGTTTATTCCAGTTCAGAATGAAAATGGTTTATTGTAATTTAGCAGCAACAGGTCCAACCTAGACAGATTACGTGTGTTTTTAATGGGGGGAAATAAACATGAATATATATTTATATGAATATTTAATTTAATTGTTATTTGTTTTTGTCTATATTGCATTTGTTTTAAGCATATGTACCGATATTTCTGTATAGTTGCATATTTTCCAAAGTTTGGGTCCCAGGAATACACAGAGTTTCTAATTTGGGTCCCAGGCTGAAGACGTGTAATAACCCTGGTATAGTCGATGGGGTGCCCTTTGGGATTCAGCCCTGATGTGACGGTCGCCGTGACGAATCCCACTCTTATATAAACCCATGTTCTGACCTTTCCTTAACACTACGGTCACGGCGGGGCAGCAGGGGGTAGAACTGGGTCAGGACTTCATCAAACTAAATACACCCAAACGGATATGGAAGAAAGATAGGCTGTTGAATCCTGACATACTATAGCTGGTATGTTGACTTGGAGAGTCTGTCTGATATGACAACTGCCGTGACGAATCTCACTCTTATATAAAGCCAGCCCAGTGTCACGTTCGTCGTAACATTTAAGTGAGGAGGACCAAGGCGCAGCGTGATAGCAATACATCTTCTTTATTAATGAAGACGAAAACGAAACGAACACTATACAAACTAATCAAAACAACAAACCGACGAACGTGAAGCTATACAAACAATAAGTGCAGACACTGGCAACTTACACATAGACAATCATCCACAAACTACCTAATGACTATGGCTGCCTAAATATGGCTCCCATTCAGAGACAACGATAGACAGCTGTCTCTAATTGAGAACCAATCTAGGCAACCATAGACATACATACACCTAGACACTGCTCCATAAACATACAAAAACCCCTAGACAATACAAAACACATACATCCCCTATGTCACACCCTAACCTAACTAAAATAATAAAGAAAACAAAGATAACTAAGGCCAGGGCGTGACACCCAGCCCTTCCAGGAGTAGGCTATTAATAACTCCAGGGTCACATTGGAGTGGTAGGGGGTCGATAAGTGGCGTCGGGACATCAAAACCAAAACACCCCCATAAGATACGGAGAAGGAATGTCGACATGACTTACATTAGCTAGTATGGAGTCTGTCTGCCGACATGACTTACATTAGCTAGTATGGAGTCTGTCTGCCGACATGACTTACATTAGCTAGTATGGAGTCTGTCTGCCGACGTGACTGACATTAGCTAGTATGGAGTCTGTCTGTCGACGTGACTTACATTAGCTAGTATGGAGTCTGTCTGCCGACGTGACTGACATTAGCTAGTATGGAGTCTGTCTGATGACATGACTTACATTAGCTAGTATGGAGTCTGTCTACCGACATGACTTACATTAGCTAGTATGGAGTCTGTCTGCCGACATGACTTACATTAGCTAGTATGGAGTCTGTCTGCCGACATGACTTACATTAGCTAGTATGGAGTCTGTCTGTCGACATGACTTACATTAGCTAGTATGGAGTCTGTCTGTCGACATGACTTACATTAGCTAGTATGGAGTCTGTCTGCCGACATGACTTACATTAGCTAGTATGGAGTCTGTCTGCCGACATGACTTACATTAGCTAGTATGGAGTCTGTCTGATGACATGACTGACATTAACTAGTATGGAGTCTGTCTGCCGACATGACTTACATTAGCTAGTATGGAGTCTGTCTGCCGACGTTTTTTATTTATTTCACCTTTATTTAACCAGGTAGGCTAGTTGAGAACAAGTTCTCATTTGCAACTGCGACCTGGCCAAGATAAAGCATAGCAGTGTGAACAGACAACACAGAGTTACACATGGAGTAAACAATAAACAAGTCAATAACATGGTAGAAAAAAGAGAATCTATATACAATGTGTGCAAAAGGCATGAGGTAGGCAATAAATCGAATAATTACAATTTAGCAGATTAACACTGGAGTGATAAATCATCAGATGAACATGTGCAAGAAGAGATACTGGTGTGCAAAAGAGCAGAAAAGTAAATAAATAAAAGCAGTATGGGGGGTGAGGTAGGTAAATTGGGTGGGTAGTTTACAGATGGACTATGTACAGCTGCAGCGATCGGTTAGCTGCTCGGATAGCAGATTTTTAAAGTTGTTGAGGGAGATAAAAGTCTCCAACTTCAGAGATTTTTGCAATTCGTTCCAGTCGCAGGCAGCAGAGAACTGGAAGGAAAGGCGTCCAAATGAGGTTTTAGCTTTAGGGATGATCAGTGAGATACACCTGCTGGAGCGCGTGCTGCGGGTGGGTGTAGCCATCGTGACCAGTGAACTGAGATAAGGCGGCACTTTACCTAGCATAGCCTTGTAGATGACCTGGAGCCAGTGGGTCTGACGACGAACATGTAGCGAGGGCCAGCCGACTAGGGCATACAGGTCGCAGTGGTGGGTCGTATAAGGTGCTTTAGTAACAAAACGAATGGCACTGTGATAAACTGCGTCCAGTTTGCTGAGTAGAGTGTTGGAAGCTATTTTGTAGATGACATCGCCGAAGTCGAGGATCGGTAGGATAGTCAGTTTTACTAGGGTAAGTTTGGCGGCGTGAGTGAAGGAGGCTTTGTTGCGGAATAGAAAGCCGATTCTTGATTTGATTTTGGATTGGAGATGTTTGATATGAGTCTGGAAGGAGAGTTTGCAGTCTAGCCAGACACCTAGGTACTTATAGATGTCCACATATTCTAGGTCGGAACCGTCCAGGGTGGTGATGCTAGTCGGGCGTGCGGGTGCAGGCAGCGAACGGTTGAAAAGCATGCATTTGGTTGACGTGACTGACATTAGCTAGTATGGAGTCTGTCTGATGACATGACTTACATTAGCTAGTATGGAGTCTGTCTGATGACATGACTTACATTAGCTAGTATGGAGTCTGTCTGATGACATGACTTACATTAGCTAGTATGGAGTCTGTCTGCCGACATGACTTACATTAGCTAGTATGGAGTCTGTCTGCCGACATGACTTACATTAGCTAGTATGGAGTCTGTCTGCCGACATGACTTACATTAGCTAGTATGGAGTCTGTCTGCCGACATGACTTACATTACTAGTATGGAGTCTGTCTGCCGACATGACTTACATTAGCTAGTATGGAGTCTGTCTGCCGACATGACTTACATTAGCTAGTATGGAGTCTGTCTGTCGACATGACTTACATTAGCTAGTATGGAGTCTGTCTGATGACATGACTTACATTAGCTAGTATGGAGTCTGTCTGCCGACATGACTTACATTAGCTAGTATGGAGTCTGTCTGATGACATGACTTACATTAGCTAGTATGGAGTCTGTCTGCCGACATGACTTACATTAGCTAGTATGGAGTCTGTCTGCCGACATGACTTACATTAGCTAGTATGGAGTCTGTCTGATGACATGACTAACATTAGCTAGTATGGAGTCTGTCTGCCGACATGACTTACATTAGCTAGTATGGAGTCTGTCTACCGGCATGATTTACATTAGCTAGTATGGAGTCTGTCTGTCGACATGACTTACATTAGCTAGTATGGAGTCTGTCTGATGACATGACTTACATTAGCTAGTATGGAGTCTGTCTGATGACATGACTTACATTAGCTAGTATGGAGTCTGTCTGATGACATGACTTACATTAGCTAGTATGGAGTCTGTCTGCCGACATGACTTACATTAGCTAGTATGGAGTCTGTCTGCCGACATGACTTACATTAGCTAGTATGGAGTCTGTCTGCCGACATGACTTACATTAGCTAGTATGGAGTCTGTCTGCCGACATGACTTACATTACTAGTATGGAGTCTGTCTGCCGACATGACTTACATTAGCTAGTATGGAGTCTGTCTGCCGACATGACTTACATTAGCTAGTATGGAGTCTGTCTGCCGACATGACTTACATTAGCTAGTATGGAGTCTGTCTGATGACATGACTTACATTAGCTAGTATGGAGTCTGTCTGCCGACATGACTTACATTAGCTAGTATGGAGTCTGTCTGCCGACATGACTTACATTAGCTAGTATGGAGTCTGTCTGATGACATGACTAACATTAGCTAGTATGGAGTCTGTCTGCCGACATGACTTACATTAGCTAGTATGGAGTCTGTCTACCGGCATGATTTACATTAGCTAGTATGGAGTCTGTCTGTCGACATGACTTACATTAGCTAGTATGGAGTCTGTCTGATGACATGACTTACATTTGCTAGTATGGAGTCTGTCTGATGACATGACTTACATTAGCTAGTATGGAGTCTGTCTGTCGACATGACTTACATTAGCTAGCATGGAGTCTGTCTGATGACATGACTTACATTAGCTAGTATGGAGTCTGTCTGATGACATGACTTACATTAACTAGTATGGAGTCTGTCTACCGACATGACTTACATTAGCTAGTATGGAGTCTGTCTGCCGACATGACTTACATTAGCTAGTATGGAGTCTGTCTGCCGACATGACTTACATTAGCTAGTATGGAGTCTGTCTGATGACATGACTAACATTAGCTAGTATGGAGTCTGTCTGCCGACATGACTTACATTAGCTAGTATGGAGTCTGTCTACCGGCATGATTTACATTAGCTAGTATGGAGTCTGTCTGTCGACATGACTTACATTAGCTAGTATGGAGTCTGTCTGATGACATGACTTACATTTGCTAGTATGGAGTCTGTCTGATGACATGACTTACATTAGCTAGTATGGAGTCTGTCTGATGACATGACTTACATTAGCTAGTATGGAGTCTGTCTGTCGACATGACTTACATTAGCTAGCATGGAGTCTGTCTGATGACATGACTTACATTAGCTAGTATGGAGTCTGTCTGATGACATGACTTACATTAACTAGTATGGAGTCTGTCTACCGACATGACTTACATTAGCTAGTATGGAGTCTGTCTGATGACATGACTGACATTAGCTAGTATGGAGTCTGTCTGATGACATGACTTACATTAGCTAGTATGGAGTCTGTCTGATGACATGACTGACATTAGCTAGTATGGAGTCTGTCTGATGACATGACTTACATTAGCTAGTATGGAGTCTGTCTGATGACATGACTTACATTAGCTAGTATGGAGTCTGTCTACCGACATGACTTACATTAGCTAGTATGGAGTCTGTCTGCCGACATGACTTACATTAGCTAGTATGGAGTCTGTCTGCCGACATGACTTACATTAGCTAGTATGGAGTCTGTCTGCCGACATGACTTACATTAGCTAGTATGGAGTCTGTCTGATGACATGACTTACATTAGCTAGTATGGAGTCTGTCTACCGACATGACTTACATTAGCTAGTATGGAGTCTGTCTGCCGACATGACTTACATTAGCTACTATGGAGTCTGTCTGATGACATGACTTACATTAGCTAGTATGGAGTCTGTCTGATGACATGACTTACATTAACTAGTATGGAGTCTGTCTGCCGACATGACTTACATTAGCTAGTATGGAGTCTGTCTGATGACATGACTTACATTAGCTAGTATGGAGTCTGTCTGATGACATGACTTACATTAGCTAGTATGGAGTCTGTCTGATGACATGACTGACATTAGCTAGTATGGAGTCTGTCTGATGACATGACTTACATAAGCTAGTATGGAGTCTGTCTGATGACATGACTTACATTAGCTAGTATGGAGTCTGTCTGCCGACATGACTTACATTAGCTAGTATGGAGTCTGTCTGCCGACATGACTTACATTAGCTAGTATGGAGTCTGTCTGATGACATGACTTACATTAGCTAGTATGGAGTCTGTCTGCCGACATGACTTACATTAGCTAGTATGGAGTCTGTCTGCCGACATGACTTACATTAGCTAGCATGGAGTCTGTCTGATGACATGACTTACATTAGCTAGTATGGAGTCTGTCTGATGACATGACTTACATTAGCTAGTATGGAGTCTGTCTGATGACATGACTTACATTAGCTAGTATGGAGTCTGTCTGCCGACATGACTTACATTAGCTAGTATGGAGTCTGTCTGTCGACATGACTTACATTAGCTAGTATGGAGTCTGTCTGTCGACATGACTTACATTAGCTAGTATGGAGTCTGTCTGTCGACATGACTTACATTAGCTAGTATGGAGTCTGTCTGTCGACATGACTTACATTAGCTAGTATGGAGTCTGTCTGTCGACATGACTTACATTAGCTAGTATGGAGTCTGTCTGTCGACATGACTTACATTAGCTAGTATGGAGTCTGTCTGTCGACATGACTTACATTAGCTAGTATGGAGTCTGTCTGTCGACATGACTTACATTAGCTAGTATGGAGTCTGTCTGTCGACATGACTTACATTAGCTAGTATGGAGTCTGTCTGTCGACATGACTTACATTAGCTAGTATGGAGTCTGTCTGTCGACATGACTTACATTAGCTAGTATGGAGTCTGTCTGCCGACATGACTAACATTAGCTAGTATGGAGTCTGTCTGATGACATGACTAACATTAGCTAGTATGGAGTCTGTCTGTCGACATGACTTACATTAGCTAGTATGGAGTCTGTCTGTCGACATGACTTACATTAGCTAGTATGGAGTCTGTCTGTCGACATGACTTACATTAGCTAGTATGGAGTCTGTCTGCCGACATGACTTACATTAGCTAGTATGGAGTCTGTCTGTCGACATGACTTACATTAGCTAGTATGGAGTCTGTCTGATGACATGACTAACATTAGCTAGTATGGAGTCTGTCTGTCGACATGACTTACATTAGCTAGTATGGAGTCTGTCTGTCGACATGACTTACATTAGCTAGTATGGAGTCTGTCTGCCGACATGACTTACATTAGCTAGTATGGAGTCTGTCTGTCGACATGACTTGCATTAGCTAGTATGGAGTCTGTCTGTCGACATGACTTACATTAGCTAGTATGGAGTCTGTCTGCCGACATGACTTACATTAGCTAGTATGGAGTCTGTCTGTCGACATGACTTACATTAGCTAGTATGGAGTCTGTCTGCCGACATGACTTACATTAGCTAGTATGGAGTCTGTCTGATGACATGACTTACATTAGCTAGTATGGAGTCTGTCTGATGACATGACTTACATTAGCTAGTATGGAGTCTGTCTGATGTAGAAGTGCAACATTCTGGTAACTTTCCCCAAATCCCCTTTTTTTTCTCCAAAAATCCTGGTTGGAAGATTCCTGGATTTCCTACCAATTCATGACAGATTCTGGGAATGTTCCAACCAGGATCTCGGGGAATTTTGGGAAAGTCCACCAAAACACTATCTTTTGGTATCTGTTTCATTAGTCCATTGTTGACATAGTCCCAACATGTTTTGCTTGTCACCTATCAAGTTTTCAAGATATGTACTGTAACTTTCAAAATACATAAATCATCCCCATATGATACATTTTGCATCATATGATTCTGCGTTTTGCGTCATATGATGCTATGTTTTGCGTCATATGATGCTGCGTCATATGACGCAAAATGAACCATACAGGACTGATTTATGTATTTTTTTCCATTAAGAAATATCAGAATAATGCAAGAAATGTTCTGAGCGAATAATGTCCGAAATAACACAAACATTTTTATAATTAAAAACTCTAGTTGGCTCGGAGCTGTGAACAGGACAACCATGTCTGTCGGCGCCATCTTGTATTCTGGGTACAGAGAACACACTGAATGACAACATTCTACTCATCACTCAGGCTCTTTGTAGGATGACAACTTACTTTACTTCATAAACCCTTCAACACTGTCTTCATGTTTAAGATCTGTGGTAGGAGATACCCTTCAACACTGTCTTCATGTTTAAGATCAGGGTCAGTGGTAGGAGATACCCTTCAACACTGTCTTCATGTTTAAGATCTGTGGTAGGAGATACCCTTCAACACTGTCTTCATGTTTAAGATCAGGGTCAGTGGTAGGAGGTACCCTTCAACACTGTCTTCATGTTTAAGATCAGGGTCAGTGGTAGGACATACCCTTCAACACTGTCTTCATGTTTAAGATCAGGGTCAGTGGTAGGAGATACCCTTCAACACTGTCTTCATGTTTAAGATCAGGGTCAGTGGTAGGAGATACCCTTCAACACTGTCTTCATGTTTAAGATCAGGGTCAGTGGTAGGAGGTACCCTTCAACACTGTCTTCATGTTTAAGATCAGGGTCAGTGGTAGGAGATACCCTTCAACACTGTCTTCATGTTTAAGGTCTGTGGTAGGAGGTACCCTTCAACACTGTCTTCATGTTTAAGATCAGGGTCAGTGGTAGGAGATACCATTCAACACTGTCTTCATGTTTAAGATCAGGGTCAGTGGTAGGACATACCCTTCAACACTGTCTTCATGTTTAAGGTCTGTGGTAGGAGGTACCCTTCAACACTGTCTTCATGTTTAAGATCAGGGTCAGTGGTAGGACATACCCTTCAACACTGTCTTCATTTTTAAGGTCTGTGGTAGGAGGTATCCTTCAACACTGTCTTCATGTTTAAGATCAGGGTCAGTGGTAGGAGATACCCTTCAACACTGTCTTCATGTTTAAGATCAGGGTCTGTGGTAGGAGATACCCTTCAACACTGTCTTCATGTTTAAGATCAGGGTCAGTGGTAGGACATACCCTTCAACACTGTCTTCATGTTTAAGGTCTGTGGTAGGAGGTACCCTTCAACACTGTCTTCATGTTTAAGATCAGGGTCAGTGGTAGGAGATACCCTTCAACACTGTCTTCATGTTTAAGGTCTGTGGTAGGAGGTACCCTTCAACACTGTCTTCATGTTTAAGATCAGGGTCAGTGGTAGGACATACCCTTCAACACTGTCTTCATGTTTAAGATCAGGATCTGTGGTAGGAGATACCCTTCAACACTGTCTTCATGTTTAAGATCAGGGTCAGTGGTAGGACACACCCTTCAACACTGTCTTCATGTTTAAGGTCTGTGGTAGGAAGTACCCTTCAACACTGTCTTCATGTTTAAGATCAGGGTCAGTGGTAGGAGATACCCTTCAACACTGTCTTCATGTTTAAGGTCTGTGGTAGGAGGTACCCTTCAACACTGTCTTCATGTTTAAGATCAGGGTCAGTGGTAGGACATACCCTTCAACACTGTCTTCATGTTTAAGATCAGGGTCAGTGGTAGGACATACCCTTCAACACTGTCTTCATGTTTAAGATCAGGGTCAGTGGTAGGAGATACCCTTCAACACTGTCTTCATGTTTAAGGTCTGTGGTAGGAGGTACCCTTCAACACTGTCTTCATGTTTAAGATCAGGGTCAGTGGTAGGAGATACCCTTCAACACTGTCTTCATGTTTAAGGTCTGTGGTAGGAGGTACCCTTCAACACTGTCTTCATGTTTAAGATCAGGGTCAGTGGTAGGAGATACCCTTCAACACTGTCTTCATGTTTAAGATCAGGGTCAGTGGTCGGACATACCTTTCAACACTGTCTTCATGTTTAAGATCAGGGTCAGTGGTAGGAGATACCCTTCAACACTGTCTTCATGTTTAAGATCAGAGTCAGTGGTAGGACATACCCTTCAACACTGTCTTCATGTTTAAGATCAGGGTCAGTGGTAGGAGATACCCGTCAACACTGTCTTCATGTTTAAGATCAGGGTCAGTGGTAGGACATACCCTTCAACACTGTCTTCATGTTTAAGATCAGGGTCAGTGGTAGGAGGTACCCTTCAACACTGTCTTCATGTTTAAGATTAGGGTCTGTGGTAGGAGAAACCCTTCAACACTGTCTTCATGTTTAAGATCAGGGTCAGTGGTAGGAGATACCCTTCAACACTGTCTCCATGTTTAAGATCAGGGTCTGTGGTAGGAGATACCCTTCAACACTGTCTTCATGTTTAAGATCAGGGTCAGTGGTAGGAGATACCCTTCAACACTGTCTCCATGTTTAAGATCAGGGTCTGTGGTAGGACATACCCTTCAACACTGTCTCCATGTTTTTTTGTTTTAGTTTTTTTTACCTTTATTTAACTAGGCAAGTCAGTTAAGAACAAATTCTTATTTTCAATGACGGCCTAGGAACAGTGGGTTAACTGCCTGTTCAGGGGCAGAACGACAGATTTGTACCTTGTCAGCTCGGGGATTTGAACTTGCAACCTTCCGGTTACTAGTCCAACGCTCTAACCACTAGGCTACCCTGCCGCCCCAATGTTTAAGATCAGGGTCAGTGGTAGTGGAGCAGGACATCAAATGAAAACACCCAAACGGAGACGTAGGAGGACAGATACGAATCAACTGTGTTTTTTATGCTTCATTTACCTGAATGAACAAACGGTTGTGTATATATGTATGTATGCACATTTGTGGCCTGCTGGAGGTCATTTTGCAGGGCGCTGGCAGTGCACCTCCTTGCACAAAGGCGGAGGTAGCGGTCCTGCTGCTGGGTTGTTGCCCTCCTACGGCCTCCTCCACGTCTCCTGATGTACTGGCCTGTCTCCTGGTAGCGCCTCCATGCTCTGGACACTACGCTGACAGACACAGCAAACCTTTTTGCCACAGCTCGCATTGATGTGCCATCCTGGATGAACTGCACTACCTGAGCCACTTATGTGGGTTGTAGACTCCGTCTCATGCTACCACTAGAATGAGAGCACCGCCAGCATTCAAAAGTGACCAAAACATCAGCCAGGAAGCATAGGAAACTGAGAAGTGGTCTGTGGTCACCACCTGCAGAATCACTCCTTTTTAGGGGGTGTCTTGCTAATTGCCTGTAATTTCCACCTTTTGTCTATTCCATTTGCACAACAGCATGTGAAATTTATTGTCAATCAGTGTTGCTTCCTAAGTGGACAGTTTGATTTCACAGAAGTGTGATTGACTTGGAGTTACATTGTGTTGTTTAAGTGTTCCCTTTATTTTTTTGAGCAGTTTATATATATTGTTAGTTTCTGTGTGTTTCATGTAAGCCTTGTGGGTTTCCAACCTTACCTGCACACCTTTAAACGTTGTGTTGTTATGTAAACAAATACAACTAAACTAAAAGTAAAAGTTGAATGCCAACATCACTCTAGTGTCTGAACGATGGTAGCCTATACAGTACTTCATGTACTTCCAATACCCATTCACACTGTGTTCATGTGTGATAGAGCAGGTACCTCAATATGGATTATTGTATGAATGGAAGGCGAAATGCCACTGCCACATACAGTACCAGTCGTTTGGAAACACCTCATCATTCAAGGGTTTTTTCTTAATTTTTTAAAACTATTTTCTTGTGTTATTTCATCGTTTTGATGTCTTCATTATTATTCTACAATGTAGAAAATAGTACAAATAAAGAGAAAGCCCTGGAATGAGTAGATGTTTCCAAACTGTTGACTGGGACTATAGACACATGTGTATGACAGCTGGGGTGAAAATGGTTAGGAAACGTAATCGTAAAGACAGCAGGAAAACAAAATTGTGCGCACGTACACACGTACGCACGCACGCACGCACGCACGCACGCACGCACACACACAGGTTTTAACTAGCCTGCACTTTAGCTGACATGACATGGTAAAGTGGAAAACATCCTCATCATTACTTATTCATTGAACGTGTCATCCTCCTCATCATCATCATTATCATGCTGTTGTACAGGGAGAGAGGGGGGGGGCGAGGGAGAGAGGGGGGGGGCGAGGGAGAGAGAGAGGGGGAGCGATGGAGAAATGGTGAGAGAGAGTGCGAGAGGCATAGAGGAGAGAGAGAGAAGGAGAGAGAGAGAGATGTAAAGAGAGAGAGACCGGAGGAGCGAGGGAGAGATGGCGAGAGAGAGAGTGAGAGACAGAGAGAGAAGGAGAGGGAGAGAGAGAGAAGGAGAGGGAGAGAGAGTGAGAGACAGAGAGAGAAGGAGAGGGAGAGAGAGAGAGAGAGAGTGAGAGAAGGAGAGGGAGAGATGGCGAGAGAGAGAGTGAGAGACAGAGAGAGAAGGAGAGGGAGAGAGAGAGAGAGGGGAGAGATGGAGAGAGAGTGATGTAAAGAGAGTGAGAGATAAAGAGAGAGATATAGAGATCAAGTTGGAGGGAGGTCTTTAGAAAGAGACCAACCAAAAGGGTTCTTACCACAACTGCTAGCAGTATAGGTGACCGTATGATCCACCAGTACTGCATGTTGATATTCTGCTCCCAGCACCTGTCGAACAGAGGAACACAACACTGAGGCTAACATACAGACAGCACCTGTCAAACAGAGGAAAAAAACACTGAGGCTAACATACAGACAGCACCTCTCTTCCCCAGGGTTGTGGTCTAGGGGCCCTGTATACAAGGCTCAACACAGCACAAAGGGGAACATACAGGGCCCAGTATACAAGGCTCAACACAGCACAAAGGGGAACATACAGGGCCCAGTATACAAGGCTCAACACAACACAGAGGGGAACATACAGGGCCCTGTATACAAGGCTCAACACAACACAGAGGGGAACATACAGGGCCCAGTATACTCAACACAACACAGAGGGGAATATACAGGGCCCAGTATACAAAGCTCAAACTACTTCTACACTTGTTCTACACTAAAGTTTCACACACTTCCTAGTTGAGCAAAGGACAGTTCTATGCCAGTGTTACAATAGTCTTGCTAAGGCAGGGAGACACGGACAGGGAGGCAGGAAGGCAGGGAGACACGGACAGGGAGGCAGGAAGGCAGGGAGACACGGACAGGGAGGCAGGAAGGCAGGGAGACACGGACAGGAAGGTAGGGAGACACGGACAGGGAGGCAGGAAGGCAGGGAGACACGGACAGGGAGGCAGGAAGGCAGGGAGACACGGACAGGGAGGCAGGAAGGCAGGGAGACACAGACAGGGAGGCAGGAAGGCAGGGAGACACGGACAGGAAGGTAGGGAGACACGGACAGGGAGGCAGGAAGGCAGGGAGACACGGACAGGAAGGCAGGAAGGCAGGGAGACACGGACAGGAAGGCAGGAAGGCAGGGAGACACGGACAGGAAGGCAGGAAGGCAGGGAGACACGGACAGGAAGGCAGGAAGGCAGGGAGACACGGGCAGGAAGGCAGGAAGGCAGGCAGACACGGACAGGGAGACAGGAAGGCAGGGAGACACGGACAGGAAGGCAGGGAGACACGGACAGGGAGGCAGGAAGGCAGGGAGACACGGACAGGGAGGCAGGAAGGCAGGGAGACACGGACAGGAAGGCAGGGAGACACGGACAGGAAGGCAGGGAGACACGGACAGGAAGGCAGGGAGACACGGACAGGAAGGCAGGGAGACACGGACAGGGAGGCAAGAAGGCAGGGAGACACAGACAGGGAGGCAGGAAGGCAGGGAGACACGGACAGGAAGGCAGGAAGGCAGGGAGACACGGACAGGAAGGCAGGAAGGCAGGGAGACACGGACAGGGAGGCAGGAAGGCAGGGAGACACGGACAGGGAGGCAGAAAGGCAGGGAGACACGGACAGGGAGGCAGAAAGGCAGGGAGACACGGACAGGGAGGCAGGAAGGTATGGAGACACGGACAGGAAGGCAGGGAGACACGGACAGGGAGGCAGGGAGACACGGACAGGGAGGCAGGGAGACACGGACAGGGAGGCAGGGAGACACGGACAGGGAGGCAGGAAGGCAGGGAGACACGGACAGGAAGGCAGGAAGGCAGGGAGACACGGACAGGAAGGCAGGAAGGCAGGGAGACACGGACAGGGAGGCAGGAAGGCAGGGAGACACGGACAGGGAGGCAGAAAGGCAGGGAGACACGGACAGGGAGGCAGAAAGGCAGGGAGACACGGACAGGGAGGCAGGAAGGTATGGAGACACGGACAGGAAGGCAGGGAGACACGGACAGGGAGGCAGGGAGACACGGACAGGGAGGCAGGGAGACACGGACAGGGAGGCAGGAAGGTATGGAGACACGGACATGAAGGCAAGAAGGCAGTGAGACACGGACAGGAAGGCAGGAAGGCAGTGAGACACGGACAGGAAGGCAGGAAGGTATGGAGACACGGACAGGAAGGTAGTAGTAGTAGTAGTAGTGGTGTTAGTAGTAGTAGTAGTAGCAACAGTAGTAGCAGTAGCAGTAGTAGTAGTGGTGTTAGTAGTAGTAGTAGTAGTAGCAGTAGTAACAGTAGTAGTAGTAGCAGTAGCAGTAGTAGTAGTGGTGTTAGTAGTAGTAGTGGTGTTAGGAGTAGCAATAGTAGCAGTAGCAGTAGCAGTAATAGCAGTAGCAGTAGTAGTAGTGGCGTTAGTAGTAGCAATAGTAGTAGTAGTAGTAGCAATAGTAGTAGTAGCAGTAGTAGTAGCAGTAGCAGTAGCAGTAGTAGTAGTAGCAGTAGTAGTAGGTGTGGCGTTAGTAGTAATAGTAGTAGTAGTAGTGGTGTTAGTAGTAGTAGTAGTAGTAGTGGTGTTAGTAGTAGCAATAGTAGTAGTAGTAGTAGCAGTAGCAGTAGTGGTGTTAGTAGTAGTAGTAGTAGTAGTAGTGGTGTTAGTAGTAGCAGTAGCAGTAGTAGCAGTAGCAGCAGTAGCAGTAGTAATAGTGACATTAGTAGTAGCAATAGTAGTAGTAGTAGTAGCAATAGTAGTAGTAGTAGTAGTAGTAGTAGTAGTAGCAGTAGCAGTAGCAGTAGTAGTAGCAGTAGGTGTGGTGTTAGTAGTAGTAGTAGTAGTAGTGGTGTTAGTAGTAGTGGTGTTAGTAGTAGCAATATTAGTAGTAGTAGTAGGTGTGGTGTTAGTAGTAGCAATAGTAGTAGTAGTAGTAGGGTTAGGGTTAGTAGTACAGTAACCCCAAGAGAGTATATAGTAGGGTACTATAGTACAGTAACCCTAAGAGAGTGTATAGTATGATACTATAGTACAGTAACCCTAAGAGAGTATATAGTAGGGTACTATAGTACAGTAACCATAAGAGAGTATATAGTAGTGGACTATAGTACAGTAACCCTAAGAGAGTATATAGTATGATACTATAGTACAGTAACCATAAGAGAGTATATAGTAGTGGACTATAGTACAGTAACCCTAAGAGAGTATATAGTAGGGTACTATAGTACAGTAACCCTAAGAGAGTATATAGTAGGGTACTATAGTACAGTAACCCTAAGAGAGTATATAGTAGGGTACTATAGTACAGTAACCCTAAGAGAGTGTATAGTATGATACTATAGTACAGTAACCCTAAGAGAGTTTATAGTATGATACTATAGTACAGTAACCCCAAGAGAGTATATAGTAGGATACTATAGTACAGTAACCCTAAGAGAGTATGCAGTAGGATACTATAGTACAGTAACCCTAAGAGAGTATGCAGTAGGATACTATAGTACAGTAACCCTAAGAGAGTATATAGTAGGATACTATAGTACAGTAACAATAAGAGAGTATGCAGTAGGATACTATAGTACAGTAACCCTAAGAGAGTATATAGTAGGATACTATAGTACAGTAACCCTAAGAGAGTATATAGTATGATACTATAGTACAGTAACCCTAAGAGAGTATATAGTAGGGTACTATAGTACAGTAACCCCAAGAGAGTATATAGTAGGATACTATAGTACAGTAACCCTAAGAGAGTATGCAGTAGGATACTATAGTACAGTAACCCTAAGAGAGTATATAGTAGGATACTATAGTACAGTAACCCTAAGAGAGTATGCAGTAGGATACTATAGTACAGTAACCCTAAGAGAGTATATAGTAGGATACTATAGTACAGTAACCCCAAGAGAGTATATAGTAGGATACTATAGTACAGTAACCCTAAGAGAGTATGCAGTAGGATACTATAGTACAGTAACCCTAAGAGAGTATGCAGTAGGATACTATAGTACAGTAACCCCAAGAGAGTATATAGTAGGATACTATAGTACAGTAACCCTAAGAGAGTATGCAGTAGGATACTATAGTACAGTAACCCTAAGAGAGTATGCAGTAGGATACTATAGTCCCGTAGAGAGTAGAGAATAGAGAGGTTGGACTCTGAATAAAAGATTCAGGACAGTAGGAGACATTTTATCTTCTTGGGGATGTTCTCCTGTCCTCTGAGTGTAATCATCTCTGAGCTTAACATTCCATTACACATCACAGGAGGTTTCCTGGTTTACCAACCCGCCTGTGTTCAAAATAGACATTCCACTCAACCGCTAAATGGTTTAGGTCACAGCTATTGACTATAATATTCTGCTAAATTGACCAAGATCCTCCAAGGAACACTGCAGGGATTTTCACTGTGAGAGCAGGCTGTCTGACCTCTCAATGCCTTGTCTCTGAAAGTGTTGGAGGTGTCATCAGTCGTGCATCATTGCATCGCCAGTAATACTAGTCAGAACTAGTTTGAACTAGTGGTTATACCACCAGTAGTACTACTCAGAACTGGTTTGAACCAGTAGTACTACTCAGAACTGGTTTGAACCAGTAGTACTACTCAGAACTAGTTTGAACTAGTGGTTATACCACCAGTAGTACTACTCAGAACTGGTTTGAACCAGTAGTACTACTCAGAACTGGTTTGAACTAGTGGTTATATCACCAGTAATACTACCCAGAACTGGTTTGAACTAGTGGTTATATCACCAGTAGTACTACTCAGAACTGGTTTGAACTAGTGGTTATACCACCAGTATTACTACTCAGAACTGGTTTGAACTAGAGGTTATATCACCAGTAGTACTACTCAGAACTGGTTTGAACCAGTAGTACTAGGCAGAACTGGTTTGAACTAGTGGTTATACCACCAGTAGTACTACTCAGAACTGGTTTGAACTAGTGGTTATATCACCAGTAGTACTACTCAGAACTGGTTTGAACTAGTGGTTATATCACCAGTAGTACTACTCAGAACTGGTTTGAACCAGTAGTACTACTCAGAACTGGTTTGAACTAGTGGTTATATCACCAGTAGTACTACTCAGAACTGGTTTGAACTAGAGGTTATATCACCAGTAGTACTACTCAGAACTGGTTTGAACTAGAGGTTATATCACCAGTAGTACTACTCAGAACTGGTTTGAACTAGAGGTTATATCACCAGTAGTACTACTCAGAACTGGTTTGAACCAGTAGTACTAGGCAGAACTGGTTTGAACTAGTGGTTATACCACCAGTAGTACTACTCAGAACTGGTTTGAACTAGTGGTTATATCACCAGTAGTACTACTCAGAACTGGTTTGAACTAGTGGTTATATCACCAGTAGTACTACTCAGAACTGGTTTGAACCAGTAGTACTACTCAGAACTGGTTTGAACTAGTGATTAAATCACCAGTAGTACTACTCAGAACTGGTTTGAACTAGTGATTAAATCACCAGTAGTATTACTCAGAACTGGTTTGAACTGGAAGTTATTTTGTTTATTTGTATCACAATTTCTCTCCTTTCTCCTGTCATACAAATTGGGTCAGGGAAACATAGGTGAGGGAGAGAGAGAGTGACACACGTGTGAAGGCACCCGTACACCATGCAGGCACTCACACACTCATGGAGGCAATCACTCACTCATGCAGGCATTCACTCACTAATGCAGGCACTCACTCACGCATGCAGAAACTCACACAATCATGGAGGCAATCACTCACTCATGCAGGCACTCACTCACTCATGCAGGCACTCCCTCACTAATGCAGGCACTCCCTCACTAATGCAGGCACTCCCTCACTCATGGAGGCAATCACTCACTCACTAATGCAGGCACTCATTCACTAATGCAGGCACTCACACACACATGCAGGCACATTGAGAACTTACTCCTCATTTTCATACAGGTATTTCACCATCACCCAGGGCACCAGGAAGATCAGAGGGGCACCTGCAGAGAGAATCACATTAATAAACACACCAAGACAAAAACTCATAGAAAACCTAACCCTGAGACTGACTATATCTCTAATATCTCTACTACCTAACCCTGAGACTGACTATATCTCTAATATCTCTACAACCGAACCCTGAGACTGACTATATATATAATATCTCTACTACATAACCATGAGACTGACTATATCTCTAATATCTCTACAACCTAACCCTGAGACTGACTATATCTCTAATATCTCTACTACCTAACCCTGAGACTGACTATATCTATAATATCTCTACTACCTAACCCTGAGACTGACTATATCTATAATATCTCTACTACCTAACTCTGAGACTGACTATATCTCTAATATCTCTACTACCTAACCCTGAGGGTGACTATATCTATAATATCTCTACTAATTAACCCTGAGACTGACTATATCTCTAATATCTCTACTACCTAACCCTGAGACTGACTATATCTCTAATATCTCTACTACCTAACCCTGAGGGTGACTATATCTATAATATCTCTACTACCTAACCCTGAGGGTGGCCTATATCTATAATATCTCTACTACCTAACCCTGAGGGTGACTATATCTATAATATCTCTACTACCTAACCCTGAGACTGATTATATATATAATATCTCTACTACCTAACCCTGAGGGTGACTATATCTCTAATATCTCTACTACATAACCCTGAGGGTGACTATATCTATAATATCTCTACTACCTAACCCTGAGACTGACTATATCTCTAATATCTCTACTACCTAACCCTGAGGGTGACTATATCTATAATATCTCTACTACCTAACCCTGAGGCTGACTATATCTATACTATCTCTACTACCTAACCCTGAGGGTGACTATATCTATTATATCTCTACTACCTAACCCTGAGGGTGACTATATCTATAATATCTCTACTACCTAACCCTGAGGCTGACTATATCTATTATATCTCTACTACCTAACCCTGAGGCTGACTATATCTATAATATCTCTACTACCTAACCCTGAGGGTGACTATATATAATATCTCTAATACCTAACCCTGAGACTGACTATATCTATAATATCTCTACTACCTAACATTGAGGGTGACTATATCTATAATATCTCTACTACCTAACCCTGAGACTGACTATATCTATAATATCTCTAATACCTAACCCTGAGACTGACTATATCTATAATATCTCTACTACCTAACATTGAGGGTGACTATATCTATAATATCTCTACTACCTAACCCTGAGACTGACTATATCTATAATATCTCTACTACCTAACATTGAGGGTGACTATATCTATAATATCTCTACTACCTAACCCTGAGACTGACTATATCTATAATATCTCTACTACCTAACCCTGAGGGTGACTATATCTATAATATCTCTACTACCTAGCCCTGAGACTAACAATATCTATAATATCTCTACTACCTAACCCTGAGGGTGACTATATCTATAATATCTCTACTACCTAACCCTGAGACTAACTATGTCTATAATATCTCTACTACCTAACCCTGAGGGAGACTATATCTATAATATCTCTACTAATTAACCCTGAGACTGACTATATATATAATATCTCTACCACCTAACCCCGAGGGTGACTATATCTCTAATATCTCTACTACCTAACCCTGAGGGTGACTATATCTCTAATATCTCTACTACCTAACCCTGAGGCTGACTATATCTCTAATATCTCTACTACCTAACCCTGAGGCTGACTATATCTCTCAGATCTCTACTACCTAACCCTGAGACTGACTATATATATAATATCTCTACTACCTAACCCTGAGACTGACTATATCTCTAATATCTCTACTACCTAACCCTGAGACTGACTATATCTCTAATATCTCTACTACCTAACCCTGAGACTGACTATATCTATAATATCTCTACTACCTAACCCTGAGGGTAATTATATCTATAATATCTCTACTACCTAACCCTGACCCTGAGACTGACTATATCTATAATATCTCTACTACCTAACCCTGAGACTGACTATATCTATAATATCTCTACTACCTAACCCTGAGGGTGACTATATCTCTAATATCTCTACTACATAACCCTGAGGGTGACTATATCTATAATATCTCTACTACCTAACCCTGAGGGTGACTATATATAATATCTCTAATACCTAACCCTGAGACTGACTATATCTATAATATCTCTACTACCTAACATTGAGGGTGACTATATCTCTAATATCTCTACTACCTAACCCTGAGGGTGACTATATCTATAATATCTCTACTACCTAACCCTGAGACTAACTATATCTATTATATCTCTACTACCTAACCCTGAGGGTGACTATATCTATAATATCTCTACTACCTAACCCTGAGACTGACTATATCTATAATATCTCTACTACCTAACCCTGAGACTGATTATATATATAATATCTCTACTACCTAACCCTGAGGGTGACTATATCTCTATAATAGATCAACTCAGGTGTCTGGCTACCAAACAGATGACCAAATGCTCTGTCTTCTGGTATATAATGTGCTGCTATGCTGCGACAAATACACAACCTCCACCCCCCCTCCACCCCCTCCTCCCCTCCTCCCCCTCCACCCCCTCTCCTCCCTTCTCCTCCCCCTCCTCACCCCAGCCGATACACAGGTAGATGTTGAAGTAGTTTCTCTCAGTGAACACGGTGATGACCAGCAGGTTGTGGAGGTAGATGCCTTCCACCAGCAGCCAATAGCTGTTAGCCATGATACTGTACTGCATCATCACCACGGCGATACGACACCCCACCGCCGTCTACAGGACACAACACACACAAAAAAACGTTTCAAGACTTAACAAAGCCCTTATAATCCTCCAGTATGGCTAAACAATGCTTCAGAGATCAAATCCTTATAACCCTGGTCAACTCAACACACCCACCTTGTTGTTGACCGGTCACTTTACCTCACCCTGGTCAACTCAACACACGCACCTTGTTGTTGACCGGTCACTTTACCTCACCCTGGTCAACTCAACACACCCACCGTGTTGTTGACCGGTCACTTTACCTCACCCTGGTCAACTCAACACACCCACCGTGTTGTTGACCGGTCACTTTACCTCACCCTGGTCAACTCAACACACCCACCGTGTTGTTGACCGGTCACTTTACCTCACCCTGGTCAACTCAACTCAACACACCCACCTTGTTGTTGACTGGTCACTTTACCTCACCCTGGTCAACTCAACCCACCTTGTTGTTGACCGGTCACTTTACCTCACCCTGGTCAACTCAACCCACCTTGTTGTTGACCGGTCACTTTACCTCACCCTGGTCAACTCAACACACCCACCTTGTTGTTGACCGGCCACTTTACCTCACCCTGGTCAACTCAACACACCCACCTTGTTGTTGACTGGTCACTTTACCTCACCCTGGTCAACTCAACTCAACACACCCACCTTGTTGTTGACCGGTCACTTTACCTCACCCTGGTCAACTCAACACACCCACCTTGTTGTTGACCGGTCACTTTACCTCACCCTGGTCAACTCAACTCAACACACCCACCTTGTTGTTGACTGGTCACTTTACCTCACCCTGGTCAACTCAACACACCTTGTTGTTGACCGGTCACTTTACCTCACCCTGGTCAACTCAACTCAACACACCCACCGTGTTGTTGACCGGTCACTTTACCTCACCCTGGTCAACTCAACTCAACTCACCCACCGTGTTGTTGACCGGTCACTTTACCTCACCCTGGTCAACTCAACACACCCACCTTGTTGTTGACCGGTCACTTTACCTCACCCTGGTCAACTCAACACACCCACCTTGTTGTTGACCGGTCACTTTACCTCACCCTGGTCAACTCAACTCAACACACCCACCTTGTTGTTGACTGGTCACTTTACCTCACCCTGGTCAACTCAACACACCTTGTTGTTGACCGGTCACTTTACCTCACCCTGGTCAACTCAACTCAACACACCCACCGTGTTGTTGACCGGTCACTTTACCTCACCCTGGTCAACTCAACTCAACTCACCCACCGTGTTGTTGACCGGTCACTTTACCTCACCCTGGTCAACTCAACACACCCACCGTGTTGTTGACCGGTCACTTTACCTCACCCTGGTCAACTCAACTCAACACACCCACCTTGTTGTTGACTGGTCACTTTACCTCACCCTGGTCAACTCAACCCACCTTGTTGTTGACCGGTCACTTTACCTCACCCTGGTCAACTCAACCCACCTTGTTGTTGACCGGTCACTTTACCTCACCCTGGTCAACTCAACACACCCACCTTGTTGCTGACCGGTCACTTTACCTCACCCTGGTCAACTCAACACACTGACTGGTCACTTTACCTCACCCTGGTCAACTCAACTAAACACACCCACCTTGTTGTTGACCGGTCACTTTAGCTCACCCTGGTCAACTCAACACACCCACCTTGTTGTTGACCGGTCACTTTACCTCACCCTGGTCAACTCAACACACCCACCTTGTTGTTGACCGGTCACTTTACCTCACCCTGGTCAACTCAACTCAACACACCCACCTTGTTGTTGACTGGTCACTTTACCTCACCCTGGTCAACTCAACCCACCTTGTTGTTTACCGGTCACTTTACCTCACCCTGGTCAACTCAACTCAACACACCCACCTTGTTGTTGACTGGTCACTTTACCTCACCCTGGTCAACTCAACCCACCTTGTTGTTGACCGGTCACTTTACCTCACCCTGGTCAACTCAACTCAACACACCCACCGTGTTGTTGACCGGTCACTTTACCTCACCCTGGTCAACTCAACTCAACACACCCACCGTGTTGTTGACCGGTCACTTTACCTCACCCTGGTCAACTCAACCCACCTTGTTGTTGACCGGTCACTTTACCTCACCCTGGTCAACTCAACTCAACACACCCACCTTGTTGTTGACTGGTCACTTTACCTCACCCTGGTCAACTCAACCCACCTTGTTGTTGACCGGTCACTTTACCTCACCCTGGTCAACTCAACCCACCTTGTTGTTGACCGGTCACTTTACCTCACCCTGGTCAACTCAACACACCCACCTTGTTGCTGACCGGTCACTTTACCTCACCCTGGTCAACTCAACACACTGACTGGTCACTTTACCTCACCCTGGTCAACTCAACTCAACACACCCACCGTGTTGTTGACCGGTCACTTTACCTCACCCTGGTCAACTCAACTCAACTCACCCACCGTGCTGTTGACCGGTCACTTTACCTCACCCTGGTCAACTCAACACACCCACCGTGTTGTTGACCGGTCACTTTACCTCACCCTGGTCAACTCAACTCAACACACCCACCTTGTTGTTGACTGGTCACTTTACCTCACCCTGGTCAACTCAACCCACCTTGTTGTTGACCGGTCACTTTACCTCACCCTGGTCAACTCAACCCACCTTGTTGCTGACCGGTCACTTTACCTCACCCTGGTCAACTCAACACACTGACTGGTCACTTTACCTCACCCTGGTCAACTCAACTCAACACACCCACCTTGTTGTTGACCGGTCACTTTACCTCACCCTGGTCAACTCAACTCAACACACCCACCTTGTTGTTGACCGGTCACTTTACCTCACCCTGGTCAACTCAACACACCCACCTTGTTGTTGACCGGTCACTTTACCTCACCCTGGTCAACTCAACTCACCCACCGTGTTGTTGACCGGTCACTTTACCTCACCCTGGTCAACTCAACCCCACACACCCACCTTGTTGTTGACTGGTCACTGTACCTCACCCTGGTCAACTCAACCCCACACACCCACCTTGTTGTTGACCGGTCACTTTACCTCACCCTGGTCAACTCAACCCCACACACCCACCTTGTTGTTGACCGGTCACTTTACCTCACCCTGGTCCTTTCAACTCAACACATCCACCTTGTTGTTGACCGGTCACTTTACCTCACCCTGGTCAACTCAACACACCCACCTTGTTGTTGACCGGTCACTTTACCTCACCCTGGTCAACTCAACTCAACACACCCACCTTGTTGTTGACCACGACCCTTTCAGACAACAACAACAACCTCAACCCACCTGGTTGTTGACGAGCCACTCCACCTCATAGTGTGTAATGTCCTGGTCCTGTCCGATGTTGACGCTGGGCACCTCCAACATGGCGTCCTTTATCAGGATGGACAGAGCACGCAGGATGAAAGAGGCAAACAGGTTCATGTGGATGTTGTTCCTCATACAGTGGAGCTTCCTGTAAGGGGGGGGGGGGGCAGTGTGCTTCCTGTTAGGGGGAATGTCAACTACAGCAGAGGTAATATAACAAAGATTAAAGGTTAAAGAACTGGAATTAGAATATGTATATCTGTATGGTTACTGTCAATAGGTGGCGAAAACAGTAAGGTCAGTGGTGCTACCTTGCTTCACTGACATGTCCATTCAACTCAAACATGTTTCATTGACAAGAAATATACACCTTTCTACCTCCATGAAGAGTGGTGGATGGCTGAGAGGACATGGTGGGTGGCTGAGAGGACATGGTGGGTGGCTGAGAGGACATGGTGGATGGCTGAGAGGACATGGTGGATGGCTGAGAGTACATGGCGGGTGGCTGAGAGGTCATGGTGGGTGGCTGAGAGGACATGGTGGGTGGCTGAGAGGACATGGCGGGTGGCTGAGAGGACATGGCGGGTGGCTGAGAGGACATGGTGGGTGGCTGAGAGGACATGGTGGGTGGCTGAGAGGACATGGTGGGTGGCTGAGAGGTCATGGCGGGTGGCTGAGAGGACATGGTGGGTGGTTGAGAGGACATGGTGGGTGGCTGAGAGGACATGGCGGGTGGATGAGAGGACATGGCGGGTGGCTGAGAGGTCATGGCGGGTGGCTGAGAGGACATGGTGGGTGGCTGAGAGGACATGGTGGGTGGCTGAGAGGACATGGCGGGTGGCTGAGAGGACATGGCGGGTGGCTGAGAGGTCATGGCGGGTGGCTGAGAGGTCATGGTGGGTGGGTGGCTGAGAGGACATGGTGGGTGGCTGAGAGGACATGGCGGGTGGCTGAGAGGACATGGCGGGTGGCTGAGAGGACATGGCGGGTGGCTGAGAGGACATGGCGGGTGGCTGAGAGGACATGGTGGGTGGCTGAGAGGACATGGTGGGTGGCTGAGAGGACATGGTGGGTGGCTGAGAGGACATGGCGGGTGGCTGAGAGGACATGGCGGGTGGCTGAGAGGACATGGCGGGTGGGTGGCTGAGAGGACATGGTGGGTGGCTGAGAGGACATGGTGGGTGGCTGAGAGGACATGGCGGGTGGCTGAGAGGTCATGGCGGGTGGCTGAGAGGTCATGGTGGGTGGGTGGCTGAGAAGACATGGTGGGTGGCTGAGAGGACATGGTGGGTGGCTGAGAGGACATGGCGGGTGGCTGAGAGGACATGGCGGGTGGCTGAGAGGACATGGCGGGTGGCTGAGAGGACATGGTGGGTGGCTGAGAGGACATGGCGGGTGGCTGAGAGGACATGGCGGGTGGCTGAGAGGACATGGTGGGTGGCTGAGAGGACATGGTGGGTGGCTGAGAGGACATGGCGGGTGGCTGAGAGGACATGGCGGGTGGCTGAGAGGACATGGCGGGTGGCTGAGAGGACATGGTGGGTGGCTGAGAGGACATGGTGGGTGGCTGAGAGGACATGGCGGGTGGCTGAGAGGTCATGGCGGGTGGCTGAGAGGTCATGGTGGGTGGGTGGCTGAGAAGACATGGTGGGTGGCTGAGAGGACATGGTGGGTGGCTGAGAGGACATGGCGGGTGGCTGAGAGGACATGGCGGGTGGCTGAGAGGACATGGTGGGTGGCTGAGAGGACATGGCGGGTGGCTGAGAGGACATGGCGGGTGGCTGAGAGGACATGGTGGGTGGCTGAGAGGACATGGTGGGTGGCTGAGAGGACATGGCGGGTGGCTGAGAGGACATGGCGGGTGGCTGAGAGGTCATGGTGGGTGGCTGAGAGGTCATATGTCTGTCTGTCTGTCCTCTTTACGGTCATGAGGTGAAGGCTACCTGATCATGGTGCCAAGCATTAACACCAGCCCCAAAGGCTGTCTCAGTGTGTGTGTGTCTCTCTCTGTGTGTGTGTGTGTGTGTGTGTGTGTGTGTGTGTGTGTGTGTGTGTGTGTGTGTGTGTGTCTCTCTGTGTGTGTCTCTGTGTGTGTTTCTGTGTTTGTGTGTGTCTGTCTCTGTGTGTCTCTGTGTGTGTGTGTGTGTCTCTCGGTGTGTGTGTGTCTCTCTGGGTGTATGTGTGTGTGTGTGTGTGTCTCGGTGTGTGTGTGTGTCTCTGTGTGTGTGTCTCGGTGTGTGTGTGTGTGGTTGTGTGTCTTTTTGTGTCTGTTTGTGTGTGTCTCTCTGTGTGTGTGTGTGTGTGTGTGTGTGTGTCTCTGTGTGTGTCTGTGTCTGTCTGTGTCTCTGTGTTTCTATGTTGCTGTGTGTGTGTGTGTGTGTCTCTCTGTGTGTGTGTGTGTGTGTGTGTGTGTGTGTCTCTCTGGGTGTGTGTGTGTGTGTGTGTTACCTGAAAGTGATCAGGATTCCGAGCGCTAACACCAGAGCCCCCAGAGACAGAGAGTAGCCCACAGTGTACATGGTCCGGAACTTCTTGAGGATCTGACCATAGTGAGGCTACACACACATACACACACACACACACACACACACACACACACACAAAGAAACAATAACACACATTGCATTGGGAAATTATTCAGAACTCTTGACTTTTTCCACATTTTGTTACATTACAGCTCTATTTTAAAATGTATTAAATTAAATGTTTTCCTCATCAATCTACACACAATACCCTATAATGACATCACAATACCCCATAATGACATCACAATACCCCATAATGACATCACAATACCCCATAATGACAAAGCAAAAACAGTTTTTTAGAATTTCTTGCAAATTTATTCAAGATATACAACAGAAATATTACATTTACTTAATTATTCAGACCCTTTGCTATGACACTCGAAATTGAGCTCATGTGCATCCTGTTTCCATTGATTGGAGTCCACCTGTGGTAAATTCAATTGATTGGACATGGTTTGGAAAGGCACACACCTGTCTATATAAGGTCCCACAGTTTACAGTGCATGTCAGAGCAAAAACCAAGCCATGAGGTCAAAGAAATTGTCCATGGAGCTCCAAGACAGGATTGTGTCGAGGCACAAATCTACAAAAGGGTGTCAAAACATTTCTGCAGCATTGACGGTCCCCAAGAACACAGTGGCCTCCATCCAAGGCCGCCCGGTCTTGGTCAGGGAGGTGACCAAGAACCCAATGGTACTCTGATAGAGCTCCAGAGTTTCTCTGTGGAGATAGGAGAACCTTCCAGAAGGAACCCATCACTGCAGCACTCCACCAATCAGGCCTTTATGGTAGAGAGGCCAGACGGAAGCCACTCCTCAGTAAAAGGCACAGCCCGCTTGGAGTTTGTCAAAAGGCACCTAAAGGACTCTCAGACCATGAGAAATAAGATTCTCTGGCCTGATGAAACCAAGATTGAATTATTTGGCCTGAATGCCAAGTGTCACATCTGGAGAAAACCTGGCATCATCTCTATGGTGAAGCAAGGTGGTGGCAGCATCATCCCTATGGTGAAGCATGGTGGTGGCAGCATCAGCCTGTGGGGATGTTTTTCAGTGGCAAAAAGTCGGACACTAGTCAGGATCGAAGGAAAGATGAACGGAACAAAGTACAGAGAGATCCTTGATGAAAACCTGCTCCAGAAATCCTGCTCAGGACCTCAGACTGGGTCGAAGGTTCACCTTCCAACAGGACAACAACCCTAAGCACACAGCCAAGACAACATAGGAGTAGCTTCAGGACAAGTCTCTGAATGTTCTTGATTGGCCCAGCCAGAACCCTGATTTGAACCCGATCCAACATCTCTGGAGAGACCTGAAAATAGCTGTGCAGCGACGCTCCCCATCCAACCTGACAGAGCTTGAGAGGATCTGCAGAGAAGAACTGGAGAAACTCCCCAAATACAGGTGTGCCAAGCTTGTAGCGTCATACCTTGTAACATCGTCTTTTCAGTTCGCTGCAGCTAGCGACTGGAACGAGCTGCAAACAAACACTCAACCTGACAGTTTTATCTCAATCTCTTCATTCAAAGACTCAATCATGGACACTCTTACTGACAGTTATGGGGTACTGTGTGTAGATTGATGAGGGGAAAAAACTATTGAATCCATTTTAGAAGAAGGCTGTAACATAGGAAAATGTGGAAAAATTGAAGGGGTCTGAATACTTTCTGACTGGTCTGTACATTTAGCCTCCACACCTCAGTACACTCACACGGATTAAAAACAGGAATCAATTCTACACATCCTTTCCATCATGTCTATATCATGATGTTTTATCCACAGCATTTCCAAGCCTCACTCACAAGAGACACATCATTTTCACCTGAGCAGGATCATTAGCATCACACTCGCTAGTGTTCTTCTGGGGAACCCACTGGCCGTCCGCGTCACACTCCCTGTACACCGAACCATGCTGGACTGGAACAGACACACATACAGGTAGACTGTCATTCCCTGACCCAAGCATATTTGTTACCTATCACACTAACTTGACAGAAGCTTGAGATATTTGACTGAATTTGTTATTTATTGAACGTGATATACAAGCTATTCACCAACCAATCAATCAATTCATCAATCAACCAACCAATCAGCATCAACCTTCACCTTTGTGGTGCCAGGGCAGGTACCAGGGACAGGACACACTGACAGTAGTGTTGGGGAGTCCATCGGGCCAGCAGGCATACATGTCAAAGGTCCTGTTACACACAACACCTACAGGGAACAGTTACATCTCTTTATCTGGGGGAAACAATTCCTGTTGATCAGAACACATCCTGTCCAATCAGATCTGTGAAGGGGAGGGACTATCTTCCTGGAATGAGAGATAGACATGTATCTACTGCCACAGCCGACCCTCGCCGGGAGAGCAGAACGGAGGACCTTCATCTTCCCATAATGCACAGTGCTATACAGTGTTTATGGTGTGAGTGTGCGTGCAGGCGTGTGCGTGTGTTTCTCACCAGTGAGCGGCGGTTCTCTGCTGTTATTGCGGCTACACTCCTCCGTATACATCACCCATCTCTGCATCAACGCCTTTAATGGCTTAGCTGGGGACACCTGGAGGACAGACAGACAGTCAGTAAACAGATAGCCAGGGACACCTGGGGGACAGACAGACAGTCAGTAAACAGATAGCCAGGGACACCTGGGGGACAGACAGACAGTCAGTAAACAGATAGCCAGGGACACCTGGGGGACAGACAGACAGTCAGTAAACAGACAGCCAGGGACACCTGGGGGACAGACAGACAGTCAGTAAACAGATAGCCAGGGACACCTGGGGGACAGACAGACAGTCAGTAAACAGATAGCCAGGGACACCTGGGGGACAGACAGACAGTCAGTAAACAGATAGCCAGGGACACCTGGGGGACAGGCAGTCAGTATACAGATAGCCAGGGACACCTGGGGGACAGACAGTCAGTCAGTCAGTATACAGATAGCCAGAGACACCTGGGGGACAGACAGTAACAGAATGAGTGCATGAGACAGAGAGACAGAAAGGCAGAGAGACAGTGAGACAGAGAGTCAGACATGCAGCGAGACAGAGAGACAGACAGGCAGAGAGACAGACAGGTAGAGAGACAGAGACAGACAGGCAGAGAGACATAGCGACAGACAGACAGGCAGAGAGACAGAGACAGGCAGAGAGACAGACAGTCAGAGAGTCAGACATGCATCGAGACAGAGAGACAGACAGGCAGAGAGACAGACAGGCAGGCAGAGAGACAGACAGGCAGGCAGAGAGACAGACAGGCAGGCAGAGAGACAGACAGGCAGGCAGAGAGACAGACAGGCAGGCAGAGAGACAGACATGCAGCGAGACAGAGAGACAGACAGGCAGAGAGACAGACAGACAGAGAGACAGACAGGCAGAGAGTCAGAGAGACAGACATGCAGCGAGACAGAGAGACAGACAGGCAGAGAGACAGACAGGCAGGCAGAGAGACAGACAGACAGTCAGAGAGTCAGACATGCAGCGAGACAGAGAGACAGACAGGCAGAGAGACAGACAGTCAGAGAGTCAGACATGCAGCGAGACAGAGAGACAGACAGGCAGAGAGACAGACAGGCAGAGAGACAGACAGACAGAAAGTGTTGAGACTACATGACTGTCTGCCACACAGGGCCCGTTCTCAGAGGGTCATTCTGCCATGTAAAAACATGTGTCTCTCCCCAACACTCTAAACACCAGTCACTTACAGGACTGGGGTGGCTGGCTTCCCATGTCTGAATGTTTCCCTACAGAGGGACTCACTGCTAGGCTGCATGCTGTTGACAGGACAATGACTGGAATCCTTAGAAGGATCCAACGTGTCAATTAGCTTCCAGAGAAGGTCAATGAATTCCTCTGCAAAAGCATCCAAGGTGGAGTGTTGCGTAATGTCATGGGTATGTTATTGGGTGTTTTCTTCTGTGTTTGCCTGCCTGTGTGTGTGTGTGTGTGTGTGTGTGTGTGTGTGTATGTGTGTGTGTGTATGTGTGTGTGTGTATGTGTGTGTGTGTGTGTGTGTGTGTGTGTGTGTGTGTGTGTGTGTGTGTGTGTGTGTGTGTGTGTGTGTGTGTGTGTGTGTGTTCCGGCCTCACTTGGATGCTGGAGAAGACCGTGAGCAGCGTGAGCAGCAGGAAGCCCCGTGACATCCCTTAGTCCTGCTGCCTGGTGGAGGGGCGCTGTGTGAGCGGGGTCAGGGGTCACCTTAACCTCACCTCATAGGAGGGCTTTACCTGGGGACCACTCTACCTGGTGACACACAGAGGGAGAGGAGTCACACTAACACACAGATATGTCTTACAATATTTGTGAGGACTTTTTGGGGACCCAACAATTGATTCCCATTCCAAATTATATTTTCCCTAACTTCTAACCCTAAACCTAACCCTAACCTTAAACCTAACCCCTAACCCAAAAACCTAAAATAGTGAGGACTGGCAAACTGTCCTCCCTTCCCTGAATTGTAGCTGCTTTACTATTCTTCTGAGGACCGTTGGTACTAACACACACACACACACACACACACACACACACACAAACACACACACACACACACACACACACCACACACACACACACACACACACACACACACACACACACACACACACACACACACACACACACACACTAATGAACAACCCACTTGCTGTATAATCAAACCGACACACATAACAATAGAGTTGAAACAAACAGGAAGGGCACTTGTGGATGTATTCTAGGTGTGACAGTTACTGATGAACTAGATGGGGTTTCTGTCCGCTGACCAGCGGTGGTGACAGACAGGAACTCCTAGGGGTTCCATGGAAACACCACTTGAGTTCTGAAAAATAACTCTCCCTGTTCCTTCCCTATGACCTCACAGTGCTGCACTCCACACACACACACACACACACACACACACACACACACACACACACACACACACACACACACACACACACACACACACACACACACACACACACACACACACACACACACACACACACACACACACACACACACACACACACACACACACACACACACACACGACAGCCCTCAGCCAAACCACTCTGCTTTTGTTTACACTCTACATCATGCTGCACTAGTCCTAATTAGAGAGGAGAGAGAGGGGAGAGAGAAGAGAGAGAGAGAAGAGAGAAAGAAGAGAGAGAGGAGAGAAGAGAGAGAGGAGAGAGAGAGAGAGGAGAGAGAGAGATCAAGAGAGAAGAGAGAAAGAGAGAGAGAGAGGACAGCAACACAATTAGATCCAACCAAATAATTTGAAAACAAAAAGATAATTACTTGACACATCGGAAATAATGAACAAAAAAACTGAGCAAACTAGAATGCTATTTGGCCCTAAACAGAGAGTACACAGTGGCAGAATACCTGACCACTGTGACTGACCCAAACTTAAGGAAAGCTTTTGCTATATACAGACTCAGTGAGCATAGACTTGCTATTGAGAAAGGCCGCCGTAGGCAGACCTGGTCCTCAAGAGTAGACAGGCTATGTGCACACTGCCCACAAAATGAGGTGGAAACTGAGCTGCACTTCCTAACCTCCTGCCAAATGTATAACCATATTAGAGACACATATTTCCCTCAGATCCACAAAGAATTGGAAAACAAATCCAATTTTGATAAACTCCCATATCTACTGGGTGAAATACCACAGTGTGCATCACAGCAGCAAGATGTGTGACCTGTTGCCACAAGAAAAGGGCAGCCAGGGAAGAACAAACACCACTGTAAATTCAACCCATATTTATGTTTATACTTTCACTATTTGCACATCGTTACAACACTGTATATAGACATAATATGACATTTGAAATGTCTTTATTCTTTTGGAGCTGTTATCTATTTCACTTGCTTTGGCAATGTAAACATACGTTTCTCATGCCAATAAAGCCCCTTGAATTAGAGAGAGAGAGAGAGAGAGAGAGAGAGAGAGAGAGAGAGAGAGAGAGAGAGAGAGAGAGAGAGAGAGAGAGAGAGAGAGAGAGAGAGAGAGAGAGAGAGAGAGAGAGAGAGAGAGAGAGAGAGAGAGAGAGAGAGAGAGAGAGAGGAGAGAGAGAGAGAGAGAGAGAGAGAGAGAGAGAGAGAGAGAGAGAGAGAGAGAGAGAGAGAGGGAGAGAGGGGGCCCTTAGTGTAATGAGACATCCTCTTTACACTAAAACACTGCAACCCCACACCTCCAAAAGAACCCATGACGTGCCACCACAACCACAACCACATTACACAGTACACAACAACACAGTACGGTACAATACACACTCCAGCACCACATTACAACTGTACATCCTACCCCTCCTCTCCAGCCGTACAGACAGCCCCCCTGAGCCCCCATTACAACTGTACATCCTACCCCTCCTCTCCAGCCGTACAGACAGCCCCCCTGAGCCCCCATTACAACTGTACATCCTACCCCTCCTCTCCAGTCCTACAGACAGCCCCCCTGAGCCCCCATTACAACTGTACATCCTACCCCTCCTCTCCAGTCGTACAGACAGCCCCCCTGAGCCCCCATTACAACTGTACATCCTACCCCTCCTCTCCAGTCGTACAGACAGCCCCCCTGAGCCCCCATTACAACTGTACATCCTACCCCTCCTCTCCAGTCATACAGACAGCCCCCCTGAGCCCCCATTACAACTGTACATCCTACCCCTCCTCTCCAGCCGTACAGACAGCCCCCCTGAGCCCCCATTACAACTGTACATCCTACCCCTCCTCTCCAGCCATACAGACAGCCCCCCTGAGCCCCCATTACAACTGTACATCCTACCCCTCCTCTCCAGCCGTACAGACAGCCCCCCTGAGCCCCCATTACAACTGTACATCCTACCCCTCCTCTCCAGTCGTACAGACAGCCCCCCTGAGCCCCCATTACAACTGTACATCCTACCCCTCCTCTCCAGTCCTACAGACAGCCCCCCTGAGCCCCCATTACAACTGTACATCCTACCCCTCCTCTCCAGTCGTACAGACAGCCCCCCTGAGCCCCCATTACAACTGTACATCCTACCCCTCCTCTCCAGCCGTACAGACAGCCCCCCTGAGCCCCCATTACAACTGTACATCCTACCCCTCCTCTCCAGCCGTACAGACAGCCCCCCTGAGCCCCCATTACAACTGTACATCCTACCCCTCCTCTCCAGCCGTACAGACAGCCCCCCTGAGCCCCCATTACAACTGTACATCCTACCCCTCCTCTCCAGCCGTACAGACAGCCCCCACTGAGCCCCCATTACAACTGTACATCCTACCCCTCCTCTCCAGCCGTACAGACAGCCCCCCTGAGCCCCCATTACAACTGTACATCCTACCCCTCCTCTCCAGCCGTACAGACAGCCCCCCTGAGCCCCCATTACAACTGTACATCCTACCCCTCCTCTCCAGCCGTACAGACAGCCCCCCTGAGCCCCCATTACAACTGTACATCCTACCCCTCCTCTCCAGTCCTACAGACAGCCCCCCTGAGCCCCCATTACAACTGTACATCCTACCCCTCCTCTCCAGCCGTACAGACAGCCCCCCTGAGCCCCCATTACAACTGTACATCCTACCCCTCCTCTCCAGTCTTACAGACAGCCCCCCTGAGCCCCCATTACAACTGTACATCCTACCCCTCCTCTCCAGTCGTACAGACAGCCCCCCTGAGCCCCCATTACAACTGTACATCCTACCCCTCCTCTCCAGTCCTACAGACAGCCCCCCTGAGCCCCCATTACAACTGTACATCCTACCCCTCCTCTCCAGTCGTACAGACAGCCCCCCTGAGCCCCCATTACAACTGTACATCCTACCCCTCCTCTCCAGCCGTACAGACAGCCCCCCTGAGCCCCCATTACAACTGTACATCCTACCCCTCCTCTCCAGTCATACAGACAGCCCCCCTGAGCCCCCATTACAACTGTACATCCTACCCCTCCTCTCCAGTCCTACAGACAGCCCCCCTGAGCCCCCATTACAACTGTACATCCTACCCCTCCTCTCCAGTCATACAGACAGCCCCCCTGAGCCCCCATTACAACTGTACATCCTACCCCTCCTCTCCGGTCTTAGACAGCCCCCCTGAGCCCCCATTACAACTGTACATCCTACCCCTCCTCTCCAGCCGTACAGACAGCCCCCCTGAGCCCCCATTACAACTGTACATCCTACCCCTCCTCTCCAGCCGTACAGACAGCCCCCCTGAGCCCTCATTACAACTGTACATCCTACCCCTCCTCTCCAGTCTTACAGACAGCCCCCCAGAGCCCCCATTACAACTGTACATCCTACCCCTCCTCTCCAGCCGTACAGACAGCCCCCCTGAGCCCCCATTACAACTGTACATCCTACCCCTCCTCTCCAGCCGTACAGACAGTCCCCCTGAGCCCCCATTACAACTGTACATCCTACCCCTCCTCTCCAGCCGTACAGACAGCCCCCCTGAGCCCCCATTACAACTGTACATCCTACCCCTCCTCTCCAGCCGTACAGACAGCCCCCCTGAGCCCCCATTACAACTGTACATCCTACCCCTCCTCTCCAGTCATACAGACAGCCCCCCTGAGCCCCCATTACAACTGTACATCCTACCCCTCCTCTCCAGTCCTACAGACAGCCCCCCTGAGCCCCCATTACAACTGTACATCCTACCCCTCCTCTCCAGCCGTACAGACAGCCCCCCTGAGCCCCCATTACAACTGTACATCCTACCCCTCCTCTCCAGTCATACAGACAGCCCCCCTGAGCCCCCATTACAACTGTACATCCTACCCCTCCTCTCCAGCCGTACAGACAGCCCCCCTGAGCCCCCATTACAACTGTACATCCTACCCCTCCTCTCCAGCCGTACAGACAGCCCCCCTGAGCCCCCATTACAACTGTACATCCTACCCCTCCTCTCCGGTCTTAGACAGCCCCCCTGAGCCCCCATTACAACTGTACATCCTACCCCTCCTCTCCAGCCGTACAGACAGCCCCCCTGAGCCCCCATTACAACTGTACATCCTACCCCTCCTCTCCAGCCGTACAGACAGCCCCCCTGAGCCCCCATTACAACTGTACATCCTACCCCTCCTCTCCAGCCGTACAGACAGCCCCCCTGAGCCCCCATTACAACTGTACATCCTACCCCTCCTCTCCAGCCGTACAGACAGCCCCCCTGAGCCCCCATTACAACTGTACATCCTACCCCTCCTCTCCAGCCGTACAGACAGCCCCCCTGAGCCCCCATTACAACTGTACATCCTACCCCTCCTCTCCAGTCCTACAGACAGCCCCCCTGAGCCCCCATTACAACTGTACATCCTACCCCTCCTCTCCAGCCGTACAGACAGCCCCCCTGAGCCCCCATTACAACTGTACATCCTACCCCTCCTCTCCAGTCGTACAGACAGCCCCCCTGAGCCCCCATTACAACTGTACATCCTACCCCTCCTCTCCAGCCGTACAGACAGCCCCCCTGAGCCCCCATTACAACTGTACATCCTACCCCTCCTCTCCAGTCCTACAGACAGCCCCCCTGAGCCCCCATTACAACTGTACATCCTACCCCTCCTCTCCAGTCGTACAGACAGCCCCCCTGAGCCCCCATTACAACTGTACATCCTACCCCTCCTCTCCAGCCGTACAGACAGCCCCCCTGAGCCCCCATTACAACTGTACATCCTACCCCTCCTCTCCAGTCGTACAGACAGCCCCCCTGAGCCCCCATTACAACTGTACATCCTACCCCTCCTCTCCAGTCCTACAGACAGCCCCCCTGAGCCCCCATTACAACTGTACATCCTACCCCTCCTCTCCAGTCATACAGACAGCCCCCCTGAGCCCCCATTACAACTGTACATCCTACCCCTCCTCTCCGGTCTTAGACAGCCCCCCTGAGCCCCCATTACAACTGTACATCCTACCCCTCCTCTCCAGCCGTACAGACAGCCCCCCTGAGCCCCCATTACAACTGTACATCCTACCCCTCCTCTCCAGCCGTACAGACAGCCCCCCTGAGCCCTCATTACAACTGTACATCCTACCCCTCCTCTCCAGTCTTACAGACAGCCCCCCTGAGCCCCCATTACAACTGTACATCCTACCCCTCCTCTCCAGCCGTACAGACAGCCCCCCTGAGCCCCCATTACAACTGTACATCCTACCCCTCCTCTCCAGCCGTACAGACAGCCCCCCTGAGCCCCCATTACAACTGTACATCCTACCCCTCCTCTCCAGCCGTACAGACAGCCCCCCTGAGCCCCCATTACAACTGTACATCCTACCCCTCCTCTCCAGCCGTACAGACAGCCCCCCTGAGCCCCCATTACAACTGTACATCCTACCCCTCCTCTCCAGTCCTACAGACAGCCCCCCTGAGCCCCCATTACAACTGTACATCCTACCCCTCCTCTCCAGTCCTACAGACAGCCCCCCTGAGCCCCCATTACAACTGTACATCCTACCCCTCCTCTCCAGCCGTACAGACAGCCCCCCTGAGCCCCCATTACAACTGTACATCCTACCCCTCCTCTCCAGTCCTACAGACAGCCCCCCTGAGCCCCCATTACAACTGTACATCCTACCCCTCCTCTCCAGCCGTACAGACAGCCCCCCTGAGCCCCCATTACAACTGTACATCCTACCCCTCCTCTCCAGTCGTACAGACAGCCCCCCTGAGCCCCCATTACAACTGTACATCCTACCCCTCCTCTCCAGTCATACAGACAGCCCCCCTGAGCCCCCATTACAACTGTACATCCTACCCCTCCTCTCCAGCCGTACAGACAGCCCCCCTGAGCCCCCATTACAACTGTACATCCTACCCCTCCTCTCCAGTCATACAGACAGCCCCCCTGAGCCCCCATTACAACTGTACATCCTACCCCTCCTCTCCGGTCTTAGACAGCCCCCCTGAGCCCCCATTACAACTGTACATCCTACCCCTCCTCTCCAGCCGTACAGACAGCCCCCCTGAGCCCCCATTACAACTGTACATCCTACCCCTCCTCTCCAGTCCTACAGACAGCCCCCCTGAGCCCCCATTACAACTGTACATCCTACCCCTCCTCTCCAGTCTTACAGACAGCCCCCCTGAGCCCCCATTACAACTGTACATCCTACCCCTCCTCTCCAGCCGTACAGACAGCCCCCCTGAGCCCCCATTACAACTGTACATCCTACCCCTCCTCTCCAGCCGTACAGACAGCCCCCCTGAGCCCCCATTACAACTGTACATCCTACCCCTCCTCTCCAGTCTTACAGACAGCCCCCCTGAGCCCCCATTACAACTGTACATCCTACCCCTCCTCTCCAGCCGTACAGACAGCCCCCCTGAGCCCCCATTACAACTGTACATCCTACCCCTCCTCTCCAGCCGTACAGACAGCCCCCCTGAGCCCCCATTACAACTGTACATCCTACCCCTCCTCTCCAGCCGTACAGACAGCCCCCCTGAGCCCCCATTACAACTGTACATCCTACCCCTCCTCTCCAGTCTTACAGACAGCCCCCCTGAGCCCCCATTACAACTGTACATCCTACCCCTCCTCTCCAGCCGTACAGACAGCCCCCCTGAGCCCCCATTACAACTGTACATCCTACCCCTCCTCTCCAGCCGTACAGACAGCCCCCCTGAGCCCCCATTACAACTGTACATCCTACCCCTCCTCTCCAGCCGTACAGACAGCCCCCCTGAGCCCCCATTACAACTGTACATCCTACCCCTCCTCTCCAGTCTTACAGACAGCCCCCCTGAGCCCCCATTACAACTGTACATCCTACCCCTCCTCTCCAGCCGTACAGACAGCCCCCCTGAGCCCCCATTACAACTGTACATCCTACCCCTCCTCTCCAGTCCTACAGACAACCCCCCTGAGCCCCCATTACAACTGTACATCCTACCCCTCCTCTCCGGTCTTAGACAGCCCCCCTGAGCCCCCATTACAACTGTACATCCTACCCCTCCTCTCCAGCCGTACAGACAGCCCCCCTGAGCCCCCATTACAACTGTACATCCTACCCCTCCTCTCCAGCCGTACAGACAGCCCCCCTGAGCCCCCATTACAACTGTACATCCTACCCCTCCTCTCCAGTCATACAGACAGCCCCCCTGAGCCCCCATTACAACTGTACATCCTACCCCTCCTCTCCAGCCGTACAGACAGCCCCCCTGAGCCCACATTACAACTGTACATCCTACCCCTCCTCTCCAGTCGTACAGACAGCCCCCCTGAGCCCCCATTACAACTGTACATCCTACCCCTCCTCTCCAGTCATACAGACAGCCCCCCTGAGCCCCCATTACAACTGTACATCCTACCCCTCCTCTCCAGCCGTACAGACAGCCCCCCTGAGCCCCCATTACAACTGTACATCCTACCCCTCCTCTCCAGTCTTACAGACAGCCCCCCTGAGCCCCCATTACAACTGTACATCCTACCCCTCCTCTCCAGTCCTACAGACAGCCCCCCTGAGCCCCCATTACAACTGTACATCCTACCCCTCCTCTCCAGTCATACAGACAGCCCCCCTGAGCCCCCATTACAACTGTACATCCTACCCCTCCTCTCCGGTCTTAGACAGCCCCCCTGAGCCCCCATTACAACTGTACATCCTACCCCTCCTCTCCAGCCGTACAGACAGCCCCCCTGAGCCCCCATTACAACTGTACATCCTACCCCTCCTCTCCAGCCGTACAGACAGCCCCCCTGAGCCCCCATTACAACTGTACATCCTACCCCTCCTCTCCAGTCTTACAGACAGCCCCCCTGAGCCCCCATTACAACTGTACATCCTACCCCTCCTCTCCAGCCGTACAGACAGCCCCCCTGAGCCCCCATTACAACTGTACATCCTACCCCTCCTCTCCAGCCGTACAGACAGTCCCCCTGAGCCCCCATTACAACTGTACATCCTACCCCTCCTCTCCAGCCGTACAGACAGCCCCCCTGAGCCCCCATTACAACTGTACATCCTACCCCTCCTCTCCAGTCTTACAGACAGCCCCCCTGAGCCCCCATTACAACTGTACATCCTACCCCTCCTCTCCAGCCGTACAGACAGCCCCCCTGAGCCCCCATTACAACTGTACATCCTACCCCTCCTCTCCAGCCGTACAGACAGCCCCCCTGAGCCCCCATTACAACTGTACATCCTACCCCTCCTCTCCAGCCGTACAGACAGCCCCCCTGAGCCCCCATTACAACTGTACATCCTACCCCTCCTCTCCAGTCTTACAGACAGCCCCCCTGAGCCCCCATTACAACTGTACATCCTACCCCTCCTCTCCAGCCGTACAGACAGCCCCCCTGAGCCCCCATTACAACTGTACATCCTACCCCTCCTCTCCAGCCGTACAGACAGGCCCCCTGAGCCCCCATTACAACTGTACATCCTACCCCTCCTCTCCAGCCGTACAGACAGCCCCCCTGAGCCCCCATTACAACTGTACATCCTACCCCTCCTCTCCAGTCCTACAGACAGCCCCCCTGAGCCCCCATTACAACTGTACATCCTACCCCTCCTCTCCGGTCTTAGACAGCCCCCCTGAGCCCCCATTACAACTGTACATCCTACCCCTCCTCTCCAGCCGTACAGACAGCCCCCCTGAGCCCCCATTACAACTGTACATCCTACCCCTCCTCTCCAGCCGTACAGACAGCCCCCCTGAGCCCCCATTACAACTGTACATCCTACCCCTCCTCTCCAGCCGTACAGACAGCCCCCCTGAGCCCCCATTACAACTGTACATCCTACCCCTCCTCTCCAGCCGTACAGACAGCCCCCCTGAGCCCCCATTACAACTGTACATCCTACCCCTCCTCTCCAGCCGTACAGACAGCCCCCCTGAGCCCCCATTAAAACTGTACATCCTACCCCTCCTCTCCAGCCGTACAGACAGCCCCCCTGAGCCCCCATTACAACTGTACATCCTACCCCTCCTCTCCAGTCTTACAGACAGCCCCCCTGAGCCCCCATTACAACTGTACATCCTACCCCTCCTCTCCAGCTGTACAGACAGCCCCCGAGCCCCCATTACAACTGTACATCCTACCCCTCCTCTCCAGCCGTACAGACAGGCCCCCTGAGCCCCCATTACAACTGTACATCCTACCCCTCCTCTCCAGTCCTACAGACAGCCCCCCTGAGCCCCCATTACAACTGTACATCCTACCCCTCCTCTCCAGCCGTACAGACAGCCCCCCTGAGCCCCCATTACAACTGTACATCCTACCCCTCCTCTCCAGCCGTACAGACAGGCCCCTGAGCCCCCATTACAACTGTACATCCTACCCCTCCTCTCCAGTCCTACAGACAACCCCCCTGAGCCCCCATTACAACTGTACATCCTACCCCTCTCCAGTTCTACAGACAGCCCCTCTGAGCCCCCATTACAACTGTACATCCTACCCCTCCTCTCCAGTCGTACAGACAGCCCCCCTGAGCCCCCATTACAACTGTACATCCTACCCCTCCTCTCCAGTCCTACAGACAGCCCCCCTGAGCCCCCATTACAACTGTACATCCTACCCCTCCTCTCCAGCCGTACAGACAGCCCCCCTGAGCCCCCATTACAACTGTACATCCTACCCCTCCTCTCCAGTCATACAGACAGCCCCCCTGAGCCCCCATTACAACTGTACATCCTACCCCTCCTCTCCAGTAATACAGACAGCCCCCCTGAGCCCCCATTACAACTGTACATCCTACCCCTCCTCTCCAGTCCTACAGACAGCCCCCCTGAGCCCCCATTACAACTGTACATCCTACCCCTCCTCTCCAGCCGTACAGACAGCCCAGCCTGAGCCCCCATTACAACTGTACATCCTACCCCTCCTCTCCAGCCGTACAGACAGGCCCCCTGAGCCCCCATTACAACTGTACATCCTACCCCTCCTCTCCAGCCGTACAGACAGCCCCCCTGAGCCCCCATTACAACTGTACATCCTACCCCTCCTCTCCAGTCCTACAGACAACCCCCCTGAGCCCCCATTACAACTGTACATCCTACCCCTCCTCTCCGGTCTTAGACAGCCCCCCTGAGCCCCCATTACAACTGTACATCCTACCCCTCCTCTCCAGCCGTACAGACAGCCCCCCTGAGCCCCCATTACAACTGTACATCCTACCCCTCCTCTCCAGCCGTACAGACAGCCCCCCTGAGCCCCCATTAAAACTGTACATCCTACCCCTCCTCTCCAGCCGTACAGACAGCCCCCCTGAGCCCCCATTACAACTGTACATCCTACCCCTCCTCTACAGTCTTACAGACAGCCCCCCTGAGCCCCCATTACAACTGTACATCCTACCCCTCCTCTCCAGCCGTACAGACAGCCCCCGAGCCCCCATTACAACTGTACATCCTACCCCTCCTCTCCAGCCGTACAGACAGGCCCCCTGAGCCCCCATTACAACTGTACATCCTACCCCTCCTCTCCAGTCCTACAGACAGCCCCCCTGAGCCCCCATTACAACTGTACATCCTACCCCTCCTCTCCAGCCGTACAGACAGCCCCCCTGAGCCCCCATTACAACTGTACATACTACCCCTCCTCTCCAGCCGTACAGACAGGCCCCTGAGCCCCCATTACAACTGTACATCCTACCCCTCCTCTCCAGTCCTACAGACAACCCCCCTGAGCCCCCATTACAACTGTACATCCTACCCCTCTCCAGTTCTACAGACAGCCCCTCTGAGCCCCCATTACAACTGTACATCCTACCCCTCCTCTCCAGTCGTACAGACAGCCCCCCTGAGCCCCCATTACAACTGTACATCCTACCCCTCCTCTCCAGTCCTACAGACAGCACCCCTGAGCCCCCATTACAACTGTACATCCTACCCCTCCTCTCCAGCCGTACAGACAGCCCCCCTGAGCCCCCATTACAACTGTACATCCTACCCCTCCTCTCCAGTCATACAGACAGCCCCCCTGAGCCCCCATTACAACTGTACATCCTACCCCTCCTCTCCAGTAATACAGACAGCCCCCCTGAGCCCCCATTACAACTGTACATCCTACCCCTCCTCTCCAGTCCTACAGACAGCCCCCCTGAGCCCCCATTACAACTGTACATCCTACCCCTCCTCTCCAGCCGTACAGACAGCCCCCCTGAGCCCCCATTACAACTGTACATCCTACCCCTCCTCTCCAGCCGTAGAGACAGCCCCCCTGAGCCCCCATTACAACTGTACATCCTACCCCTCCTCTCCAGCCGTACAGACAGCCCCCCTGAGCCCCCATTACAACTGTACATCCTACCCCTCCTCTCCAGCCGTACAGACAGGCCCCCTGAGCCCCCATTACAACTGTACATCCTACCCCTCCTCTCCAGCCGTACAGACAGCCCCCCTGAGCCCCCATTACAACTGTACATCCTACCCCTCCTCTCCAGTCCTACAGACAACCCCCCTGAGCCCCCATTACAACTGTACATCCTACCCCTCCTCTCCGGTCTTAGACAGCCCCCCTGAGCCCCCATTACAACTGTACATCCTACCCCTCCTCTCCAGCCGTACAGACAGCCCCCCTGAGCCCCCATTACAACTGTACATCCTACCCCTCCTCTCCAGCCGTACAGACAGCCCCCCTGAGCCCCCATTACAACTGTACATCCTACCCCTCCTCTCCAGCCGTACAGACAGCCCCCCTGAGCCCCCATTACAACTGTACATCCTACCCCTCCTCTCCAGCCGTACAGACAGCCCCCCTGAGCCCCCATTACAACTGTACATCCTACCCCTCCTCTCCAGTCTTACAGACAGCCCCCCTGAGCCCACATAACAACTGTACATCCTACCCCTCCTCTCCAGCCGTACAGACAGCCCCCCTGAGCCCCCATTACAACTGTCCATCCTACCCCTCCTCTCCAGCCGTACAGACAGCCCCCCTGAGCCCCCATTAAAACTGTACATCCTACCCCTCCTCTCCAGCCGTACAGACAGCCCCCCTGAGCCCCCATTACAACTGTACATCCTACCCCTCCTCTCAAGTCTTACAGACAGCCCCCCTGAGCCCCCATTACAACTGTACATCCTACCCCTCCTCTCCAGCCGTACAGACAGCCCCCGAGCCCCCATTGCAACTGTACATCCTACCCCTCCTCTCCAGCCGTACAGACAGGCCCCCTGAGCCCCCATTACAACTGTACATCCTACCCCTCCTCTCCAGTCCTACAGACAGCCCCCCTGAGCCCCCATTACAACTGTACATCCTACCCCTCCTCTCCAGCCGTACAGACAGCCCCCCTGAGCCCCCATTACAACTGTACATCCTACCCCTCCTCTCCAGCCGTACAGACAGGCCCCTGAGCCCCCATTACAACTGTACATCCTACCCCTCCTCTCCAGTCCTACAGACAGCCCCCCTGAGCCCCCATTACAACTGTACATCCTACCCCTCCTCTCCAGCCGTACAGACAGCCCCCCTGAGCCCCCATTACAACTGTACATCCTACCCCTCCTCTCCAGCCGTACAGACAGCCCCCCTGAGCCCCCATTACAACTGTACATCCTACCCCTCCTCTCCAGTCTTACAGACAGCCCCCCTGAGCCCACATAACAACTGTACATCCTACCCCTCCTCTCCAGCCGTACAGACAGCCCCCCTGAGCCCCCATTACAACTGTACATCCTACCCCTCCTCTCCAGCCGTACAGACAGCCCCCCTGAGCCCCCATTAAAACTGTACATCCTACCCCTCCTCTCCAGCCGTACAGACAGCCCCCCTGAGCCCCCATTACAACTGTACATCCTACCCCTCCTCTCCAGTCTTACAGACAGCCCCCCTGAGCCCCCATTACAACTGTACATCCTACCCCTCCTCTCCAGCCGTACAGACAGCCCCCGAGCCCCCATTACAACTGTACATCCTACCCCTCCTCTCCAGCCGTACAGACAGGCCCCCTGAGCCCCCATTACAACTGTACATCCTACCCCTCCTCTCCAGTCCTACAGACAGCCCCCCTGAGCCCCCATTACAACTGTACATCCTACCCCTCCTCTCCAGCCGTACAGACAGCCCCCCTGAGCCCCCATTACAACTGTACATCCTACCCCTCCTCTCCAGCCGTACAGACAGGCCCCTGTGCCCCCATTACAACTGTACATCCTACCCCTCCTCTCCAGTCCTACAGACAACCCCCCTGAGCCCCCATTACAACTGTACATCCTACCCCTCTCCAGTTCTACAGACAGCCCCTCTGAGCCCCCATTACAACTGTACATCCTACCCCTCCTCTCCAGTCGTACAGACAGCCCCCCTGAGCCCCCATTACAACTGTACATCCTACCCCTCCTCTCCAGTCCTACAGACAGACCCCCTGAGCCCCCATTACAACTGTACATCCTACCCCTCCTCTCCAGCCGTACAGACAGCCCCCCTGAGCCCCCATTACAACTGTACATCCTACCCCTCCTCTCCAGTCATACAGACAGCCCCCCTGAGCCCCCATTACAACTGTACATCCTACCCCTCCTCTCCAGTAATACAGACAGCCCCCCTGAGCCCCCATTACAACTGTACATCCTACCCCTCCTCTCCAGCCGTACAGACAGCCCCCCTGAGCCCCCATTACAACTGTACATCCTACCCCTCCTCTCCAGCCGTAGAGACAGCCCCCCTGAGCCCCCATTACAACTGTACATCCTACCCGTCCTCTCCAGCCGTACAGACAGCCCCCCTGAGCCCCCATCACAACTGTACATCCTACCCCTCCTCTCCAGCCGTACAGACAGGCCCCCTGAGCCCCCATTACAACTGTACATCCTACCCCTCCTCTCCAGCCGTACAGACAGCCCCCCTGAGCCCCCATTACAACTGTACATCCTACCCCTCCTCTCCAGTCCTACAGACAACCCCCCTGAGCCCCCATTACAACTGTACATCCTACCCCTCCTCTCCGGTCTTAGACAGCCCCCCTGAGCCCCCATTACAACTGTACATCCTACCCCTCCTCTCCAGCCGTACAGACAGCCCCCCTGAGCCCCCATTACAACTGTACATCCTACCCCTCCTCTCCAGCCGTACAGACAGCCCCCCTGAGCCCCCATTACAACTGTACATCCTACCCCTCCTCTCCAGCCGTACAGACAGCCCCCCTGAGCCCCCATTACAACTGTACATCCTACCCCTCCTCTCCAGCCGTACAGACAGCCCCCCTGAGCCCCCATTACAACTGTACATCCTACCCCTCCTCTCCAGTCTTACAGACAGCCCCCCTGAGCCCACATAACAACTGTACATCCTACCCCTCCTCTCCAGCCGTACAGACAGCCCCCCTGAGCCCCCATTACAACTGTACATCCTACCCCTCCTCTCCAGCCGTACAGACAGCCCCCCTGAGCCCCCATTAAAACTGTACATCCTACCCCTCCTCTATAGCCGTACAAACAGCCCCCCTGAGCCCCCATTACAACTGTACATCCTACCCCTCCTCTCCAGTCTTACAGACAGCCCCCCTGAGCCCCCATTACAACTGTACATCCTACCCCTCCTCTCCAGCCGTACAGACAGCCCCCGAGCCCCCATTACAACTGTACATCCTACCCCTCCTCTCCAGCCGTACAGACAGGCCCCCTGAGCCCCCATTACAACTGTACATCCTACCCCTCCTCTCCAGTCCTACAGACAGCCCCCCTGAGCCCCCATTACAACTGTACATCCTACCCCTCCTCTCCAGCCGTACAGACAGCCCCCCTGAGCCCCCATTACAACTGTACATCCTACCCCTCCTCTCCAGCCGTACAGACAGGCCCCTGAGCCCCCATTACAACTGTACATCCTACCCCTCCTCTCCAGTCCTACAGACAACCCCCCTGAGCCCCCATTACAACTGTACATCCTACCCCTCTCCAGTTCTACAGACAGCCCCTCTGAGCCCCCATTACAACTGTACATCCTACCCCTCCTCTCCAGTCGTACAGACAGCCCCCCTGAGCCCCCATTACAACTGTACATCCTACCCCTCCTCTCCAGTCCTACAGACAGCCCCCCTGAGCCCCCATTACAACTGTACATCCTACCCCTCCTCTCCAGCCGTACAGACAGCCCCCCTGAGCCCCCATTACAACTGTACATCCTACCCCTCCTCTCCAGTCGTACAGACAGCCCCCCTGAGCCCCCCATTACAACTGTACATCCTACCCCTCCTCTCCAGCCGTACAGACAGCCCCCCTGAGCCCCCATTACAACTGTACATCCTACCCCTCCTCTCCAGTCATACAGACAGCCCCCCTGAGCCCCCATTACAACTGTACATCCTACCCCTCCTCTCCAGCCGTACAGACAGCCCCCCTGAGCCCCCATTACAACTGTACATCCTACCCCTCCTCCCCAGTCCTACAGACAGCCCCCCTGAGCCCCCATTACAACTGTACATCCTACCCCTCCTCTCCAGCCGTACAGACAGCCCCCCTGAGCCCCCATTACAACTGTACATCCTACCCCTCCTCTCCAGTCGTACAGACAGCCCCCCAGAGCCCCCATTACAACTGTACATCCTACCCCTCCTCTCCAGCCGTACAGACAGCCCCCCTGAGCCCCCATTACAACTGTACATCCTACCCCTCCTCTCCAGTCGTACAGACAGCCCTCCAGCACCACATTACAACTGTACATCCTACCCCTCCTCTCCAGTCGTACAGACAGCCCCCCAGAGCCCCCATTACAACTGTACATCCTACCCCTCCTCTCCAGCCGTACAGACAGCCCCCCTGAGCCCCCATTACAACTGTACATCCTACCCCTCCTCTCCAGTCCTACAGACAGCCCCCCTGAGCCCCCATTACAACTGTACATCCTACCCCTCCTCTCCAGCCGTACAGACAGCCCCCCTGAGCGCCCATTACAACTGTACATCCTACCCCTCCTCTCCAGTCGTACAGACCCCCCTAAGCCCCCACTACAACTGTACATCCTACCCCTCCTCTCCAGCCGTACAGACAGCCCCCCAGAGCCCCCATTACAACTGTACATCCTACCCCTCCTCTCCAGCCGTACAGACAGCCCCCCTGAGCCCCCATTACAACTGTACATCCTACCCCTCCTCTCCAGCCGTACAGACAGCCCCCCTGAGCCCCCATTACAACTGTACATCCTACCCCTCCTCTCCAGTCGTACAGACAGCCCTCCAGCACCACATTACAACTGTACATCCTACCCCTCCTCTCCAGCCGTACAGACAGCCCCCCTGAGCCCCCATTACAACTGTACATCCTACCCCTCCTCTCCAGTCCTACAGACAGCCCCCCTGAGCCCCCATTACAACTGTACATCCTACCCCTCCTCTCCAGCCGTACAGACAGCCCCCCTGAGCGCCCATTACAACTGTACATCCTACCCCTCCTCTCCAGTCGTACAGACCCCCCTGAGCCCCCATTACAACTGTACATCCTACCCCTCCTCTCCAGCCGTACAGACAGCCCCCCTGAGCCCCTATTACAACTGTACATCCTACCCCTCCTCTCCAGTCTTACAGACAGCCCCCCTGAGCCCCCATTACAACTGTACATCCTACCCCTCCTCTCCAGTCTTACAGACAGCCCCCCTGAGCCCCCATTACAACTGTACATCCTACCCCTCCTCTCCAGCCGTACAGACAGCCCCCCTGAGCCCCCAGAGTACCTGAAACATCTCCACAATGTTAATTATTTTATAAAACTTAAATTGAACCCTAAGGCACACGAGAGAGCGAGATATAGAGAGCAAAAGCACACAGGAAAGTAGAGGTTGCTGGGGAGGTCTGGAGTTAAAGAGAGTCACGACACGACAGAGGCCAAAAGAGGGACAGAATAAAATAGAGAGAGAGAGAGAGAGAGAGCCATGCATAGAAGGAGAAATAGAGAAAAAGACAGTGTCACGAAAGAGCAAGAGACAAAGCTGGGGGAAGGTTTTGGGGTAGAGATAGTCACGACACAACAGAGGCCAAAACATTCCTGTTTGTCTCATTAGTCAGTCAGACAGTTAGTAGTACATTCCTGTTTGTCTCATTAGTCAGTCAGTCAGTTAGTAGTGCATTCCTGTTTGTCTCATTAGTCAGTCAGTCAGTTAGTAGTACATTCCTGTTTGTCTCATTAGTCAGTCAGTCAGACAGTTAGTAGTACATTCCTGTTTGTCTCATTAGTCAGTCAGACAGACAGTTAGTAGTGCATTCCTGTTTGTCTCATTAGTCAGTCAGTCAGTTAGTAGTACATTCCTGTTTGTCTCATTTGTCAGTCAGACAGTTAGTAGTACATTCCTGTTTGTCTCATTAGTCAGTCAGACAGTTAGTAGTACATTTCTGTTTGTCTCATTAGTCAGTCAGACAGACAGTAGTACATTCCTGTTTGTCTCATTAGTCAGTCAGTCAGACAGTTAGTAGTACATTCCTGTTTGTCTCATTAGTCAGTCAGACAGTTAGTAGTACATTCCTGTTTGTCTCATTAGTCAGTCAGACAGTTAGTAGTACATTCCTGTTTGTCTCATTAGTCAGTCAGACAGTTAGTAGTGCATTCCTGTTTGTCTCATTAGTCAGTCAGTCAGTTAGTAGTACATTCCTGTTTGTCTCATTAGTCAGTCAGTCAGTTAGTAGTACATTCCTGTTTGTCTCATTAGTCAGTCAGACAGACAGTTAGTAGTGCATTCCTGTTTGTCTCATTAGTCAGTCAGACAGTTAGTAGTACATTCCTGTTTGTCTCATTAGTCAGTCAGACAGTTAGTAGTACATTCCTGTTTGTCTCATTAGTCAGTCAGTCAGTTAGTAGTGCATTCCTGTTTGTCTCATTAGTCAGTCAGTCAGCCAGTTAGTAGTGCATTCCTGTTTGTCTCATTAGTCAGTCAGTCAGCCAGTTAGTAGTGCATTCCTGTTTGTCTCATTAGTCAGTCAGACAGTTAGTAGTGCATTCCTGTTTGTCTCATTAGTCAGTCAGACAGACAGTTAGTAGTGCATTCCTGTTTGTCTCATTAGTCAGTCAGCCAGTTAGTAGTGCATTCCTGTTTGTCTCATTAGTCAGTCAGTCAGACAGTTAGTAGTGCATTCCTGTTTGTCTCATTAGTCAGTCAGCCAGTTAGTAGTGCATTCCTGTTTGTCTCATTAGTCAGTCAGTCAGACAGACAGTTAGTAGTGCATTCCTGATTGTCTCATTAGTCAGTCAGACAGTTAGTAGTACATTCCTGTTTGTCTCATTAGTCAGTCAGACAGTTAGTAGTACATTCCTGATTGTCTCATTAGTCAGTCAGCCAGTTAGTAGTGCATTCCTGTTTGTCTCATTAGTCAGTCAGACAGTCAGTAGTACATTCCTGATTGTCTCATTAGTCAGTCAGTCAGACAGTTAGTAGTACATTCCTGTTTGTCTCATTAGTCAGTCAGTCAGACAGTTAGTCGTGCATTCCTGATTGTCTCATTAGTCAGTCAGTCAGACAGTCAGTAGTACATTCCTGTTTGTCTCATTAGTCAGTCAGTCAGTTAGTAGTGCATTCCTGTTTGTCTCATTAGTCAGTCAGACAGTCAGTAGTACATTCCTGTTTGTCTCATTAGTCAGTCAGACAGTCAGTAGTACATTCCTGTTTGTCTCATTAGTCAGTCAGACAGTTAGTAGTACATTCCTGTTTGTCTCATTAGTCAGTCAGACAGTTAGTAGTACATTCCTGTTTGTCTCATTAGTCAGACAGACAGTTAGTAGTACATTCCTGTTTGTCTCATTAGTCAGTCAGACAGACAGTTAGTAGTACATTCCTGATTGTCTCATTAGTCAGTCAGTCAGACAGTTAGTAGTACATTCCTGTTTGTCTCATTAGTCAGACAGACAGTTAGTAGTACATTCCTGTTTGTCTCAATAGTCAGTCAGACAGACAGTTAGTAGTACATTCCTGATTGTCTCATTAGTCAGTCAGACAGTTAGTAGTACATTCCTGTTTGTCTCATTAGCCAGACAGACAGTTAGTAGTACGTTCCTGTTTGTCTCATTAGTCAGTCAGACAGTTAGTCGTGCATTCCTGTTTGTCTCATTAGTCAGTCAGACAGACAGTTAGTAGTACATTCCTGTTTGTCTCATTAGTCAGTCAGACAGTTAGTAGTACATTCCTGTTTGTCTCATTAGTCAGTCAGACAGTTAGTAGTACATTCCTGATTGTCTCATTAGTCAGTCAGACAGTTAGTAGTACAGTCCTGTTTGTCTCATTAGTCAGTCAGTCAGACAGTTTGTAGTACATTCCTGTTTGTCTCATTAGTCAGTAAGACAGTTAGTAGTGCATTCCTGTTTGTCTCATTAGTCAGTCAGACAGTTAGTAGTGCATTCCTGTTTGTCTCATTAGTCAGTCAGTCAGACAGTTAGTAGTGCATTCCTGTTTGTCTCATTAGTCAGTCAGTCAGACAGTTAGTAGTGCATTCCTGTTTGTCTTATTAGTCAGACAGACAGATAGTAGTGCATTCCTGTTTGTCTCATTAGTCAGTCAGACAGTTAGTAGTACATTCCTGTTTGTCTCATTAGTCAGTCAGACAGTTAGTAGTGCATTCCTGTTTGACTCATTAGTCAGTCAGACAGTTAGTAGTACATTCCTGTTTGTCTCATTAGTCAGTCAGACAGTTAGTAGTGCATTCCTGTTTGTCTCATTAGTCAGTCAGTCAGTTAGTAGTGCATTCCTGTTTGTCTCATTAGTCAGTCAGACAGTTAGTAGTACATTCCTGTTTGTCTCATTAGTCAGTCAGTCAGACAGTTAGTAGTGCATTCCTGTTTGTCTCATTAGTCAGTCAGACAGTTAGTAGTACATTTCTGTTTGTCTCATTAGTCAGTCAGTCAGTTAGTAGTGCATTCCTGATTGTCTCATTAGTCAGTCAGACAGTTAGTAGTACATTCCTGTTTGTCTCATTAGTCAGTCAGTCAGTTAGTAGTGCATTCCTGTTTGTCTCATTAGTCAGTCAGACAGTTAGTAGTACATTCCTGTTTGTCTCATTAGTCAGTCAGTCAGACAGTTAGTAGTGCATTCCTGTTTGTCTCATTAGTCAGTCAGTCAGTTAGTAGTGCATTCCTGTTTGTCTCATTAGTCAGTCAGTCAGACAGTTAGTAGTGCATTCCTGTTTGTCTCATTAGTCAGTCAGTCAGTTAGTAGTACATTCCTGTTTGTCTCATTAGTCAGTCAGACAGTTAGTAGTACATTCCTGTTTGTCTCATTAGTCAGACAGAGAGACAGTTAGTAGTACATTCCTGTTTGTCTCATTAGTCAGTCAGTCAGTCAGTCAGTTAGTAGTACATTCCTGTTTGTCTCATTAGTCAGTCAGTCAGTTGGTAGTACATTCCTGTTTGTCTCATTAGTCAGTCAGTCAGTTAGTAGTGCATTCCTGTTTGTCTCATTAGTCAGTCAGTCAGTCAGTTAGTAGTGCATTCCTGTTTGTCTCATTAGTCAGTCAGACAGTTAGTAGTGCATTCCTGTTTGTCTCATTAGTCAGTCAGTCAGTTAGTAGTACATTCCTGTTTGTCTCATTAGTCAGTCAGTCAGTTAGTAGTGCATTCCTGTTTGTCTCATTAGTCAGTCAGACAGTTAGTAGTGCATTCCTGTTTGTCTCATTAGTCAGTCAGACAGTTAGTAGTGCATTCCTGTTTGTCTCATTAGTCAGTCAGTCAGTTAGTAGTGCATTCCTGTTTGTCTCATTAGTCAGTCAGACAGTTAGTAGTACGTTCCTGTTTGTCTCATTAGTCAGTCAGACAGTTAGTAGTGCATTCCTGTTTGTCTCATTAGTCAGTCAGGCAGTTAGTAGTACATTCCTGTTTGTCTCATTAGTCAGTCAGTCAGACAGTTAGTAGTACATTCCTGTTTGTCTCATTAGTCAGTCAGTCAGTCAGTTAGTAGTACATTCCTGTTTGTCTCATTAGTCAGTCAGACAGTTAGTAGTACATTCCTGTTTGTCTCATTAGTCAGTCAGTTAGTTAGTAGTGCATTCCTGTTTGTCTCATTAGTCAGACAGTCAGACAGTTAGTAGTACATTCCTGTTTGTCTCATTAGTCAGTCAGTCAGACAGTTAGTAGTACAGTCCTGTTTGTCTCATTAGTCAGTCAGTCAGACAGTTAGTAGTACATTCCTGTTTGTCTCATTAGTCAGTCAGTCAGACAGTTAGTAGTACATTCCTGTTTGTCTCATTAGTCAGTCAGACAGTTAGTAGTGCATTCCTGTTTGTCTCATTAGTCAGTCAGTCAGACAGTTAGTAGTGCATTCCTGTTTGTCTCATTAGTCAGTCAGTCAGACAGTTAGTAGTGCATTCCTGTTTGTCTTATTAGTCAGACAGACAGTTAGTAGTGCATTCCTGTTTGTCTCATTAGTCAGTCAGTCAGTTAGTAGTACATTCCTGTTTGTCTCATTAGTCAGACAGTCAGACAGTTAGTAGTGCATTCCTGTTTGTCTCATTAGTCAGTCAGTCAGTTAGTAGTACATTCCTGTTTGTCTCATTAGTCAGTCAGTCAGACAGTTAGTAGTGCATTCCTGTTTGTCTCATTAGTCAGTCAGACAGTTAGTAGTACATTCCTGTTTGTCTCATTAGTCAGTCAGACAGTTAGTAGTGCATTCCTGTTTGTCTCATTAGTCAGTCAGTCAGACAGTTAGTAGTGCATTCCTGTTTGTCTCATTAGTCAGTCAGTCAGTTAGTAGTGCATTCCTGTTTGTCTCATTAGTCAGTCAGTCAGACAGTTAGTAGTACATTCCTGTTTGTCTCATTAGTCAGTCAGTCAGACAGTTAGTAGTGCATTCCTGTTTGTCTCATTAGTCAGTCAGTCAGTTAGTAGTACATTCCAGTTTGTCTCATTAGTCAGTCAGTCAGTTAGTAGTACATTCCTGTTTGTCTCATTAGTCAGTCAGTCAGACAGTTAGTAGTGCATTCCTGTTTGTCTCATTAGTCAGTCAGTCAGACAGTTAGTAGTGCATTCCTGTTTGTCTCATTAGTCAGTCAGTCAGACAGTTAGTAGTGCATTCCTGTTTGTCTCATTAGTCAGTCAGTCAGACAGTTAGTAGTGCATTCCTGTTTGTCTCATTAGTCAGTCAGTCAGTTAGTAGTACATTCCTGTTTGTCTCATTAGTCAGTCAGTCAGTCAGTTAGTAGTACATTCCTGTTTGTCTCATTAGTCAGTCAGACAGTTAGTAGTACATTCCAGTTTGTCTCATTAGTCAGTCAGTCAGTCAGTTAGTAGTACATTCCTGTTTGTCTCATTAGTCAGTCAGACAGTTAGTAGTACATTCCTGTTTGTCTCATTAGTCAGTCAGACAGTTAGTAGTGCATTCCTGTTTGACTCATTAGTCAGTCAGACAGTTAGTAGTACATTCCTGTTTGTCTCATTAGTCAGTCAGTCAGACAGTTAGTAGTGCATTCCTGTTTGTCTCATTAGTCAGTCAGTCAGACAGTTAGTAGTGCATTCCTGTTTGTCTCATTAGTCAGTCAGTCAGTTAGTAGTACATTCCTGTTTGTCTCATTAGTCAGTCAGACAGTTAGTAGTACATTCCAGTTTGTCTCATTAGTCAGTCAGTCAGTCAGTTAGTAGTACATTCCTGTTTGTCTCATTAGTCAGTCAGACAGTTAGTAGTACATTCCAGTTTGTCTCATTAGTCAGTCAGTCAGTCAGTTAGTAGTACATTCCTGTTTGTCTCATTAGTCAGTCAGACAGTTAGTAGTACATTCCTGTTTGTCTCATTAGTCAGTCAGACAGTTAGTAGTGCATTCCTGTTTGACTCATTAGTCAGTCAGACAGTTAGTAGTACATTCCTGTTTGTCTCATTAGTCAGTCAGACAGTTAGTAGTGCATTCCTGTTTGTCTCATTAGTCAGTCAGTCAGTTAGTAGTGCATTCCTGTTTGTCTCATTAGTCAGTCAGACAGTTAGTAGTACATTCCTGTTTGTCTCATTAGTCAGTCAGTCAGACAGTTAGTAGTGCATTCCTGTTTGTCTCATTAGTCAGTCAGACAGTTAGTAGTACATTTCTGTTTGTCTCATTAGTCAGTCAGTCAGTTAGTAGTGCATTCCTGATTGTCTCATTAGTCAGTCAGACAGTTAGTAGTACATTCCTGTTTGTCTCATTAGTCAGTCAGTCAGTTAGTAGTGCATTCCTGTTTGTCTCATTAGTCAGTCAGACAGTTAGTAGTACATTCCTGTTTGTCTCATTAGTCAGTCAGTCAGACAGTTAGTAGTGCATTCCTGTTTGTCTCATTAGTCAGTCAGTCAGTTAGTGGTGCATTCCTGTTTGTCTCATTAGTCAGTCAGTCAGACAGTTAGTAGTGCATTCCTGTTTGTCTCATTAGTCAGTCAGTCAGTTAGTAGTACATTCCTGTTTGTCTCATTAGTCAGTCAGACAGTTAGTAGTACATTCCTGTTTGTCTCATTAGTCAGACAGAGAGACAGTTAGTAGTACATTCCTGTTTGTCTCATTAGTCAGTCAGTCAGTCAGTCAGTCAGTTAGTAGTACATTCCTGTTTGTCTCATTAGTCAGTCAGTCAGTTGGTAGTACATTCCTGTTTGTCTCATTAGTCAGTCAGTCAGTTAGTAGTGCATTCCTGTTTGTCTCATTAGTCAGTCAGTCAGTCAGTTAGTAGTGCATTCCTGTTTGTCTCATTAGTCAGTCAGACAGTTAGTAGTGCATTCCTGTTTGTCTCATTAGTCAGTCAGTCAGTTAGTAGTACATTCCTGTTTGTCTCATTAGTCAGTCAGTCAGTTAGTAGTGCATTCCTGTTTGTCTCATTAGTCAGTCAGACAGTTAGTAGTGCATTCCTGTTTGTCTCATTAGTCAGTCAGACAGTTAGTAGTGCATTCCTGTTTGTCTCATTAGTCAGTCAGTCAGTTAGTAGTGCATTCCTGTTTGTCTCATTAGTCAGTCAGACAGTTAGTAGTACGTTCCTGTTTGTCTCATTAGTCAGTCAGACAGTTAGTAGTGCATTCCTGTTTGTCTCATTAGTCAGTCAGGCAGTTAGTAGTACATTCCTGTTTGTCTCATTAGTCAGTCAGTCAGACAGTTAGTAGTACATTCCTGTTTGTCTCATTAGTCAGTCAGTCAGTCAGTTAGTAGTACATTCCTGTTTGTCTCATTAGTCAGTCAGTCAGACAGTTAGTAGTACATTCCTGTTTGTCTCATTAGTCAGTCAGTTATTTAGTAGTGCATTCCTGTTTGTCTCATTAGTCAGACAGTCAGACAGTTAGTAGTACATTCCTGTTTGTCTCATTAGTCAGTCAGTTATTTAGTAGTGCATTCCTGTTTGTCTCATTAGTCAGACAGTCAGACAGTTAGTAGTACATTCCTGTTTGTCTCATTAGTCAGTCAGTCAGACAGTTAGTAGTACAGTCCTGTTTGTCTCATTAGTCAGTCAGTCAGACAGTTAGTAGTACATTCCTGTTTGTCTCATTAGTCAGTCAGTCAGACAGTTAGTAGTACATTCCTGTTTGTCTCATTAGTCAGTCAGACAGTTAGTAGTGCATTCCTGTTTGTCTCATTAGTCAGTCAGTCAGACAGTTAGTAGTGCATTCCTGTTTGTCTCATTAGTCAGTCAGTCAGACAGTTAGTAGTGCATTCCTGTTTGTCTTATTAGTCAGACAGACAGTTAGTAGTGCATTCCTGTTTGTCTCATTAGTCAGTCAGTCAGTTAGTAGTACATTCCTGTTTGTCTCATTAGTCAGTCAGTCAGACAGTTAGTAGTGCATTCCTGTTTGTCTCATTAGTCAGTCAGTCAGTTAGTAGTACATTCCAGTTTGTCTCATTAGTCAGTCAGTCAGTTAGTAGTACATTCCTGTTTGTCTCATTAGTCAGTCAGTCAGACAGTTAGTAGTGCATTCCTGTTTGTCTCATTAGTCAGTCAGTCAGACAGTTAGTAGTGCATTCCTGTTTGTCTCATTAGTCAGTCAGTCAGACAGTTAGTAGTGCATTCCTGTTTGTCTCATTAGTCAGTCAGTCAGTTAGTAGTACATTCCTGTTTGTCTCATTAGTCAGTCAGACAGTTAGTAGTACATTCCAGTTTGTCTCATTAGTCAGTCAGTCAGTCAGTTAGTAGTACATTCCTGTTTGTCTCATTAGTCAGTCAGACAGTTAGTAGTACATTCCAGTTTGTCTCATTAGTCAGTCAGTCAGTCAGTTAGTAGTACATTCCTGTTTGTCTCATTAGTCAGACAGAGAGACAGTTAGTAGTACATTCCTGTTTGTCTCATTAGTCAGTCAGTCAGTCAGTCAGTTAGTAGTACATTCCTGTTTGTCTCATTAGTCAGTCAGTCAGTTGGTAGTACATTCCTGTTTGTCTCATTAGTCAGTCAGTCAGTTAGTAGTGCATTCCTGTTTGTCTCATTAGTCAGTCAGTCAGTCAGTTAGTAGTGCATTCCTGTTTGTCTCATTAGTCAGTCAGACAGTTAGTAGTGCATTCCTGTTTGTCTCATTAGTCAGTCAGTCAGTTAGTAGTACATTCCTGTTTGTCTCATTAGTCAGTCAGTCAGTTAGTAGTGCATTCCTGTTTGTCTCATTAGTCAGTCAGACAGTTAGTAGTACATTCCTGTTTGTCTCATTAGTCAGTCAGACAGTTAGTAGTGCATTCCTGTTTGTCTCATTAGTCAGTCAGACAGTTAGTAGTGCATTCCTGTTTGTCTCATTAGTCAGTCAGTCAGTTAGTAGTGCATTCCTGCTTGTCTCATTAGTCAGTCAGACAGTTAGTAGTACGTTCCTGTTTGTCTCATTAGTCAGACAGACAGTTAGTAGTACGTTCCTGTTTGTCTCATTAGTCAGTCAGACAGTTAGTAGTGCATTCCTGTTTGTCTCATTAATCAGTCAGACAGTTAGTAGTACATTCCTGATTGTCTCATTAGTCAGTCAGACAGTTAGTAGTGCATTCCTGTTTGTCTCATTAGTCAGTCAGTCAGTTAGTAGTACATTCCTGTTTGTCTCATTAGTCAGTCAGTCAGACAGTTAGTAGTACATTCCTGTTTGTCTCATTAGTCAGTCAGTCAGTCAGTTAGTAGTACATTCCTGTTTGTCTCATTAGTCAGTCAGACAGTTAGTAGTACATTCCTGTTTGTCTCATTAGTCAGTCAGTCAGACAGTTAGTAGTACATTCCTGTTTGTCTCATTAGTCAGTCAGACAGTCAGTTAGTAGTGCATTCCTGTTTGTCTCATTAGTCAGTCAGTCAGTTAGTAGTACATTCCTGTTTGTCTCATTAGTTAGTCATTCTTCAGTAGAAGACAGTTAGTAGTGCATTACATATTGAGTGTGTGTGGGCATTCATTTCTGTCTGTTTGGTGAGTGTGTGTGTTTGTGCGTGTGCGGGGGTGTGTGTTTACACAATGTGTTTGTTGTGGTCTTCTGAACTAGTGGTCCCTCACCTGCTCATCGATTCCTCACCCCCTCAGAGCTTTAGTCGAAGTCGGAGAACGAAACGAAATCTGAAACGTTTCTGCAAAAAACACCTTTATAGTGGAAACATTTTTGGCTAAAACGTTTCAAATTCCATTCTGTTCCAATCTCTCTTGGCGGCCATGGGATGGAGGCTGAGGGAGGGGGTTGAGCGTTTATGTGTGTGCGCGTGTATGTGTGCATGGGTATGTGTGTATGTGTGTGTGTGTGTGTGTTGTTGCCTTGTGGTGGTATTTGTCTCAGAAGATGATGGGGCAATTCCACGGTAAAGGAATTGAGCTGAGACTCAGATTTTTCACTTCAAATGTATGCCAAACAAAAACATTTGATTTCAAAGTTTAACAAACCATACAACTCTATGCACAATGACTACTTTTAATAATTTACACAGAACATTTTACAAAAACACATTTACTGGACGAACTGTGCAGATGCAAAGTTTGGTAACAAAATTTCTCCCTCCCTTTTTTTACATGATGAAACATCTGCTCCAAATGAAGACAAACATCTCTGCAAAAAAACAAAGATCTCTGCATAAAGACAAAGATCTCTGCATAAAGACAAAGATCTCTGCAGAAAGACAAAGATCTCTGCAGAAAGACAAAGATCTCTGCAGAAAGACAAAGATCTCTGCAGAAAGACAAAGATCTCTGCAGAAAGACAAAGATCTCTGCATAAAGACAAAGATCTCTGCATAAAGACAAAGATCTCTGCAGAAAGACAAAGATCTCTGCAGAAAGACAAAGATCTCTGCAGAAAGACAAAGATCTCTGCAGAAAGACAAAGATCTCTGCAGAAAGACAAAGATCTCTGCAGAAAGACAAAGATCTCTGCAGAAAGACAAAGATCTCTGCAGAAAGACAAAGATCTCTGCAGAAAGACAAAGATCTCTGCAGAAAGACAAAGATCTCTGCAGAAAGACAAAGATCTCTGCAGAAAGACAAAGATCTCTGCAGAAAGACAAAGACACAGATCTTGTGAATCCAGGCAATATTTCAGATTTTCTAAGTGTTTTACAGCGAAAACACAATATAGCGTTATATTAGCTTACCACAATAGCAAACATCACAACAGCATTGATTCAAGCCAAAAATAGCGATAACGTATAAACCACCAAAATACATTAATTTTTTCACTAACCTTCTCAGAATTCTTCAGATGACAGTCCTATAACATCATATTACACAATGCATATAGAGTTTGTTCGAAAATGTGCATATTTAGCGGCACAAATCGTGGTTATACAATGAGAAAAGTAGCAAAGCTGTCCAGAAAATGTCGGGAGAAATCTTTGGAGAGGCACCTATTCTAATCAGTAACTAATCCTAAACTTGACTAAAAAATACAGGTTGGACAGCAAATGAAAGACAAATTAGTTCTTAATGCAATCGCTGTGTTACATTTTTAAAATTAACGTTACTTCAACATACAGCGTGCGATAAAGCGAGGCTGCACTGAAATTAATGGCAGCTTTTGACATTTTTCAACAGAACAACGAATTATCAGCATAAATAGTTCTTACTTTTTGATGAACTCCCATCAGAATCTTGGGAAAGGTGTCCTTTGTCCAAAAGAATCGTTGCTCGGTTGTAGAACGTCCTCTTCAACGTTGCAATTAGCAGTAAACATTAGCATTTGAGACAGAGATACCCAACTCCCTAGAACGCCACGAAAATAAATACCCGAAAATCGCAATATACTGACATAAACTGATATAATTCGGTTTAAAATAACAACATTATGATGTCTTTAAAGCCTATATCGAATAAAAACACAGCCGGAAATTTCTAAGAGCTATAACCGAAGGTTCTAGTACGAAATGCCAAGGTCC
>NC_074698.1:31942386-32037386 GCF_029448725.1 Salvelinus fontinalis | reverse complement strand
TGCTTAGCTTCAGAAGCAAGCCAGCAGTGGTATGCAGGGTTGTATGCTGCTGTCTATTACTCTGTCAGCGTGTGATCTCATCTCTCCCTCGTCTCCTTCCTTACCCTCATTCAAAGAAGACTGTAGCATTTAGAACCAGGTGTGTGTGTGTCTGACGTAGTCACTGTGGAACCCTGTGAGAGGGATGTGGTGGTGAGCAGTAGTGGAACCAGGTGTGTGTGTCTGACGTAGTGACTGTGGAACCCTGTGGAACCCTGTGAGAGGGATGTGGGTTGAGCAGTAGTGGAACCAGGTGTGTGTGTCTGACGTAGTGACTGTGGAACCCTGTGAGAGGGATGTGGAGGTGAGCAGTAGTGGAACCAGGTGTGTGTGTCTGACGTAGTGACTGTGGAACCCTGTGAGAGGGATGTGGAGGTGAGCAGTAGTGGAACCAGGTGTGTGTGTCTGACGTAGTCACTGTGGAACCCTGTGAGAGGGATGTGGAGGTGAGCAGTAGTGGAACAGAAGCAGAGATGATTCATCCACTTTTAACAGGGTTTTTTGTTTGTTTATTAACAAACATATGTTAACATTGCCAAAGCAAGTGAAATAGGAAATTAAACAAAAGTGAAATAAACAATCAAAAATGAACAGTAAACACTCAACTCACAAAAGCTCCCAAAGAATAAAGACATTTCAAATGCTCTCTCTCTTTCTCTCTCTCTCACTCACTCTCTCTTTCTCTCTTTCTGTCTGTCTGTCTCTCTCTCTGTCGCTGTGTTCGTCAGTCACTGTACTCAAACAACAAAGTGAGCATCGTCCTCCTCCTTCAACATGTGTTGTGCCGTAACCACTAACCATCATTTTGTTCCCACTGAGCGTCCTTGAACACCTTATGAGTGGTTCTGTGTTTAATGTGTTCATCATGGTGACTGTTCCTCTAGTGGTTCTGTGTTTAATGTGTTCATCATGGTGACTGTTCCTCTAGTGGTTCTGTGTTTAATGTGTTCATCATGGTGACTGTTCCTCTAGTGGTTCTGTGTTTAATGTGTTCATCATAGTGACTGTTCCTCTAGTGGTTCTGTGTTTAATGTGTTCATCATGGTGACTGTTCCTCTAGTGGTTCTGTGTTTAATGTGTTCATCATGGTGACTGTTCCTCTAGTGGTTCTGTGTTTAATGTGTTCATCATGGTGACTGTTCCTCTAGTGGTTCTGTGTTTAATGTGTTCATCATGGTGACTGTTCCTCTAGTGGTTCTGTGTTTAATGTGTTCATCATGGTGACTGTTCCTCTAGTGGTTCTGTGTTTAATGTGTTCATCATGGTGACTGTTCCTCTAGTGGTTCTGTGTTTAATGTGTTCATCATAGTGACTGTTCCTCTAGTGGTTCTGTGTTTAATGTGTTCATCATGGTGACTGTTCCTCTAGTGGTTCTGTGTTTAATGTGTTCATCATGGTGACTGTTCCTCTAGTGGTTCTGTGTTTAATGTGTTCATCATAGTGACTGTTCCTCTAGTGGTTCTGTGTTTAATGTGTTCATCATGGTGACTGTTCCTCTAGTGGTTCTGTGTTTAATGTGTTCATCATAGTGACTGTTCCCCTAGTGGTTCTGTGTTTAATGTGTTCATCATGGTGACTGTTCCTCTAGTGGTTCTGTGTTTAATGTGTTCATCATGGTGACTGTTCCTCTAGTGGTTCTGTGTTTAATGTGTTCATCATAGTGACGGTTCCTCTAGTGGTTCTGTGTTTAATGTGTTCATCATGGTGACTGTTCCTCTAGTGGTTCTGTGTTTAATGTGTTCATCATAGTGACTGTTCCTCTAGTGGTTCTGTGTTTAATGTGTTCATTCATCATAGTGACTGTTCCTCTAGTGGTTCTGTGTTTAATGTGTTCATCATGGTGACTGTTCCTCTAGTGGTTCTGTGTTTAATGTGTTCATCATAGTGACGGTTCCTCTAGTGGTTCTGTGTTTAATGTGTTCATCATGGTGACTGTTCCTCTAGTGGTTCTGTGTTTAATGTGTTCATCATAGTGACTGTTCCTCTAGTGGTTCTGTGTTTAATGTGTTCATCATGGTGACTGTTCCTCTAGTGGTTCTGTGTTTAATGTGTTCATCATGGTGACTGTTCCTCTAGTGGTTCTGTGTTTAATGTGTTCATCATGGTGACTGTTCCTCTAGTGGTTCTGTGTTTAATGTGTTCATCATAGTGACTGTTCCTCTAGTGGTTCTGTGTTTAATGTGTTCATCATGGTGACTGTTCCTCTAGTGGTTCTGTGTTTAATGTGTTCATCATAGTGACTGTTCCCCTAGTGGTTCTGTGTTTAATGTGTTCATCATGGTGACTGTTCCTCTAGTGGTTCTGTGTTTAATGTGTTCATCATGGTGACTGTTCCTCTAGTGGTTCTGTGTTTAATGTGTTCATCATAGTGACGGTTCCTCTAGTGGTTCTGTGTTTAATGTGTTCATCATGGTGACTGTTCCTCTAGTGGTTCTGTGTTTAATGTGTTCATCATAGTGACTGTTCCTCTAGTGGTTCTGTGTTTAATGTGTTCATCATGGTGACTGTTCCTCTAGTGGTTCTGTGTTTAATGTGTTCATCATAGTGACTGTTCCTCTAGTGGTTCTGTGTTTAATGTGTTCATCATAGTGACTGTTCCTCTAGTGGTTCTGTGTTTAATGTGTTCATCATGGTGACTGTTCCTCTAGTGGTTCTGTGTTTAATGTGTTCATCATAGTGACTGTTCCTCTAGTGGTTCTGTGTTTAATGTGTTCATCATGGTGACTGTTCCTCTAGTGGTTCTGTGTTTAATGTGTTCATCATGGTGACTGTTCCTCTAGTGGTTCTGTGTTTAATGTGTTCATCATAGTGACTGTTCCTCTAGTGGTTCTGTGTTTAATGTGTTCATCATAGTGACTGTTCCTCTAGTGGTTCTGTGTTTAATGTGTTCATCATAGTGATTGTTCCTCTAGTGGTTCTGTGTTTAATGTGTTCATCATAGTGACTGTTCCTCTAGTGGTTCTGTGTTTAATGCGTTCATCATGGTGACTGTTCCTCTAGTGGTTCTGTGTTTAATGTGTTCATCATGGTGACTGTTCCTCTAGTGGTTCTGTGTTTAATGTGTTCATCATGGTGACTGTTCCTCTAGTGGTTATGTGTTTAATGTGTTCATCATGGTGACTGTTCCTCTAGTGGTTATGTGTTTAATGTGTTCATCATAGTGACTGTTCCTCTAGTGGTTCTGTGTTTAATGTGTTCATCATGGTGACTGTTCCTCTAGTGGTTCTGTGTTTAATGTGTTCATCATAGTGACTGTTCCCCTAGTGGTTCTGTGTTTAATGTGTTCATCATGGTGACTGTTCCTCTAGTGGTTCTGTGTTTAATGTGTTCATCATAGTGACTGTTCCTCTAGTGGTTCTGTGTTTAATGTGTTCATCATAGTGACTGTTCCCCTAGTGGTTCTGTGTTTAATGTGTTCATCATGGTGACTGTTCCTCTAGTGGTTCTGTGTTTAATGTGTTCATCATAGTGACTGTTCCTCTAGTGGTTCTGTGTTTAATGTGTTCATCATAGTGACTGTTCCTCTAGTGGTTCTGTGTTTAATGTGTTCATCATAGTGACTGTTCCTCTAGTGGTTCTGTGTTTAATGTGTTCATCATAGTGACTGTTCCTCTAGTGGTTCTGTGTTTAATGTGTTCATCAAGGTGACGGTTCCTCTAGTGGTTCTGTGTTTAATGTGTTCATCAAGGTGACTGTTCCTCTAGTGGTTCTGTGTTTAATGTGTTCATCATAGTGACTGTTCCTCTAGTGGTTCTGTGTTTAATGTGTTCATCATAGTGACTGTTCCCCTAGTGGTTCTGTGTTTAATATGTTCATCATAGTGACTGTTCCTCTAGTGGTTCTGTGTTTAATGTGTTCATCATAGTGACTGTTCCTCTAGTGGTTCTGTGTTTAATGTGTTCATCATAGTGACTGTTCCTCTAGTGGTTCTGTGTTTAATGTGTTCATCATAGTGACTGTTCCTCTAGTGGTTCTGTGTTTAATGTGTTCATCATGGTGACTGTTCCTCTAGTGGTTCTGTGTTTAATGTGTTCATCATAGTGACTGTTCCTCTAGTGGTTCTGTGTTTAATGTGTTCATCATGGTGACTGTTCCTCTAGTGGTTCTGTGTTTAATGTGTTCATCATAGTGACTGTTCCTCTAGTGGTTCTGTGTTTAATGTGTTCATCATAGTGACTGTTCCTCTAGTGGTTCTGTGTTTAATGTGTTCATCATAGTGACTGTTCCTCTAGTGGTTCTGTGTTTAATGTGTTCATCATAGTGACTGTTCCTCTACATGTATGAATAAATGAACAGCTTTCCCTCATAGAGACATTTCAGTGTAACTTTGCAGAAATGGAAAATAACTGACATCAGAAACATGAATTGAATGAACATGGACAACGTACCGTATGTAGTAAACTACTGAGAGCAGTGAAGCCGTCGTAAAGGTTGACTTTAAAATACATATTTAAAACAACGTGCCCTAAAAACATATTCTGTGTGTTCTGTCAAGCCTTGCTTTGTTATGTGGTATTTGTCAGATACACTGTGTCTGTCTCCGGCTGGATGGCTATAAGGAGAATCACCATCATCAACATCCCGGCCATTAGGCTGATCTGGGGGCTAGGAGCTGGGCTGGAAGTAATGTGTTGGGAGATGTGTGTGTGTGTGCCCTCAACACTAACACAGCTGAACATCGCCCTTCACAGAGCAGAGGTAAGCCCTCAACACTAAACACCCCCCTTCACAGAGCAGAGGTAGGCCCCCAACACTAAACACCCCCTTCACAGAGCAGAGGTAGGCCCCCAACACTAAACACCCCCCTTCACAGAGCAGAGGTAGGCCCCCAACACTAAACACCCCCCTTCACAGAGCAGAGGTAGGCCCCCAACACTAAACACCCCCTTCACAGAGCAGAGGTAGGCCCCCAACACTAAACACCCCCCTTCACAGAGCAGCGGTAGGCCCCCAACACTAAACACCCCCCTCCACAGAGCAGAGGTAGGCCCCCAACACTAAACACCCCCCTTCACAGAGCAGCGGTAGGCCCCCAACACTAAACACCCCCTTCACAGAGCAGAGGTAGGCCCCCAACACTAAACATGAATCATCCCCCTTCAAATAAACCCCTCCCTTTACGTGTTGTTTACCCTCTGCTCCGTGTCCAACCTTTTAACCTAGCCTCTGTCCGTCCCCTGATAGGCTCGTTTCAGACATTACTGATCCTGATTGGATTAAATATAAAATGTGTTAGTAATGGCTTGGGATACATCCCTAATGGCACCCTATTCCCTATATAGTGCACTACTACTACAAGACACTGGTCAAAAGTAGTGCACTATATAGGGAATAGGGTGCCATTTGGGACTTAGCTGAGATGGAGGCGCAGAGTGCCGCGGGCTGCCAGGGACGTTACGGCTGTTTAGAGCTGTTGTTGTTGTCCTCCTCCCACTTTTGTTGTGACTGTTAATGAGCTACTTAAACCATATTTAGATGTATTATTTTAGACTAATTAATTGGCTTGTTAGGAGCTGTTTTATGTCGTTGGTGTGAAGTTTTGACCCCCTAGAACAACAACGTGGTACGTTCCAACCCACAGGCATGTAACATGTATAGCTCTGTCCAGGAGAGTGTTTCAGGAGTCCTGTTTTTCCCTGAATGTTGATATTGATTGGTTCCTGGTGGTAAGACCTGACCTGAGGTGTTAAAGTAGGAGGACTGACTGTCTGACTGGCTGGCTGGCTGGCTGACGGACTGACTGACTGACTGACTGGCTGGCTGACTGGCTGACTGGCTGACTGGATGGCTGACTGGATGGCTGACTGACTGACTGACTGACTTGCTGGCTGACTGGATGGCTGACTGACTGCACTGACTGACTGACTGACTGACTGACTGGATGGCTGACTGGCTGACTGACTGACTGACTGGCTGACTGGCTGGCTGGCTGGATGGCTGACTGACTGGATGGCTGACTGACTGACTGGATGGCTGACTGACTGGATGGCTGACTGACTGACTGACTGACTGACTGGATGGCTGACTGACTGGATGGCTGACTGACTGACTGACTGACTGGATGGCTGACTGACTGACTGGATGGCTGACTGACTAGATGGCTGACTGACTGACTGAATGGCTGACTGACTGACTGACTGGCTGGATGGCTGACTGACTGGCTGAATGGCTGACTGACTGACTGAATGGCTAACTGACTGGATGTCTGACTGACTGACTGGATGTCTGACTGGATGGCTGACTGGCTGACTGACTAGATGGCTGACTGACTGACTGACTGGCTGACTGACTGACTGACTGGCTGACTGACTGGCTCGCTGAATGGATGGCTGACTGGCTGACTGACTGGATGGCTGACTGACTGGATGGCTGACTGACTGACTGACTGGATGGCTGACTGACTGACTGGATGGCTGACTGACTGACTGACTGGATGGCTGACTGACTGACTGGATGGCTGACTGACTGACTGACTGACTGGATGGCTGACTGACTGACTGGATGGCTGACTGACTGACTGACTGACTGACTGACTAGATGGCTGACTGACTAGATGGCTGACTGACTGACTGACTGACTGGCTGGATGGCTGACTGACTAGATGGCTGACTGACTAGATGGCTGACTGACTGACTGACTGGGTGGCTGACTGACTGACTGACTGGATGGCTGACTGACTGGATGGCTGACTGACTGACTGACTGACTGACTGGATGGCTGACTGACTGACTGACTGACTAGATGGCTGACTGACTGACTGACTGACTGGATGGCTGACTGACTGACTGGATGGCTGACTGACTGACTGACTAGATGGCTGACTGACTGACTGACTGGCTGACTGACTGACTGACTGGATGGCTGACTGGAAGGCTGGATGGCTGACTGACTGACTGACTGGATGGATGGCTGACTGACTGGATGGCTGACTGACTGACTGACTGGATGGCTGACTGACTGACTGGATGGCTGACTGACTGACTGGATGGCTGGCTGGATGGCTGACTGACTAGATGGCTGACTGACTGACTGACTAGATGGCTGACTGACTGACTGACTGGATGGCTGACTGACTGACTGACTGACTGACTGACTGGATGGCTGACTGACTGACTGACTGACTGACTGAATGGATGGCTGACTGACTGACTGGATGGCTGACTGACTGACTGACTGGGTGGCTGACTGACTGACTGACTGGATGGCTGACTGACTGACTGGATGGCTGACTGACTGACTGACTGGATGGCTGACTGACTGACTGGATGGCTGACTGACTGACTGACTGACTGACTGGATGGCTGACTGACTGACTGACTGACTGACTGACTGGATGGCTGACTGACTGGATGGCTGACTGGATGGCTGACTGACTGACTGACTGACTGGATGGCTGGATGGCTGACTGACTGACTGACTGGATGGCTGGATGGCTGACTGACTGACTGACTGACTGGATGGCTGACTGACTGACTGGATGGCTGACTGACTGACTGGATGGCTGGATGGCTGACTGACTGACTGGATGGCTGACTGACTGGATGGCTGACTGACTGGATGACTGACTGACTGACTGACTGGATGGCTGGATGGCTGACTGACTGACTGGATGACTGACTGACTGACTGGATGCTGGCTGACTGACTGGATGGCTGACTGGATGGCTGACTGACTGACTGGATGGCTGACTGACTGACTGGATGGCTGACTGACTGACTGGATGGCTGACTGGCTGGCTGGCTGACTTTGCAAAATGCAATAGGTTCTACAGTAATGTTAACACAATCAGCACTCCCTCAAATGATGTCTGTAGTGTAACCTATATTAACATGATGTCTGTAGTGTAACCTATATTATCATGATGTCTGTAGTGTAACCTATATTATCATGATGTCTGTAACCTATATTAACATGATGTCTGTAGTGTAACCTATATTAACATGATGTCTGTAGTGTAACCTATATTATCATGATGTCTGTAACCTATATTATCATGATGTCTGTAACCTATATTATCATGATGTCTGTAGTGTAACCTATATTAACATGATGTCTGTAGTGTAACCTATATTATCATGATGTCTGTAGTGTAACCTATATTATCATGATGTCTGTAACCTATATTAACATGATGTCTGTAGTGTAACCTATATTAACATGATGTCTGTAGTGTAACCTATATTAACATGATGTCTGTAGTGTAACCTATATTATCATGATGTCTGTAACCTATATTATCATGATGTCTGTAACCTATATTATCATGATGTCTGTAGTGTAACCTATATTAACATGATGTATGTAACCTATATTATCATGATGTCTGTAGTGTAACCTATATTAACATGATGTCTGTAGTGTAACCTATATTAACATGATGTCTGTAACCTATATTAACATGATGTCTGTAGTGTAACCTATATTAACATGATGTCTGTAGTGTAACCTATATTATCATGATGTCTGTAACCTATATTAACATGATGTCTGTAGTGTAACCTATATTAACATGATGTCTGTAACCTATATCAACATGATGTCTGTAGTGTAACCTATATTAACATGATGTCTGTAGTGTAACCTATATTATCATGATGTCTGTAACCTATATTAACATGATGTCTGTAGTGTAACCTATATTAACATGATGTCTGTAGTGTAACCTATATCAACATGATGTCTGTACATTCTACTGATGTAATTGAAGGTTATTACTTCTGTACATTCTACTGATGTAATTGAAGGTTACTACTTCTGTACTGTATATGAACATAAAGTTTGAAATAGAACTGCCGAGCATATTGATTTGAATATTCATGAGTCCTGATGTCAGAACTCATCAGAGTCTGAGATAACAGTATTGTGAACTAGGGTTGAACTGGGGGTGAACTGGGGGTGAACCTCAGATTCTCAAATATAAACTCAATAGAATAGGTCAATTTCTCTCTCTCTCTCGCTCTCTCTCACACTCTCACTCTCACTCTCACTCTCACTCTCACTCACACACACAGCAGAAGTCTTTAACCGCTAAGGAAACAAGGATCGCTCTGTCTGCCTCACCAAGTTCTGTAAAACCAGGATAGTTATATAGTATATAGTATGTCATAAGGTGAATGCACCAATTTGTAAGTCGCTCTGGATAAGAGCGTCTGCTAAATGACTTAAATGTAATGTAAATGTATTTGAGGTTACACTCTGTTGACAATCCTCATTAAATAGTACCTGAGATTACACATTGTTGACAATCCTCATTAAATAGTACCTGAGATTACACACTGTTGACAATCCTCATTAAATAGTACCTGAGGTTACACACTGTTGACAATCCTCATTAAATAGTACCTGAGATTACACACTGTTGACAATCCTCATTAAATAGTACCTGAGGTTACACCCTGATGATAATCCTCATTACAATCCTCATGAAATAGTACCTGAGATTACACTCTGTTGACAATCCTCATTAAATAGTACCTGAGATTACACACTGTTGACAATCCTCATTAAATAGTACCTGAGATTACACACTGTTGACAATCCTCATTAAATAGTATCTGAGGTTACACTCCGTTGACAATCCTCATTAAATAGTACCTGAGGTTACACCCTGATGATAATCCTCATTACAATCCTCATGAAATAGTACCTGAGATTACACTCTGTTGACAATCCTCATTAAATAGTACCTGAGATTACACACTGTTGACAATCCTCATTAAATAGTACCTGAGATTACACACTGTTGACAATCCTCATTAAATAGTATCTGAGGTTACACTCCGTTGACAATCCTCATTAAATAGTACCTGAGATTACACACTGTTGACAATCCTCATTAAATAGTACCTGAGGTTACACCCTGATGATAATCCTCATTACAATCCTCATTAAATAGTACCTGAGGTTACACTATGGTGACAGCCTAATACCCAAGTATCTATCCATACTTTTACAGCCAGTCTGGTAACACCCAGGTATCCATCCTCCCTCCCCAGCTGAAGCCTGACATCGTTAAAGAGCTTAACTGAACTGATGTGGGTCAATGAGTCTCGCTGTCTCGTGGCTTGACTTTTCATGCCTTTCTGATTCATCACTGTCTGGTAGTTTGATCTGTAATGTCTGGTTGGCTAATCATTTGCCACCTGCCAGACCTGCCTGCCTGCCTGTGTCTGTCTGTCTGTCTGTCTGACACCGTCTGACACCGTCTGACACCGTCTGACACCGTCTGTCTGACTGTCTGTCTGTCTGTCTGTCTGTCTGTCTGTCTGTCTGTCTGTCTGTCTGTCTCTTGGCATCCTGACAGAGGGTTACTCTCTGTCTACTGTTTAGAATATCGTGTCGCTGAGCAACGGATTTGCCAAATCTCCATCCCTGTTATATTACAATGCCATTTAGGTATTGAGTGACAGGATTTATTGACCACTGTTTCATTGATTGACTGTATTTTAACCCAATGACCACTGATCGTCTTGAAATCTAGCTGGGTAGATAGCCAATGAGCTGAGGTAAACGGCAATATGTAATGTTTCTGTGTTGGAAGACCAACCCATGTAGTAAACTCCGGCGTAAAGACCGTCATTCGCCATTGAAGTTTCATACTGGAAGGAGTCAAACCCATTACGCACAGCACTGTTTCAGTAACGAGCATCTTCAGATGTTTATATATCGAACATCATGGCTAATAAGTCAGGGAAAGCTAAATCTAAGACTAGATATACGAATGTAGACAAAATTATAGAGGAAATTGATCGTGAAAGTGAAACATATGCTTTTGGAAGACGGCTCAGTTAGCGACCATGACTCAAATGGAAGCATATTTTTTGAACGGAGAGGACATTGTTTTGGACTGGTAAGTTCTTCTCATGCTAATGCCGTTGTTTGAAATTAGTAATATAAAATATTATTTGTGATTGTTTTTACATTTTATTTGCAATATGTAAAAATGTAAGGAAATGTGTAAAGTACACATTGGCTATACTTCCTCCAGCGGCATGCTTCCTCCACTCAGTCTACATATTATGGATTAGAGGAAGCATGGTCGAGATGCGTGTCTGCCGCTCCACCCCACCCCCCACATGAAATAGCCTATTTGAGGCAGGCCCACAACAATGGCCAAAGTGAAATGGAACAGCACTTTATGTTCCCTGTACTCTATATATCTGTTTATTATACCTGTTGATACAGGGCTCATATGTGAAACTATTCTAACTGAACATTTTCTTTCACAGTGACATTGACTCCAAATGGGAGCCCCCAGTGCCAACGTGTCCATCCCCCTCTGAAGCTGGTTCATCCAGCTGGACCCCTGCTGTCTCTGGCTCCACACCTCCCGGGCCATCTAGAGGTAAACTGTTCATATTTACTCTTGAGGTGCTGTCCTGTTGCACCCTCTACAACCACTGTGATTATTAGTGTCTGACCCTGCTGGTCATCTATGAACGTTTGAAAATCTGTTCTGTTATAATCTCCACCCGGCACAGCCAGAAGAGGACTGGCCACCCCTCATAGCACTGAGATATTAGCTGATGTACGAAGGGCTATATAAATTGATTTGATTTGATAGAGGACTGAGGGTCTTCCAAATATTGAAAGTGTGTAAATAGTTACCCATGTTATTTTGTAAATATATATATTTTTTTTTCTTCATATTTTGTTTCCATATTTTTTTGTCCATTTTTGGGGGGGGGGGGTGTGTTAGAATACCATTTTGGTATTTTGTATATAGTTATTTGTTTCAAAATGTATACCTTCACCAATTTTGCCACTTGGGTACATTTGGGCTACTTGTGTGGGACACCTGGGTGACTTCATGATAAATGTCATGTAGCACACTCATTTTGGAAGTTATCATTATGAAACTTTGCACAAGTACTGTTGCCCTCTTATGTTTTTCACTGAAATTGTCCCCATATTCATATCTGAATGTTTGTTTTATCTTGTTCATTTTAAAGATGATGAAAGAACAATTAAAAAGAAAAAACGTATGTTTTTTTCATTGTATTATCTAAACCAGATCTATTGTGTTTTATTTTTTATTTTTGTATTTTTTTGTATTTTTTTGTATTTTTGTATTTTTTTAGGGGTGGATCAGCTTAGTATTGCGGAAAGAATGTTGCTTCCAATGTAATTGTCTGCATCATTTCCATTCCCCCATATTTTTTGGGGTAAATATATATATCCATACACGTATGCATACATATACACATATATACATACACATACCTATATAGACATACATACTTTTTTAAAGAATATGCCTTTATTATTATTCCCCGCGACCCTACCACCAATCCCCCAATTGGAGTAAACTTATAAACACTTCTGCTTTTACCTTCAATTTCTACATCTTATACCTATCTTACAGACACAGTCCACTTTACAATAGTTCTCTCTTATTTGTTCTTAGTCCTTCCTCTATTTCTGTTGTCCATCCAATTTTATTTCCACTTGTAACTGTGCTATTTCACAAAAGCTCCGCACCTATACACATTTCACAGATCCCGTATGCCCTATATTGTTTATCTTGTTATTAGTCCCACCCTTCAGCTCCACCCAACCCCTCCCATCTATCTTCCAACATCATCCATTTCGGATTTCTATTTGCCATACATTTCTCAACTGTGCTGTGATGCTTCACAAAAGACCTGAACCTTCCTATTCTCATAGCTTCTACAGATTGTAAATTAAAAATAAACATCTTTGCCAAAATAATTATTATATTATTGATTGATTGACTATGGCTTTTCAAATCCCCCAGTATTGCTATCTGTAGCGTTAGTTTTAGGCAAATGTTGCAATTCTTCAGCCATTCCTGGACCTGTGACCAAAAACGAGCTACATATGGACAATACCAAAATAAATGATCTAATGACTCTGCCTCCTCACAACAGAATCTGCAGAGCTGGGAAGATTGTATACCCCATATATATAACATTCTATTAGTTGCAAGAATTTTGTACAGTAATTTATATTGAAAAATTCGAAGTTTTGAATCCGGCGTTGTTTTGCGTATCAATTCATAAACCATGTGCCATGGAATGGGTACATCGAAAATCTCTTCCCAACTATTTTGCAATTTGTATGGCACAGCTGTTAGTTTTTTGGTCCTTAAATGAAATTGGTATATGTTTTTATTTATCACACTTTTCTTTAACCATTTTTGTTCTTTAATACAGGGCCGACATACAAGTTCCTTACTTTTTTCCCCTTCTACTTGCCTCTTCCATTTTTGTGGTAATGCTGCAATTAATTGGTTGTAATTTTGGGTAGAGCAGACTTTTCCATATGTCTGTGTTAGCTGCATGTGTGACATAACTCCACCAGTCCTATTTATGATATCATTCACAAAAATTATACCTTTTTTAAACATTTTTTCGATAAATACAGTTTTTTTATCAATTATTATATTTGAATTTAACCACAATATTTGTTGTACTATTTGTTCCGTCCTTTCAGGTGGATTAAACTGAAATTGCAACCAACTTTCTAAGGCTTGTTTAAAGAATAAGGATATTTTGGAGATCATTTCCTTTTCAAACAACCGAAAATGAGCAGGTGTAATCTGAATAAAGGGAAAAAGGCCCTTCTTGAACATAGGATGAGACATTCGTACCAGTTTACTAGAGAACCAGTTTGGATTTAAGTATAACTTTTGTATGACCGATGCCTTTAGTGAGAGGTCTAATGCTTTAATATTTAATAATTTCTGCCCTCCGAATTCATATTCGTTATATAAATAGGCCCTTTTAATTTTATCTGGCTTGCCGTTCCAAATAAAATTGAATATTTTTTGTTCATATAATTTAAAAAACAGGTCACTAGGTGTAGGCAAAACCATAAGCAAATAGGTAAACTGTGATATGACTAAAGAGTTAATTAGGGTGATTTTTCCACAAATAGACAGGTATTTTCCTTTCCATGGTAGCAAGATCTTATCTATTTTTGCTAACTTTCTATAAAAATTTATTGGAGTGAGATCATTTCTTTCTTTTGGGATTTTTATACCGAGTATGTCCACATCTCCGTCAGACCATTTAATTGGTAAACTACATGGCAATATAAAATGTGTATTTTTTAGTGATCCAATACGTAATATGGTACATTTATCATAATTTGGTTTTAATCCAGAGAGGATAGCAAAGGTATCTAGATCCTCTATGAGGCCCTGGAGAGACTCTAGTTGTGGTTTTAAAAGAAAACATGAATCATCAGCGTACAATGAAACCTTAGTTTTTAAGCCATGGATTTCTAATCCTTTAATATTAATGTTTGATCTAATTTTAACAGCTAACATTTCGATGGCAATAATAAATAGATATGCCGATAGTGGACAACCTTGTTTTACTCCTCTAGATAGTTTAAAACTTTCTGAGATGTAGCCATTATTTACTATTTTACACCTAGGGTTACTATACATAATTTTAACCCATTTTATAAGAGATTCCCCAAAATTGAAATATTCTAGGCATTTATATATAAACTCCAGTCGTACTTTATCAAAAGCCTTTTCAAAATCAGCTATGAAAACCAGGCCTGGTGTCCCCGATATCTCATAGTGTTCTATTGTTTCCAGTACTTGCCTTATATTATCTCCAATGTATCGTCCATGTAAAAAACCTGTCTGATTAGAGTGAATAATATCAGACAAAACTTTTTTTATTCTATGCGCCAAGCATTTTGCTAGGATTTTTGCATCACAACACTGAAGTGTAAGAGGTCTCCAATTTTTTAATTGGACTGGATCTTTATATATACCACTTGGGTCCTGTTTCAGTAATAACGATATCAGACCTTCTTGTTGTGTGTCTGATAATCTACCATTTATATAGGAGTGGTTAAAACAAGTTAATAATGGTCCTTTGAGTATATCAAAAAACGTTTTGTATACTTCCACTGGTATGCCATCCAGCCCTGGAGTTTTCCCATCTTTAAAGGCCCCAATTGCAACAAGCAGTTCCTCCTCTGTAATTTGGCCTTCACATGAGTCTTTCTGTTCAGATGTTAATTTTACATTATTAATAGGAAAAAAATCCATACAATTAGTTTCAGTTAGTGGAGATGGAGGAGCCTGAAACGAAAACATATTCTTAAAGTACTTTACTTCCTCTTTCAAAATATCATTTGGTGAATCATGCGTGACTCCATCATTTGTCACAAGTTTTAATACATTTTTTTTTGGTAGCATTTCTATATTGAAGATTGAAAAAGAATTTGGTGCATTTTTCCCCATATTCCATCCAGTTCGCTTTATTTTTATAATATATTACACTGGATCTTTCTTGAATAAGTTCCTCCATTTCTTTTTGTTTTTCCTCTAAATTATTCTGTGCCTCTATGGTACCGTTTTTATTGCTATCTAACTGTACTGTTAGTCCTTCAATTTCCTTTGTTAATATGGACTCTTTTGATCTAAATTGCTTTTGTTTTATAGATGAGTACTGAATTGCATGGCCTCTAAAGGCACACTTAAAAGTGTCCCATACAATAAGGGGATCTGCTGTACCTATGTTATGTCTGAAAAAGTCAGTTATAAAATCTTCTGTCCTAGTTCTAAACAATTTATCATCTAGTAGACTTTGATTAAATTTCCAATATCCTCGCCCACGTGGAAATTCTGTAAGAGAAATAAATATGCCAATTATGTGATCCGACCGCATTCTATCCCCTATCAACACTTTTTTATCTTTTGGTGCCAGAGAGAATGGAATAAGAAAGTAGTCAAGACGACTAGCTTGATTCAGCCTCCGCCATGTATATCTCACTAAATCAGGGTATTTAAGTCTCCATATATCCACTAATTCCAATATATCCATGACATTCATGATTTCCTTAAGTGCCTGAGGGTGATAATTTGTAGTGTGATTTCCTTTCCGGTCTATAGAGCTATTTAAGACCGTATTAAAATCTCCCATTATAATAATAGAGTCTAGTGTTGCTTGTAGAGTTGATAAGTTCTTATATATATTTTCAAAGAAGCTTGGATCATCATTATTCGGACCGTATAGGTTAACAAGCCATATTTGTTTATTGTCCAATAACATATTTAAAATAATCCATCTACCTTGAGGATCTGTTTGGACAATTTGCACATTTGGATCAAAATTATTGTTAATTAAGATCATCACCCCTTTTGAATTTCTTTGCCCATGGGAGAAATATATTTTGCCCACCCAGTTCTTTTTCCACAAAACTTCATCTAAAACTGTTGAATGGGTTTCCTGTAAACAATAAATATTATAATCCTTCTCTTTTAGCCAGGTAAATACTGATCGTCTTTTCTTATTATCTGCTAAGCCATTACAATTGTAACTGGCTATACTTATTTCACCACTTACCATGAGACACACCTTTCATTCTTTTAATCAGAATATATTTTTGTAAACGTACTATTAAAAAGTAACATAATGATTGAGTGTCTATATAGTTGTACCATGATATTTGCATTTCTACTAAGTAAACCTCCAATTGGTCCCTACTATTCCACCCGCTAAAAGGCCTCATCTCGAGATGGCTTGTCATCCCAATGCCCGGCAGACCACCCTCGACCCCCTGTATCCCATAGCCCTGAACCGACTGGGATCCATTCTTTGAAAAGAGCATACAGTTCCATTTACCGAATTGAAGTAAATCAATTGCCATATGCATTTCCATTGCCGTCACCTCGATTTGTATTATATATAGCTGTGGATCATCCTCTATTGTACCTTACATCTTTTACTTCTTCTTTCGCAACAGTTGTGGGATACACACATACACACTCAGCCCTTACCCCCACACAACCATAAGCTCACTTTCTCAACAGTTGCACCATCCCAGAGCCCAACTCAAGATGGGTCATGATTTCCAAATGCCATTGCAGTTGCAGCTGCATGAGAAGGCCTGCAAGACCGCGCAAAAAAATAAGCAAAAATTGAAATTTATTTACCATTGTCATATCCTAGATAATGGCCGTCAAATGTACACCCTATTCCTGAAAAAAAACACCCACAATACGGCCACTATTGTGTTATATTCTCCTACATTCAATTCACATTTACACAAACTTCAGAGTGTTTTCTTTCGAATGGTACCAAGAATATGCATATCCTTGCTTCTGGGCCTGAGCTAGAGGCAGTTAGATTTGGGTATGTCTTCAGGCGGAAATTGAAAGAAGGGGGGGTGGGGTAGCTGTAAGAGGGTTACAGTGCCTCCTAAAGCCATGAGCGGCATGGCCTCCTAAAGCCATGAGCGGCATGGCCTCCTAAAGCCATGAGCGGCATGGCCTCCTAAAGCCATGAGCGGCATGGCCTCCTAAAGCCATGAGAGGCATGGCCTCCTAAAGCCATGAGCGGCATGGCCTCCTAAAGCCATGAGCGGCATGGCCTCCTAAAGCCATGAGAGGCATGGCCTCCTAAAGCCATGAGAGGCATGGCCTCCTAAAGCCATGAGCGGCATGGCCTCCTAAAGCCATGAGAGGCATGGCCTCCTAAAGCCATGAGCGGCATGGCCTCCTAAAGCCATGAGAGGCATGGCCTCCTAAAGCCATGAGAGGCATGGCCTCCTAAAGCCATGAGAGGCATGGCCTCCTAAAGCCATGAGAGGCATGGCCTCCTAAAGCCATGAGAGGCATGGGCTCCTAAAGCCATGAGAGGCATGGGCTCCTAAAGCCATGAGAGGCATGGCCAACTAAAGCCATGAGCGGTGTGGCCAACTAAAGCCACGAGCGGCGTGGCCAACTAAAGCCACGAGTGGCGTGGCCTCCTAAAGCCACGAGCGGCGTGGCCTCCTAAAGCCACGAGCGGCGTGGCCTCCTAAAGCCACGAGCGGCATGGCCTCCTAAAGCCACGAGCGGCATGGCCTACTAAAGCCACGAGCGGCATGGCCAACTAAAGCCACGAGCGGCATGGCCTCCTAAAGCCACGAGCGGCATGGCCTCCTAAAGCCACGAGCGGCATGGCCTCCTAAAGCCACGAGCGGCATGGCCTCCTAAAGCCACGAGCGGCATGGCCTCCTAAAGCCACGAGCGGCATGGCCTCCTAAAGCCACGAATGGCATAGCCTCCTAAAGCCACGAATGGCATAGCCTCCTAAAGCCATGAGTGGCATAGCCTCCTAAAGCCATGAGTGGCATAGCCTCCTAAAGCCATGAGTGGCATAGCCTCCTAAAGCCATGAGTGGCATAGCCTCCTAAAGCCATGAGTGGCATGGGGAAAAGAGGTTGGGCCATCAACTGATCGCTGATGCTGATGATTGATGTAAATCTGCTGGTTAAAGATACTGATTGGGATTTACAGGGCAGGCCAACGGTCGCAACCAAAGGACGGGCTGGCGAACTTGACGATGTCACGATGTCTCGCGGGCAGTGGGTTCAGAACAAAAAACTGTATCCAAAAATAACTACTATTGTACCAGCACCCAAAAAGTTACTTGGTGAGTGGGAGGGCAAAGGGGCAGGTGCTGGGGCACAGATAGACCCATGTGTGCGTGCGTGTGTCAGACCCAAGACCATGACTACTGTACCTGCCCCCTGACAAGCCTATTGGTGGAGGACTGACTACTGTACCAGCCTCCTGCCAAGCCTATTGGTGGAGGACTGACTACTGTACCAGCCTCCTGACAAGCCTATTGGTGGAGGACTGACTACTGTACCAGCCCCCTGACAAGCCTATTGGTGGAGGACTGACTACTGTACCTGCCTACTGACAAGCCTATTGGTGGAGGACTGACTACTGTACCAGCCTCCTGACAAGCCTATTGGTGGAGGACTGACTACTGTACCAGCCTACTGATAAGCCTATTGGTGGAGGACTGACTACTGTACCAGCCTACTGACAAGCCTATTGGTGGAGGACTGACTACTGTACCAGCCTCCTGACAAGCCTATTGGTGGAGGACTGACTACTGTACCAGCCTCCTGACAAGCCTATTGGTGGAGGACTGACTACTGTACCAGACTACTGACAAGCCTATTGGTGGAGGACTGACTACTGTACCAGCCTACTGACAAGCCTATTGGTGGAGGACTGACTACTGTACCAGCCTCCTGCCAAGCCTATTGGTGGAGGACTGACTACTGTACCAGCCTCCTGCCAAGCCTATTGGTGGAGGACTGACTACTGTATCAGCCTACTGACAAGCCTATTGGTGGAGGACTGACTACTGTACCAGCCTCCTGACAAGCCTATTGGTGGAGGACTGACTACTGTACCAGCCTACTGACAAGCCTATTGGTGGAGGACTGACTACTGTACCAGCCTCCTGCCAAGCCTATTGGTGGTGGACTGACTACTGTACCAGCCTACTGACAAGCCTATTGGTGGAGGACTGACTACTGTACCAGCATACTGACAAGCCTATTGGTGGAGGACTGACTACTGTACCAGCCTCCTGACAAGCCTATTGGTGGAGGACTGACTACTGTACCAACCTCCTGACAAGCCTATTGGTGGAGGACTGACTACTGTACCAGCCTCCTGACAAGCCTATTGGTGGAGGACTGACTACTGTACCAGCATACTGACAAGCCTATTGGTGGAGGACTGACTACTGTACCAGCCTACTGACAAGCCTATTGGTGGAGGACTGACTACTGTACCAGCCTCCTGCCAAGCCTATTGGTGGAGGACTGACTACTGTACCAGCCTACTGACAAGCCTATTGGTGGTGGACTGACTACTGTACCAGCCTACTGACAAGCCTATTGGTGGAGGACTGATTACTGTACCAGCCTCCTGACAAGCCTATTGGTGAAGGACTGACTACTGTACCAGCCTCCTGACAAGCCTATTGGTGGAGGACTGACTACTGTACCAGCCTCCTGCCAAGCCTATTGGTGGAGGACTGACTACTGTACCAGCCTCCTGCCAAGCCTATTGGTGGAGGACTGACTACTGTACCAGCCTACTGACAAGCTTATTGGTGGAGGACTGACTACTGTACCAGACCCCTGACAAGCCTATTGGTGGAGGACTGACTACTGTACCAGCCTCCTGACAAGCCTATTGGTGGAGGACTGACTACTGTACCAGCCTCCTGACAAGCCTATTGGTGGAGGACTGACTACTGTACCAGACCCCTGACAAGCCTATTGGTGGAGGACTGACTACTGTACCAGCCTCCTGACAAGCCTATTGGTGGAGGACTGACTACTGTACCAGCCTCCTGCCAAGCCTATTGGTGGAGGACTGACTACTGTACCAGCCTCCTGACAAGCCTATTGGTGGAGGACTGACTACTGTACCAGCCTCCTGCCAAGCCTATTGGTGGAGGACTGACTACTGTACCAGCCTCCTGCCAAGCCTATTGGTGGAGGACTGACTACTGTACCAGCCTCCTGACAAGCCTATTGGTGGAGGACTGACTACTATACCAGCCTCCTGCCAAGCCTATTGGTGGTGGACTGACTACTGTACCAGCCTACTGACAAGCCTATTGGTGGAGGACTGACTACTGTACCAGCCTACTGACAAGCGTATTGGTGGAGGACTGACTACTGTACCAGCCTCCTGACAAGCCTATTGGTGGAGGACTGACTACTGTACCAGCCTCCTGCCAAGCCTATTGGTGGAGGACTGACTACTGTACCAGCCTCCTGACAAGCCTATTGGTGGAGGACTGACTACTGTACCAGCCTCCTGACAAGCCTATTGGTGGAGGACTGACTACTGTACCAGACCCCTGACAAGCCTATTGGTGGAGGACTGACTACTGTACCAGCCTCCTGACAAGCCTATTGGTGGAGGACTGACTACTGTACCAGCCTCATGACAAGCCTATTGGTGGAGGACTGACTACTGTACCAGCCTCCTGACAAGCCTATTGGTGGAGGACTGACTACTGTACCAGCCTCCTGCCAAGCCTATTGGTGGAGGACTGACTACTGTACCAGCCTACTGACAAGCCTATTGGTGGAGGACTGACTACTGTACCAGCCTACTGACAAGCCTATTGGTGGAGGAGACTACTGTACCAGCCTACTGACAAGCCTATTCGTGGAGGACTGACTACTGTACCAGCCTCCTGCCAAGCCTATTGGTGGAGGACTGACTACTGTACCAGCCTCCTGACAAGCCTATTGGTGGAGGACTGACTACTGTACCAGCCTCCTGACAAGCCTATTGGTGGAGGACTGACTACTGTACCAGGCTCCTGCCAAGCCTATTGGTGGTGGACTTTTTTTTTTTTTTTTTACAGGTTACAGTTAAAGTCAGAGGGTCTTCACAAGCATATACAAATATATTCACTGCTGTGATATGGACAAGCACATTTTAATTTGAATTTTTGTCAGGATCCCTATTAAGTAACGCCGTAACGCTGGCTAATCTTCCTGGGGTCTAAAATGCTTTGAATTGAAGCCACACAACAGGCCTTACACTCTATCCACTCTGCTATCGTGCCGAACATCCTCCACAGCCAAAGTACACCACACACACACACACACACACACACACACACACACACACACACACACACACACACACACACACACACACACACACACACACACACACACACACACACACACACACACACACACACACACACACACACACACACACCTGCCAAAAGACAAACAAACACTTCCATGTTGAAGCATCCCATTGTTGAAGAGGACCTAGCTAACCTCTGAAACCCCAATTCTCAACTTCCTCAATCTGTTCAACCCCTCTGTGTATGACTCACTAGGTAAATCTCTCACAGCTCCTTCGCTTCCGTGGAACACAGAACCCCGTGCCTCTGGCAGCGGAGAGGAGGCCTGGAGCAGCTAGCTAACCGTGGAGTCACGTCGGTTAGAAAGCTTGTGCTTCCTGCCCATTCTGTTGAGTCACCGTATAGAGATCTACATGGAGTGATGTTGCTCTCTGTTCTGCTATGTGAAGGATCAGAGCTGAGTTCCCTCGGATGCTTGAAAGTTACCCACCCTGGGATTCACACACCTGCAACATCATCTCTCTAACATGTGCTCTCTCTCTCTCTCTCTCTTTGTTTTGTGCCCAAATCACAGTCTGTCGTTTTTATAACACTGAGTTATGTCCCTCACTCCTCAATACCCACCCCTCCTCTGTTTAGACAGGCCCAGGGAGAAGCAGCTCCCCTCCTCTGTTTAGACAGGCCCAGGGAGAAGCAGCTCCCCTCCTCTGTTTAGACAGGCCCAGGGAGAAGCAGCTCCCCTCCTCTGTTTAGACAGGCCCAGGGAGAAGCAGCTCCCCTCCTCTGTTTAGACAGGCCCAGGGAGAAGCAGCTCCCCTCCTCTGTTTAGACAGGCCCAGGGAGAAGCAGCTCCCTTCCTCTGTTTAGACAGGCCCAGGGAGAAGCAGCTCCCCTCCTCTGTTTAGACAGGCCCAGGGAGAAGCAGCACCCCTCCTCTGTTTAGACAGGCTCAGGGAGAAGCAGCTCACATGACTTGGTAGATAGAAGCATCGTGCCCAATACATGACTTGATACATAGAAGCATCGTGCCCAATACATGACTTGGTTGGTAGAAGCATCGTGCCCAATACATGACTTGGTTGGTAGAAGCATTGTGCCCAATACATGACTTGGTTGATAGAAGCATTGTGCCCAATACATGACTTGGTTGAGAGAAGCATCTTGCCCAATACATGACTTCGTTGGTAGAAGCATTGTGCCCAATACATGACTTGGTTGGTAGAAGCATCGTGCCCAATACATGACTTGGTTGGTAGAAGCATCGTGCCCAATACATGACTTGGTTGGTAGAAGCATCGTGCCCAATACATGACTTGGTTGGTAGAAGCATTGTGCCCAATACATGACTTGGTACATAGAAGCATCGTGCCCAATACATGACTTGGTTGATAGAAGCATTGTGCCAAATACATGACTTGGTACATCGAAGCATCGTGCCCAATACATGACTTGGTTGGTAGAAGCATCGTGCCCAATACATGACTTGGTTGGTAGAAGCATTGTGCCCAATACATGACTTGGTTGATAGAAGCATTGTGCCCAATACATGACTTGGTACATAGAAGCATCGTGCCCAATACATGACTTGGTTGGTAGAAGCATCGTGCCCAATACATGACTTGGTACATAGAAGCATCGTGCCCAATACATGACTTGGTACATAGAAGCATCGTGCCCAATACATGACTTGATACATAGAAGCATCGTGCCCAATACATGACTTGGTTGATAGAAGCATCGTGCCCAATACATGACTTGGTTGGTAGAAGCATCGTGCCCAATACATGACTTGGTACATAGAAGCATTGTGCCCAATACATGACTTGGTACATAGAAGCATCGTGCCCAATACATGACTTGGTACATAGAAGCATTGTGCCCAATACATGACTTGGTACATAGAAGCATCGTGCCCAATACATGACTTGGTTGGTAGAAGCATCGTGCCCAATACATGACTTGGTTGATAGAAGCATCGTGCCCAATACATGACTTGGTTGATAGAAGCATCGTGCCCAATACATGACTTGATACATAGAAGCATCGTGCCCAGTACATGACTTGGTACATAGAAGCATCGTGCCCAATACATGACTTGATACATGGAAGCATCGTGCCCAATACATGACTTGGTTGATAGAAGCATCGTGCCCAATACATGACTTGGTTGATAGAAGCATCGTGCCCAATACATGACTTGGTTGATAGAAGCATCGTGCCCAATACATGACTTGGTTGGTAGAAGCATCGTGCCCAATACATGACTTGGTACATAGAAGCATCGTGCCCAATACATGACTTGGTTGATAGAAGCATCGTGCCCAATACATGACTTGGTTGATAGAAGCATCGTGCCCAATACATGACTTGGTACATAGAAGCATCGTGCCCAGTACATGACTTGGTTGGTAGAAGCATCGTGCCCAATATATGACTTGGTACATAGAAGCATCGTGCCCAATATATGACTTGGTACATAGAAGCATCGTGCCCAATATATGACTTGGTACATAGAAGCATCGTGCCCAATATATGACTTGATACATAGAAGCATCGTGCCCAATACATGACTTGGTACATAGAAGCATCGTGCCCAATACATGACTTGGTTGGTAGAAGCATCGTGCCCAATACATGACTTGGTTGATAGAAGCATCGTGCCCAATACATGACTTGGTACATAGAAGCATCGTGCCCAATACATGACTTGGTTGGTAGAAGCATCGTGCCCAATACATGACTTGGTTGATAGAAGCATCGTGCCCAATACATGACTTGATACATAGAAGCATCGTGCCCAATACATGACTTGGTTGGTAGAAGCATCGTGCCCAATACATGACTTGGTTGATAGAAGCATCGTGCCCAATACATGACTTGGTTGATAGAAGCATCGTGCCCAATACATGACTTGATACATAGAAGCATCGTGCCCAATACATGACTTGGTACATAGAAGCATCGTGCCCGATACATGACTTGATACATAGAAGCATCGTGCCCAATACATGACTTGGTTGATAGAAGCATCGTGCCCAATACATGACTTGGTACATAGAAGCATCGTGCCCAATACATGACTTGGTTGGTAGAAGCATCGTGCCCAATACATGACTTGGTTGATAGAAGCATCGTGCCCAATACATGACTTGGTACATAGAAGCATCGTGCCCAATACATGACTTGGTTGGTAGAAGCATCGTGCCCAATACATGACTTGGTTGGTAGAAGCTTCGTGCCCAATACATGACTTGGTTGATAGAAGCATCGTGCCCAATACATGACTTGGTACATAGAAGCATCGTGCCCAATACATGACTTGGTTGGTAGAAGCATCGTGCCCAATACATGACTTGGTTGGTAGAAGCATCGTGCCCAATACATGACTTGGTACATAGAAGCATCGTGCCCAATACATGACTTGGTTGGTAGAAGCATCGTGCCCAATACATGACTTGATACATAGAAGCATCGTGCCCAATACATGACTTGGTACATAGAAGCATCGTGCCCAATACATGACTTGGTACATAGAAGCATCGTGCCCAATACATGACTTGGTACATAGAAGCATCGTGCCCAATACATGACTTGATACATAGAAGCATCGTGCCCAATACATGACTTGGTTGATAGAAGCATCGTGCCCAATACATGACTTGATACATAGAAGCATCGTGCCCAATACATGACTTGGTTGGTAGAAGCATTGTGCCCAATACATGACTTGGTTGATAGAAGCATCGTGCCCAATATATGACTTGGTTGGTAGAAGCATCGTGCCCAATACATGACTTGGTTGGTAGAAGCATCGTGCCCAATACATGACTTGATACATAGAAGCATCGTGCCCAATACATGACTTGGTACATAGAAGCATCGTGCCCAATACATGACTTGATACATAGAAGCATCGTGCCCAATACATGACTTGGTTGATAGAAGCATCGTGCCCAATACATGACTTGGTACATAGAAGCATCGTGCCCAATACATGACTTGGTTGGTAGAAGCATCGTGCCCAATACATGACTTGGTTGATAGAAGCATCGTGCCCAATACATGACTTGGTTGGTAGAAGCATCGTGCCCAATACATGACTTGATACATAGAAGCATCGTGCCCAATACATGACTTGATACATAGAAGCATCGTGCCCAATACATGACTTGGTACATAGAAGCATCGTGCCCAATACATGACTTGGTTGATAGAAGCATCGTGCCCAATACATGACTTGATACATAGAAGCATCGTGCCCAATACATGACTTGGTACATAGAAGCATCGTGCCCAATACATGACTTGATACATAGAAGCATCGTGCCCAATACATGACTTGGTTGGTAGAAGCATCGTGCCCAATACATGACTTGGTTGGTAGAAGCATCGTGCCCAATACATGACTTGGTTGGTAGAAGCATCGTGCCCAATACATGACTTGGTTGATAGAAGCATCGTGCCCAATACATGACTTGGTACATAGAAGCATCGTGCCCAATACATGACTTGGTTGGTAGAAGCATCGTGCCCAATACATGACTTGGTTGGTAGAAGCATCGTGCCCAATACATGACTTGGTACATAGAAGCATCGTGCCCAATACATGACTTGATACATAGAAGCATCGTGCCCAATACATGACTTGGTACATAGAAGCATCGTGCCCAATACATGACTTGGTACATAGAAGCATCGTGCCCAATACATGACTTGGTACATAGAAGCATCGTGCCCAATACATGACTTGATACATAGGAGCATCGTGCCCAATACATGACTTGGTTGATAGAAGCATCGTGCCCAATAAATGACTTGATACATAGAAGCATCGTGCCCAATACATGACTTGGTTGATAGAAGCATCGTGCCCAATACATGACTTGGTTGGTAGAAGCATCGTGCCCAATACATGACTTGGTTGGTAGAAGCATCGTGCCCAATACATGACTTGATACATAGAAGCATCGTGCCCAATACATGACTTGGTACATAGAAGCATCGTGCCCAATACATGACTTGATACATAGAAGCATCGTGCCCAATACATGACTTGGTTGATAGAAGCATCGTGCCCAATACATGACTTGGTACATAGAAGCATCGTGCCCAATACATGACTTGGTTGGTAGAAGCATCGTGCCCAATACATGACTTGGTTGATAGAAGCATCGTGCCCAATACATGACTTGGTTGGTAGAAGCATCGTGCCCAATACATGACTTGGTTGATAGAAGCATCGTGCCCAATACATGACTTGATACATAGAAGCATCGTGCCCAATACATGACTTGGTACATAGAAGCATCGCGCCCAATACATGACTTGATACATAGAAGCATCGTGCCCAATACATGACTTGGTTGATAGAAGCATCGTGCCCAATACATGACTTGGTACATAGAAGCATCGTGCCCAATACATGACTTGGTTGGTAGAAGCATCGTGCCCAATACATGACTTGGTTGGTAGAAGCATCGTGCCCAATACATGACTTGGTTGATAGAAGCATCGTGCCCAATACATGACTTGGTACATAGAAGCATCGTGCCCAATACATGACTTGGTACATAGAAGCATCGTGCCCAATACATGACTTGGTACATAGAAGCATCGTGCCCAATACATGACTTGGTTGATAGAAGCATCGTGCCCAATACATGACTTGGTACATAGAAGCATCGTGCCCAATACATGACTTGGTACATAGAAGCATCATGCCCAATACATGACTTGGTACATAGAAGCATCGTGCCCAATACATGACTTGGTTGATAGAAGCATCGTGCCCAATACATGACTTGGTACATAGAAGCATCGTGCCCAATACATGACTTGGTACATAGAAGCATCGTGCCCAATACATGACTTGGTACATAGAAGCATCGTGCCCAATACATGACTTGGTACATAGAAGCATCGTGCCCAATACATGACTTGGTTGATAGAAGCATCGTGCCCAATACATGACTTGGTTGGTAGAAGCATCGTGCCCAATACATGACTTGGTTGGTAGAAGCATCGTGCCCAATACATGACTTGGTACATAGAAGCATCGTGCCCAATACATGACTTGGTTGGTAGAAGCATCGTGCCCAATACATGACTTGATACATAGAAGCATCGTGCCCAATACATGACTTGGTACATAGAAGCATCGTGCCCAATACATGACTTGGTACATAGAAGCATCGTGCCCAATACATGACTTGGTACATAGAAGCATCGTGCCCAATACATTACTTGATACATAGAAGCATCGTGCCCAATACATGACTTGGTTGATAGAAGCATCGTGCCCAATACATGACTTGATACATAGAAGCATCGTGCCCAATACATGACTTGGTTGGTAGAAGCATTGTGCCCAATACATGACTTGGTTGATAGAAGCATCGTGCCCAATACATGACTTGGTTGGTAGAAGCATCGTGCCCAATACATGACTTGGTTGGTAGAAGCATCGTGCCCAATACATGACTTGATACATAGAAGCATCGTGCCCAATACATGACTTGGTACATAGAAGCATCGTGCCCAATACATGACTTGATACATAGAAGCATCGTGCCCAATACATGACTTGGTTGATAGAAGCATCGTGCCCAATACATGACTTGGTACATAGAAGCATCGTGCCCAATACATGACTTGGTTGGTAGAAGCATCGTGCCCAATACATGACTTGGTTGATAGAAGCATCGTGCCCAATACATGACTTGGTTGGTAGAAGCATCGTGCCCAATACATGACTTGATACATAGAAGCATCGTGCCCAATACATGACTTGATACATAGAAGCATCGTGCCCAATACATGACTTGGTACATAGAAGCATCGTGCCCAATACATGACTTGGTTGATAGAAGCATCGTGCCCAATACATGACTTGATACATAGAAGCATCGTGCCCAATACATGACTTGGTACATAGAAGCATCGTGCCCAATACATGACTTGATACATAGAAGCATCGTGCCCAATACATGACTTGGTTGGTAGAAGCATCGTGCCCAATACATGACTTGGTTGGTAGAAGCATCGTGCCCAATACATGACTTGGTTGGTAGAAGCATCGTGCCCAATACATGACTTGGTTGATAGAAGCATCGTGCCCAATACATGACTTGGTACATAGAAGCATCGTGCCCAATACATGACTTGGTTGGTAGAAGCATCGTGCCCAATACATGACTTGGTTGGTAGAAGCATCGTGCCCAATACATGACTTGGTACATAGAAGCATCGTGCCCAATACATGACTTGATACATAGAAGCATCGTGCCCAATACATGACTTGGTACATAGAAGCATCGTGCCCAATACATGACTTGGTACATAGAAGCATCGTGCCCAATACATGACTTGGTACATAGAAGCATCGTGCCCAATACATGACTTGATACATAGAAGCATCGTGCCCAATACATGACTTGGTTGATAGAAGCATCGTGCCCAATACATGACTTGATACATAGAAGCATCGTGCCCAATACATGACTTGGTTGATAGAAGCATCGTGCCCAATACATGACTTGGTTGGTAGAAGCATCGTGCCCAATACATGACTTGGTTGGTAGAAGCATCGTGCCCAATACATGACTTGATACATAGAAGCATCGTGCCCAATACATGACTTGGTACATAGAAGCATCGTGCCCAATACATGACTTGATACATAGAAGCATCGTGCCCAATACATGACTTGGTTGATAGAAGCATCGTGCCCAATACATGACTTGGTACATAGAAGCATCGTGCCCAATACATGACTTGGTTGGTAGAAGCATCGTGCCCAATACATGACTTGGTTGATAGAAGCATCGTGCCCAATACATGACTTGGTTGGTAGAAGCATCGTGCCCAATACATGACTTGGTTGATAGAAGCATCGTGCCCAATACATGACTTGATACATAGAAGCATCGTGCCCAATACATGACTTGGTACATAGAAGCATCGCGCCCAATACATGACTTGATACATAGAAGCATCGTGCCCAATACATGACTTGGTTGATAGAAGCATCGTGCCCAATACATGACTTGGTACATAGAAGCATCGTGCCCAATACATGACTTGGTTGGTAGAAGCATCGTGCCCAATACATGACTTGGTTGGTAGAAGCATCGTGCCCAATACATGACTTGGTTGATAGAAGCATCGTGCCCAATACATGACTTGGTACATAGAAGCATCGTGCCCAATACATGACTTGGTACATAGAAGCATCGTGCCCAATACATGACTTGGTACATAGAAGCATCGTGCCCAATACATGACTTGGTTGATAGAAGCATCGTGCCCAATACATGACTTGGTACATAGAAGCATCGTGCCCAATACATGACTTGGTACATAGAAGCATCGTGCCCAATACATGACTTGGTACATAGAAGCATCGTGCCCAATACATGACTTGGTTGATAGAAGCATCGTGCCCAATACATGACTTGGTACATAGAAGCATCGTGCCCAATACATGACTTGGTACATAGAAGCATCGTGCCCAATACATGACTTGGTACATAGAAGCATCGTGCCCAATACATGACTTGGTACATAGAAGCATCGTGCCCAATACATGACTTGGTTGATAGAAGCATCGTGCCCAATACATGACTTGGTTGGTAGAAGCATCGTGCCCAATACATGACTTGGTTGGTAGAAGCATCGTGCCCAATACATGACTTGGTTGGTAGAAGCATCGTGCCCAATACATGACTTGGTTGGTAGAAGCATCGTGCCCAATACATGACTTGGTTGATAGAAGCATCGTGCCCAATACATGACTTGGTTGATAGAAGCATCGTGCCCAATACATGACTTGGTTGGTAGAAGCATTGTGCCCAATACATGACTTGGTTGATAGAAGCATCGTGCCCAATACATGACTTGGTTGATAGAAGCATCGTGCCCAATACATGACTTGGTACATAGAAGCATCGTGCCCAATACATGACTTGGTACATAGAAGCATCGTGCCCAATACATGACTTGGTACATAGAAGCATCGTGCCCAATACATGACTTGATACATAGAAGCATCGTGCCCAATACATGACTTGGTACATAGAAGCATCGTGCCCAATACATGACTTGGTACATAGAAGCATCGTGCCCAATACATGACTTGGTACATAGAAGCATCGTGCACAATACATGACTTGATACATAGAAGCATCGTGCCCAATACATGACTTGGTTGATAGAAGCATCGTGCCCAATACATGACTTGATACATAGAAGCATCGTGCCCAATACATGACTTGGTTGATAGAAGCATCGTGCCCAATACATGACTTGGTTGGTAGAAGCATCGTGCCCAATACATGACTTGGTTGGTAGAAGCATCGTGCCCAATACATGACTTGATACATAGAAGCATCGTGCCCAATACATGACTTGGTACATAGAAGCATCGTGCCCAATACATGACTTGATACATAGAAGCATCGTGCCCAATACATGACTTGGTTGGTAGAAGCATCGTGCCCAATACATGACTTGGTGCATAGAAGCATCGTGCCCAATACATGACTTGGTACATAGAAGCATCGTGCCCAATACATGACTTGGTACAAAGAAGCATCGTGCCCATTCTATGACTTGGCTCATTCTATGTAGTATTCTCGTGCTGTGATATCGGAACACAGCCACTGTGAGTCATCAGGCCTGTTGTTCGTTCTCATTCACAGTACACATGAATTAGTAGTTAGTGAGTAATCCCTTGCAGCTCAGTTGGTCCCGTGTGGCTCAGTTGGTAGAGCATGGTGCTTGCAATGCCAGGGTTGTAGGTTTGATTCCCATGGGGAACCAGTATGAATATATATGCTCTGCATAAGAGTATATAACAAATGTAAAAATGTAATCCATAATGGATATCAATCAGGGATGGGCAACTTCGATGAGGGTGGGGGCCACAAAGTCTGAACTCATCATGAGGTACTGCATCTCACGGTTATGCAAACCCACATCCATCCAGAGTTAATTTGGTGCAATTCTACACATTTTGCCATGGGGTGGATAGAAAATGCTGCAATTCTACACATTTTGCCATGGAGTGGAGAGAAAATGCTGCAATTCTACACATTTTGCCATGGAGTGGATAGAAAATGCTGCAATTCTACACATTTTGCCATGGAGTGGAGAGAAAATGCTGCAATTCTACACATTTTGCCATGGGGTGGAGAGAAAATGCTGCAATTCTACACATTTTGCCATGGGGTGGAGAGAAAATGCTGCAATTCTACACATTTTGCCATGAGGTGTAGAGAAAATGCTGCAATTCTACACATTTTGCCATGGGGTGGAGAGAAAATGTGAAAGACAAAAAAAAACTGAAAGACATCAAGGTCATGAGCTTTGTCTAATGTTCTAACAGTACAATTAATCAATTTGAAAGTCTCTGAAAGAAGATAGGACAGGTAGAGTGTCAAAGAAGAAGATAGGATAGGTAGAGTGTCAAGGAAAGAAGATAGGTAGAGTGTCAAGGAAAGAAGATAGGATAGGTAGAGTGTCAAGGGAAGAAGATAGGATAGGTAGAGTGTCAAGGGAAGAAGATAGGATAGGTAGAGTGTCAAGGGAAGAAGATAGGATAGGTAGAGTGTCAAGGAAATAAGATAGGATAGGTAGAGTGTCAAGGAAATAAGATAGGATAGGTAGAGTGTCAAGGGAAGAAGATAGGATAGGTAGAGTGTCAAGGAAATAAGATAGGATAGGTAGAGTGTCAAGGAAAGAAGATAAGATAGGTAGAGTGTCAAGGAAAGAAGATTGGATAGGTAGTGTCAAGGGAAGAAGATAGGATAGGTAGAGTGTCAAGGAAAGAAGATAGGATAGGTAGAGTGTCAAGGAAAGAAGATAGGCTAGGTAGAGTGTCAAGGAAAGAAGATAGGATAGGTAGAGTGTCAAGGAAAGAAGATAGGATAGGTAGAGTGTCAAGGAGAGAAGATAGGATAGGTAGAGTGTCAAGGAAAGAAGATAGGATAGGTAGAGTGTCAAGGGAAGAAAATAGGATAGGTAGAGTGTCAAGGGAAGAAGACAGGATAGGTAGAGTGTCAAGGAAAGAAAATAGGATAGGTAGAGTGTCAAGGGAAGAAGATAGGATAGGTAGAGTGTCAAGGAAAGAAAATAGGATAGGTAGAGTGTCAAGGGAAGAAGATAGGATAGGTAGAGTGTCAAGGAAAGAAGATAGGATAGGTAGAGTGTCAAGGAAAGAAGATAGGATAGGTAGAGTGTCAAGGAAAGAAGATTGGATAGGTAGTGTCAAGGGAAGAAGATAGGATAGGTAGAGTGTCAAGGAAAGAAGATAGGCTAGGTAGAGTGTCAAGGAAAGAAGATAGGATAGGTAGAGTGTCAAGGAAAGAAGATAGGATAGGTAGAGTGTCAAGGAAAGAAGATAGGATAGGTAGAGTGTCAAGGAAAGAAGATAGGATAGGTAGAGTGTCAAGGGAAGAAGATAGGATAGGTAGAGTGTCAAGGAAAGAAGATAGGATAGGTAGAGTGTCAAGGAAAGAAGATAGGATAGGTAGAGTGTCAAGGGAAGAAAATAGGATAGGTAGAGTGTCAAGGAAAGAGTCCTAAATGGCCAGATCGTCACACTCTATAGAATATAATCTGTTTTCTTCTTCTCATTACGAATATAATCCATTTAAATGAAGTCTAACCCCAGACGAGTGGTTCAGGGCATCTTGTACCAACTCCTACACACTGACCCCTGAGGGGATATCTGGGTCTATAAGGGAAGACCTGAACCAGGCAACCCCCTCCCAGCACCCTCTTAGCATGCTACTGTTTCATAATGCTATCTACTTCCAATTTTCAAGAACCCACATCCCCACTGGGGATGTCTAGGACTCTGGGGAAGGTCTGAACCAGTCAACTGAGAGGGGATGTCTAGGACTCTGGGGAAGGTCTGAACCAGTCAGCTCAGAGGGGATGTCTAGGACTCCGGGGAAGGTCTGAACCAGTCAGCTCAGAGGGGATGTCTAGGACTCTGGGGAAGGTCTGAACCAGTCAACTGAGAGGGGATGTCTAGGACTCTGGGGAAGGTCTGAACCAGTCAGCTCAGAGGGGATGTCTAGGACTCCGGGGAAGGTCTGAACCAGTCAGCTCAGAGGGGATGTCTAGGACTCCGGGGAAGGTCTGAACCAGTCAGCTCAGAGGGGATGTCTAGGACTCTGGGGAAGGTCTGAACCAGTCAACTGAGAGGGGATGTCTAGGACTCTGGGGAAGGTCTGAACCAGTCAGCTCAGAGGGGATGTCTAGGACTCTGGGGAAGGTCTGAACCAGTCAGCTCAGAGGGGATGTCTAGGTCTCTGGGGAAGGTCTGAACCAGTCAGCTCAGAGGGGATGTCTAGGTCTCTGGGGAAGGTCTGAACCAGCCAACTCAGAGGGGATGTCTAGGACTCTGGGGAAGGTCTGAACCAGTCAGCTCAGAGGGGATGTCTAGGACTCTGGGGAAGGTCTGAACCAGTCAGCTCAGAGGGGATGTCTAGGACTCTGGGGAAGGTCTGAACCAGGCGTTCCACCCTATTCTCTATGGAGGTAGAGTCACTGTCCTCCAGCCCAGGAATGGGTCCCAAATGGCAGTATATTCCCAATTTAGTGCACTACATTTGACCAGACATTTGTGATGACACAAGCCTCAGAGGCCATGAAATCCACCTGGTCAGGGATTTGCCCTCCAGTCTCCATGCAATAAATCTGGAGCTGCTGGGTTTATAAATGAGGCCAAATATATACCACCATCAACCCCTACTCTTACCCCTAACACCATCTTGGCTGGTATTGCAAAATTACAGTGACTTTACCAAAATCCATACTTTTTCCAGAAATCCTGGACGGAGGAAATAGATTTCTGGTCTATTCCCTCCTGATTCTGGGAATCTTCCAATCAGGTTTCATGGGAAAGTTATCAGAATATTGCAACCGTAATCCTGGCAGTGCTGCTTGCTGTTGTCAATCGAATTATGCTTGCATTCCAAATATGGTCTCCACCTGAGAATAAGGAGAAACGTTTTTTGTTCTAGGTAGAACCATTTTTGGTTCCATGTAGAACCCGTTTGAGTTCCATGTAGAACTGCAAAGGGTCCTCCTATGGGGACAGCCGAAGAACCCTTTGAGGTTCTACATTGCAATTTTTTTCTAAGCATGTACACACTCTGTCAGCCATTTCACTGCTTTCTGACGTCCCATATGTCAGTGACAGTCACAGATTAGGACATTCAGAAAGTTACATAAAAACACAAATGCACGACAAACGTAGCAGTACCCTCATCCCTTCAAGGGTGACCATGTCCCAAATTACAACCTGTTCTTTATTTAGTGCACTACTTTTGACCAGAGCGCTATGGGCTATGTAAGGAATGGGTACACTACATTGGGAAGAGGGTGCTACTTGGGACACAGACAGTGAAGATCAGCAGCAACCCAGACTACTCTTGTCAACACTCTGTCAGTGTGATTCCAATGCTCTGTTGTGTCTCTGTCTGTCTGTCTGTCTGTCTGTCTGTCTGTCTGTCTGTCTGTCTGTCTGTCTGTCTGTCTGTCTGTCTGTCTGTCTGTCTGTGTGGTTCCAACACTCATCGTTGTGACATTTACACAAACTGCCATTTCCAAAACAGATGATGGAGAAGGGATAGTGTAAATGTGACTCTGGAGCATTGTTATGGGCCCTTTGTCAAACACAGGCTCTTTATTCATGCTCTGCAATAGATGCCCTGGAGTCTGTTGTCATAAGGGGAAACTGAGGGTAAGTGTGCCCTCTATCAAGGGTGCAAATAAAGTGTCTGTCTGACCCGGAGCATAAACCCATTGACCTTTATGTCCAGCTGCTGGACACTACCACACACTACATTGACTCATGATTTAATTAAAAAGCTGTGTGCCTGTGTGTGTGTGTGTGTGTGTGTGTGTGTGTGTGTGTGTGTGTGTGTGTGTGTGTGTGTGTGTGTGTGTGTGTGTGTGGAGTCCTCATACAGTGTAGCCCTTTACACTCCTACCCATATAGGGGGTTGAACATGGCAGATTTGGACACTGATGAGCATCTAAACTGTAACACAGTGGCTGTACAGTAACACGCTATACATGACGTCAGAGCTCAGTGTCTGTACAGTAACACACTATACATGACGTCAGAGCTCAGTGGCTGTACAGTAACACGCTATACATGACGTCAGAGCTCAGTGGCTGTGTGGAAAGAGTCATGTGTGGAAGGAGTCATGTGTGGAAGGAGTCATGTGTGGAAGGAGTCATGTGTGGAAGGAGTCATGTGTGGAAAGAGTCATGTGTGGAAAGAGTCATGTGTGGAAGGAGTCATGTGTGGAAGGAGTCATGTGTGGAAAGAGTCATGTGTGGAAGGAGTCATGTGTGGAAGGAGTCATGTGTGGAAAGAGTCATGTGTGGAAGGAGTCATGTGTGGAAGGAGTCATGTGTGGAAGGAGTCATGTGTGGAAAGAGTCATGTGTGGAAAGAGTCATGTGTGGAAAGAGTCATGTGTGGAAAGAGTCATGTGTGGAAAGAGTCATGTGTGGAAAGAGTCATGTGTGGAAAGAGTCATGTGTGGAAAGAGTCATGTGTGGAAAGAGTCATGTGTGGAAGGAGTCACGTGTGGAAGGAGTCACGTGTGGAAGGAGTCATGTGTGGAAGGAGTCATGTGTGGAAGGAGTCATGTGTGGAAGGAGTCATGTGTGGAAGGAGTCATGTGTGGAAGGAGTCATGTGTGGAAAGAGTCATGTGTGCTCCACTGGAATTATACTGGACAAATACGCTGCTGAAACACCTGGTTTTACATAACAATACAGTACATTCCACTGATTAACAGAACTTCATTGATCCACTATAAGCTGATGAATTCCAAGCAGAGAGAGACAGACAATACCGTATCAGTTGACAAGTCATGTAGAAACGGTCACGTTACACAGGCCAGAAACACAACACCTTGTTACCTCTTTTCAAACAGTAGCCAACATCACAGTACCTCTATTTCTGATTATTTGTCCTATGTACTGTATAAGGATAATGAAATTGTAAGATTGGCATAAGTCTCAATGTGTTTAGAACCTGCCTTTGGATACAAATTCTACAACAACAACAACAAAATGCATCTCAAGGTTAAATCAAACATCAAATCAAATGTAATTTATAAAGCCCTTCGTACATCAGCTAATATCTCAAAGTGCTGTACAGAAACCCAGCCTGAAACCCCAAACAGCAAGCAATGCAGGTGTAGAAGCACGGTGGCTAGGAAAAACTCCCTAGGAAGGCAGGAATCTAGGAAGAAACCTAGAGAGGAACCAGGCTATGAGGGCTGTGTCGGGTGGAGATTATAAGAAGAAACCTAGCGAGGAACAAGGCTATGAGGGTTAAAGTCAGTTTAGAGTTTTGCATACACCACTAACATCTGAAAAATGTACCAAAGTGATTGAACAAAACCGTCATGTATTTAATGTAAAAGGAAGGGATGTCACGCCCTGACCTTAGAGATCCTTTTCATGTCTCTATTTGGGTTTGGTCAGGGCGTGAGTTGGGGTGGGCATTCTATGTTTTTGTTCTATGTTGTCTATTTCTATGTGTTTGGCCGGGTGTGGTTCTCAGAGGCAGCTTCCCACCTGTGTTTTGTGGGTAGTTGTTTTCTGTTTTGTGTTGCTGCACCTTACAGGACAGTTTCGTTTCGTTCACTCTCTTTGTTGTTTTTGTTATTTCAGTGTTCAATTTATTCATTAAATTAACATGAACACTTACCACGCTGCGTTTTGGTCTCCCTTAGACGATCGTTACAAGGGATTAGTGCTTTCCAACCAAGGGGCATGAACTGAGGAGAAAACTGAAGTAGAGGGGAAATTCAGAACCTCTTGGAAGGACAAAGGAATGAAATAAATGTTTCAGCTGTTGGCCTTCTACAAGGTTTTTAGACGTCTTTATTAATGTAACCATATCTGGATCTATTTAATGTTTATGGGAAAATAAATACATAGTTCTGTTCAGGGGTGTAGTGGAGGGTATACGCAGATAAAAGCCGTATACCCACTAATTATTCAGCGGGCATTGTGTATATATAGTCACTTCTCACTTCCCCACGGATGCGTATCAAAGTAGTGTAGTGGAGGTATATGCTGTATCAATTAATAAGGCTGATGGAACAGGTTGGAATGTTTCGCTTAAAATGATGATAAGCTATTGTTTATTCACATGTTACGCGCAGCAATGTGCACACGGCGGTAGGAATGCGGGTGAGTGTTCCAAAATGGAATTTGCGTGAAAAACACAATTCTAAAATGCGAACCACCGCACATGCAGGTGGTTTCATGGATAGAGATGGAAATATCCGCTAGAAATAGAGCGAAGATGCAACAACTATCATGGGTTGCTAAATCTGAAACCTGTGAATTTCTGACTCAGTTTATCGGTTTCAATAGTAGGTCTAATGTTAGCCTACTGCACAGTACAGCTTGGGTTGGCCTGACTGTGAACACAGTACAGCCTGGGTTGGCCTGACTGTGAACACAGTACAGCTTGGGTTGGCCTGACTGTGAACACAGTACAGCTTGGGTTGGCCTGACCGTGAACACAGTACAGCTTGGGTTGGCCTGACCGTGAACACAGTACAGCTTGGGTTGGCCTGACCGTGAACACAGTACAGCTTGGGTTGGCCTGACCGTGAACACAGTACAGCTTGGGTTGGCCTGACTGTGAACACAGTACAGCTTGGGTTGGCCTGACTGTGAACACAGTACAGCTTGGGTTAGCCTGACCGTGAACACAGTACAGCTTGGGTTGGCCTGACTGTGAACACAGTACAGCTTGGGTTGGCCTGACTGTGAACACAGTACAGCTTGGGTTGGCCTGACTGTGAACACAGTACAGCTTGGGTTGGCCTGACTGTGAACACAGTACAGCTTGGGTTGGCCTGACTGTGAACACAGTACAGCTTGGGTTGGCCTGACTGTGAACACAGTACAGCTTGGGTTGGCCTGACTGTGAACACAGTACAGCTTGGGTTGGCCTGACTGTGAACACAGTACAGCTTGGGTTGGCCTGACTGTGAACACAGTACAGCTTGGGTTGGCCTGACTGTGAACACAGTACAGCTTGGGTTGGCCTGACTGTGAACACAGTACAGCTTGGGTTGGCCTGACTGTGAACACAGTACAGCTTGGGTTGGCCTGACTGTGAACACAGTACAGCTTGGGTTGGCCTGACTGTGAACACAGTAAAGCTTGGGTTGGCCTGACTGTGAACACAGTACAGCTTGGGTTGGCCTGACTGTGAACACAGTACAGCTTGGGTTGGCCTGACTGTGAACACAGTACAGCTTGGGTTGGCCTGACTGTGAACACAGTACAGCTTGGATTGGCCTGACTGTGAACACAGTACAGCTTGGGTTGGCCTGACTGTGAACACAGTACAGCTTGGGTTGGCCTGACTGTGAACACAGTACAACTTGGGTTGGCCTGACTGTGAACACAGTACAGCTTGGGTTGGCCTGACTGTGAACACAGTACAGCTTGGGTTGGCCTGACTGTGAAAGACCAATATGGGATTCATCATTTCTGATCATTCAGAGTGTATGTCACTGCTTCTCATACAATTCCCTTCGCTGGGCGGGCTGTTTGGGAAAATGTTGGCATAACCCACTTCTCCAGGCACCACTACACCACTGGTTCTGTTGAATTATGGAATACAGTATGTTCCTGTCTCCCAGAATAGTCCTCCTATTGCATGACTTTAACATTGCATCAGTCAACGTACGCAACCCAGATCTCATGGAGGTTGTTGTTATGGAAGCTGTGTTGGCGTCATTGACTCACAGTCCACATCCTTTGTTTACACCACATGCACTGTAACCATTGTGTGTCTGTGGTTTAGACAGCGCATTGTAGCCATTGTGTGTCTGTGGTTTATACAGTGCATTGTAGCCATTGTGTGTCTGTGGTTTATACAGTGCAGTGTAACCGCTGTGTGTCTGTGGTTTAGACAGCGCATTGTAGCCATTGTGTGTCTGTGGTTTATACAGTGCATTGTAACCGCGGTGTGTATGTGGTTTATACAGTGCATTGTAACCATTGTGTGTCTGTGGTTTATACAGTGCATTGTAACCATTGTGTGTCTGTGGTTTATACAGTGCAGTGTAACCGTTGTGTGTCTGTGGTTTATACAATGCAGTGTAACCATTGTGTGTCTGTGGTTTATACAGTGCATTGTAACCATTGTGTGTCTGTGGTTTATACAGTGCATTGCAACCATTGTGTGTCTGTGGTTTATACAGTGCATTGTAACCATTGTGTGTCTGTGGTTTATACAGTGCATTGTAACCATTATGTGTCTGTGGTTTAGACAGCGCATTGTAGCCATTGTGTGTCTGTGGTTTATACAGTGCAGTGTAACCATTGTGTGTCTGTGGTTTATACAGTGCAGTGTAACCAGTGTGTGTCTGTGGTTTATACAGTGCAGTGTAACCATTGTGTGTCTGTGGTTTATACAGTGCATTGTAACCATTGTGTGTCTGTGGTTTATACAGTGCATTGTAACCATTGTGTGTCTGTGGTTTATACAGTGCATTGTAGCCATTGTGTGTCTGTGGTTTATACAGCGCATTGTAGCCATTGTGTGTCTGTGGTTTATACAGCGCATTGTAACCATTGTGTGTCTGTGGTTTATACAGTGCAGTGTAACCATTGTGTGTCTGTGGTTTATACAGTGCATTGTAACCATTGTGTGTCTGTGGTTTATACAGTGCATTGTAGCCATTGTGTGTCTGTGGTTTATACAGTGCATTGTAGCCAGTGTGTGTCTGTGGTTTATACAGTGCATTGTAACCATTGTGTGTCTGTGGTTTATACAGTGCAGTGTAACCATTGTGTGTCTGTGGTTTATACAGTGCATTGTAACCTTTGTGTGTCTGTGGTTTATACAGTGCAGTGTAACCATTGTGTGTCTGTGGTTTATACAGTGCAGTGTAACCATTGTGTGTCTGTGGTTTATACAGTGCATTGTAGCCATTGTGTGTCTGTGGTTTATACAGTGCAGTGTAACCATTGTGTGTCTGTGGTTTATACAGTGCAGTGTAACCAGTGTGTGTCTGTGGTTTATACAGTGGAGTGTAACCATTGTGTGTCTGTGGTTTATACAGTGCAGTGAGAAAGTTTTCAGACCCCTTCATTTTTCCCCCACATTTTGTTACGTTACATCTTTTTTCTAATTTTTATCTTATTTTTTTTATCTCATCAATCTACACACAATACCCAATAATGACCCGGTAGTCACTCCGACAGAGCTCCAGAGTACCTCTGTCGAGATGAGAGAACCTTCCAGAAGGACTTTGTTCTTACAGAATCTCTGTCAGGGTTTTGTGTTTACGATGTTTAACTGTTTGTTCCTATAGAAGCTCTGTCCTGTTGGTGGGTTGGTTGGTAGCTCTGTTAGCAGGATATGTTGATGTTGGACTGTTTGTTCCTATAGAAGCTCTGCCCTGTTGGTGGGTTGGTTGGTAGCTCTGTTAGCAGGATATGTTGATGTTGGACTGAATTCCCCACTAATCCTATCTGTACTGCTACACACTGTTCTCCTTCTCTGTCATCAGCCTGGCTCCTGCGTGTGCATGTATGTGTGTGTGTGTGTGTGTGTGTGTGTGTGTGTGTGTGTGTGTGTGTGTGGTGGGTGTGTGTGTGTGGGTGTGTGTAGGTGTGTGTGTGTAGGTGTGTGTGTGTGTGTAGGTGTGTGTGTGTAGGTGTGTGTGTAGGTGTGTGTGTGTAGGTGTGTGTGTGTAGGTGTGTGTGTGTAGGTGTGTGTGTGTAGGTGTGTGTGTGTAGGTGTGTGTGTGTAGGTGTGTGTGTGCAGGTGTGTGTGTGTAGGTGTGTGTGTGTGTGTGTGTGTGTGTGTGTGTGTGTGTGTGTGTGTGTGTGTGTGTGTGTGTGTGTGTGTGTGTGTGTGTGTGTGCGTGTGCGTGCAGGTGTGTTTGTTTCACACACTGGGAGAGAGGAGATTGTTTAAATAACAGTGTGATGCTGCAGTATACAGTAGCTATGTAGGGTAATAACAGTAAAGGATAGGAGACCCACAACACAGCCCTGTGATACCCCTGATGTATGGAGACCCACAACACAGCCCTGTGGTACCCCTGATGTATGGAGACCCATAACACAGCCCTGTGGGACCCCTGATGTATGGAGACCCACAACACAGCCCTGTGGTACCCCTGATGTATGGAGACCCACAACACAGCCCTGTGATACCCCTGATGTATGGAGACCCACAACACAGCCCTGTGGTACCCCTGATGTATGGAGACCCATAACACAGCCCTGTGGGACCCCTGATGTATGGAGACCCACAACACAGCCCTGTGGTACCCCTGATGTATGGAGACCCACAACACAGCCCTGTGGTACCCCTGATGTATGGAGACCCACAACACAGCCCTGTGGGACCCCTGATGTATGGAGACCAACAACACAGCCCTGTGGTACCCCTGATGTATGGAGACCCACAACACAGCCCTGTGGGACCCCTGATGTATGGAGACCAGTGGTGGAAAAACTACCCAACTATCATACTTGAGAAAAAGTAAAGATAGCCTAATAGAAAATGAATCAAGTAAAAGTAAAAGTCACCCGGTAAAATACTACTTGAGTAAAAGTCTAAAAGTATGTAAGTAAGTAAAGTATTAAGTAAAAGTATAAATCATTTCAAATGTCTCATATTAAGCAAACAAGATGGCAGCATTTTCTTGGGTGTCAAGGAAAATCTATGGAGTAAAAAGTACAATATTTTCTTAAGGAATGTAGTGAAGTAAAACTAAAAGTAGTCAAAAATATAAATAGTAAAGTACAGATACCACAAAAAACTACTTAAGTAGTACTTTAAGGTATTTTTACTGAAGTACTTTACACCACTGACTGAGACCCACCACACAGCCCTGTGGTAACCCTGACGTATGGAGGCCTAATGAGGTCTTCTGGGGTGGAAGGTCTTTACTCTGTCTGGGGCGGTAGGTCTTTACTCTGTCTGGGGCGGTAGGTCTTTACTCTGTCTGGGGCGGTAGGTCTTTACTCTGTCTGGGGCGGTAGGTCTTTACTCTGTCTGGGGCTTAAGGTCTTTACTCTGTCTGGGGCGGTAGGTCTTTACTCTGTCTGGGGCGGTAGGTTTTTACTCTGTCTGGGACGGTAGGCCTTTACTCTGTCTGGGGCGGTAGGTCTTTACTCTGTCTGGGGCGGTAGGCCTTTACTCTGTCTGGGACGGTAGGTCTTTACTCTGTCTGGGGCGGTAGGTCTTTACTCTGTCTGGGGCGGTAGGTCTTTACTCTGTCTGGGGCGGTAGGTCTTTACTCTGTCTGGGGCGGTAGGTCTTTACTCTGTCTGGGACGGTAGGCCTTTACTCTGTCTGGGACGGTAGGTCTTTACTCTGTCTGGGACGGTAGGTCTTTACTCTGTCTGGGACGGTAGGTCTTTACTCTGTCTGGGACGGTAGGTCTTTACTCTGTCTGGGACGGTAGGCCTTTACTCTGTCTGGGACGGTAGGCCTTTACTCTGTCTGGGACGGTAGGCCTTTACTCTGTCTGGGGCGGTAGGCCTTTACTCTGTCTGGGACGGTAGGTCTTTACTCTGTCTGGGACGATAGGCCTTTACTCTGTCTGGGACGGTAGGTCTTTACTCCGTCTGGGACGGTAGGCCTTTACTCTGGCTGGGACGGTAGGTCTTTACTCTGTCTGGGACAGTAGGTCTTTACTCTGTCTGGGGCGGTAAGTCTTTACTCTGTCTGGGACGGTAGGTCTTTACTCTGTCTGGGACGGTAGGTCTTTACTCTGTCTGGGGCGGTAAGTCTTTACTCTGTCTGGGGCGGTAAGTCTTTACTCTGTCTGGGGCGGTAGGTCTTTACTCTGTCTGGGGTGGAAGGTAGAACTAACATTAGAAAGTATCCTGCTCATATTCCTAATGACATCTCTGATTTAATTATTTGCAAACAAGTGACAGAGTCATATCACTGTTATTAAACACAAGGAGGACAAGAGACAGGGTCATATCACTGTTATTAAACACCAGAGGACAAGAGACAGGGTCTCCTGTTATTAAACACCAGAGGACAAGAGACAGGGTCTCCTGTTATTAAACACCAGAGGACAAGAGACAGGGTCATATCACTGTTATTAAACACCAGAGGACAAGAGACAGGGTCTCCTGTTATTAAACACCAGAGGACAAGGGACAGGGTCTCCTGTTATTAAACACAAGGAGGACAAGAGACAGGGTCATATCACTGTTATTAAACACCAGAGGACAAGAGACAGGGTCATATCACTGTTATTAAACACCAGAGGACAAGAGACAGGGTCATATCACTGTTATTAAACACGAGGGCAAGAGAAAGGGTCATATCACTGTTATTAAACACGAGGACAAGAGACAGGGTCATATCACTGTTATTAAACACGAGGACAAGAGACAGGGTCATATCACTGTTATTAAACACCAGAGGACAAGAGACAGGGTCATATCACTGTTATTAAACACGAGGACAAGAGACAGGGTCATATCACTGTTATTAAACACCAGAGGACAAGAGACAGGGTCTCCTGTTATTAAACACCAGAGGACAAGAGACAGGGTCTCCTGTTATTAAACACCAGAGGACAAGAGACAGGGTCTCCTGTTATTAAACACCAGAGGACAAGAGACAGGGTCTCCTGTTATTAAACACCAGAGGACAAGAGACAGGGTCTCCTGTTATTAAACACAAGGAGGACAAGAGACAGGGTCATATCACTGTTATTAAACACGAGGAGGACAAGAGACAGGGTCTCCTGTTATTAAACACGAGGAGGACAAGAGACAGGGTCATATCACTGTTATTAAACACGAGGACAAGAGACAGGGTCTCCTGTTATTAAACACCAGAGGACAAGGGACAGGGTCTCCTGTTATTAAACACAAGGAGGACAAGAGACAGGGTCATATCACTGTTATTAAACACCAGAGGACAAGGGACAGGGTCTCCTGTTATTAAACACGAGGAGGACAAGAGACAGGGTCATATCACTGTTATTAAACACCAGAGGACAAGAGACAGGGTCATATCACTGTTATTAAACACAAGGAGGACAAGTGACAGGGTCATATCACTGTTATTAAACACCAGAGGACAAGTGACAGGGTCATATCACTGTTATTAAACACGAGGAGGACAAGGGACAGGGTCATATCACTGTTATTAAACACCAGAGGACAAGAGACAGGGTCATATCACTGTTATTAAACACAAGGAGGACAAGAGACAGGGTCATATCACTGTTATTAAACACCAGAGGACAAGAGACAGAGTCATATCACTGTTATTACACACGAGGAGGACAAGTGACAGGGTCATATCACTGTTATTAAACACGAGGACAAGAGACAGGGTCATATCACTGTTATTAAACACAAGGAGGACAAGAGACAGGGTCTCCTGTTATTAAACACCAGAGGACAAGAGACAGGGTCTCCTGTTATTAAACACCAGAGGACAAGAGACAGGGTCTCCTGTTATTAAACACAAGAAGGACAAGAGACAGGGTCATATCACTGTTATTAAACACCAGAGGGAGACAGAGGGGAGGGAGAGGAAGACAGAGTGGAGAGGAGAGGGAGACAGAGTGGAGAGGGAGTGGATAGGGAGACAGAGAGGAGAGGAGAGGCGAGGGAGACAGAGTGGAGAGGAGAGGAGAGGGAGACAGAGTGGAGAGGAGAGGGAGAGAGTGGAGAGGAGAGGGAGACAGAGAGGAGAGGAGTGGAGAGGAGAGGAGAGGAGAGGAGAGGGAGACAGAGTGGAGAGGAGTGGAGAGGAGAGGAGAGGGAGACAGAGTGGAGAGGAGAGGGAGACAGAGTGGAGAGGAGTGGAGAGGAGAGGAGAGGAGAGGAGAGGGAGACAGAGTGGAGAGGAGAGGAGAGGAGAGGAGAGGGAGACAGAGTGGAGAGGAGAGGGAGACAGAGAGGAGAGGAGAGGGAGACAGAGAGGAGAGGAGAGGCGAGGGAGACAGAGTGGAGAGGAGAGGGAGACAGAGTGAAGAGGAGAGGAGAGGGAGACAGAGGAGAGGGAGACAGAGTGGAGAGGAGAGGAGAGGGAGACAGAGTGGAGAGGAGAGCAGAGGGAGACAGAGTGGAGAGGAGAGGAGAGGGAGACAGAGTGGAGAGGAGAGGAGAGGGAGACAGAGTGGAGAGGAGAGGAGAGGGAGACAGAGTGGAGAGGAGAGGGAGACAGAGAGGAGAGGAGAGGGAGACCGAGAGGAGAGGAGAGGGAGACAGAGTGGAGAGGAGAAGGAGACAGAGAGGAGAGGAGAGGCGAGGGAGACAGAGTGGAGAGGAGAGGAGAGGGAGACAGAGTGGTGAGGAGAGGGAGACAGAGTGGAGAGGAGAGGGAGAAGAAGACAGATTGGAGAACAGAGTAAGAAAAAGAGAGTGGAGAGAAGAAAGAGAGGGAGACAGAGTGGAGAGGAGAGGGAGACAGCGAGGAGATGGAGACAGCGTGGAGAGGAGAGGGAGACAGAGCGGAGAGGAGAGGGAGACAGAGCGGAGAGGAGAGGGAGACAGAGCGGAGAGGAGAGGGAGACAGCGAGGAGATGGAGACAGCGTGGAGAGGAGAGGGAGACAGAGCGGAGAGGAGAGGGAGACAGAGCGGAGAGGAGAGGAGAGGGAGACAGAGTGGAGAGGAGAGGAGAGGAGAGGGAGACAGAGGAGAGGGAGACAGAGAGGAGAGGAGAGTCGAGGGAGACAGAGTGGAGAGGAGAGGGAGACAGAGTGGAGAGGAGAGGGAGACAGTGAGGAGATGGAGACAGCGTGGAGAGGAGAGGGAGACAGAGCGGAGAGGAGAGGAGAGGGAGACAGAGTGGAGAGGAGAGGGAGACAGAGTGGAGAGGAGAGGGAGACAGAGCGGAGGGGAGAGGGAGAGAGTGGAGAGGAGAGGGAGACAGAGTGGAGAGGAGAGGGAGACAGAGTGGAGAGGAGAGGGAGACAGAGTGGAGAGGAGAGGGAGACAGTGAGGAGATGGAGACAGCGTGGAGAGGAGAGGGAGACAGAGCGGAGAGGAGAGGAGAGGGAGACAGAGTGGAGAGGAGAGGGAGACAGAGTGGAGAGGAGAGGGAGACAGAGCGGAGGGGAGAGGGAGAGAGTGGAGAGGAGAGGGAGACAGAGTGGAGAGGAGAGGGAGACAGAGCGGAGAGGAGAGGGAGACAGAGCGGAGAGGAGAGGAGAGGGAGACAGAGTGGAGAGGAGAGGGAGACAGAGTGGAGAGGAGAGGGAGACAGAGCGGAGGGGAGAGGGAGAGAGTGGAGAGGAGAGGGAGACAGAGTGGAGAGGAGAGGGAGACAGAGTGGAGAGGAGAGGGAGACAGAGTGGAGAGGAGAGGGAGACAGTGAGGAGATGGAGACAGCGTGGAGAGGAGAGGGAGACAGAGCGGAGAGGAGAGGAGAGGGAGACAGAGTGGAGAGGAGAGGGAGACAGAGTGGAGAGGAGAGGGAGACAGAGCGGAGGGGAGAGGGAGAGAGTGGAGAGGAGAGGGAGACAGAGTGGAGAGGAGAGGGAGACAGAGCGGAGAGGAGAGGGAGACAGAGCGGAGAGGAGAGGAGAGGGAGACAGAGTGGAGAGGAGAGGGAGACAGAGTGGAGAGGAGAGGGAGACAGAGCGGAGGGGAGAGGGAGAGAGTGGAGAGGAGAGGGAGACAGAGTGGAGAGGAGAGGGGGAGACAGAATGGAGAGGAGAGGAGAGGAGAGGAGAGGAGAGGAGAGGAGAGGAGAGGAGAGGAGAGGAGAGGAGGAGAGGAGAGAGAACGACAGAGAGGAGAGGAAGAGGACGAAGGAATGAAAGGGAGGGAGAGAAAGTGAGAGACACAGGAGAGGAAATGACTGGTTGATGGGTTTATAATACTGTACTTGCCTTCGGATGATGATGACAAATCTAACCTTTGAAAAAGACTATTTTCTTGCAGCCCACATGGAGAGGGAGAGAAAGTGAGGGAGACAGCGGACGTGATGACTGGTTGTTTTTTAATTATACTACTGTACTGTACTGGGCTTCTGATGCTACTGCTGCTGATGATGATGGTGATGATGATGATGATAAATGATAAATCATACCATATTTTCTCCCAGTCCTGCTTTCTCCCCAAAAGTTTCTCTCACATATAAAGCCAATAGTTATACTGTATATTGGTGACATTCTAATACTGTATTGGACAACAACAACAACAACAAAAACAAAAAGAAGCAGGGATTTGATGACTTCCTGCTGCTGTCAATCATCTAGACCCGATGATCAAACAGCTGGACTCAGACGATGTCGTGGCGCCAACAGTTTGAGTGCAGCGATCAGTGAACTGTTTCACCACGGCAGAAAACACACCTCCTCAACGTTCACATCTTTTATTCCTGAATGGATCTTTCAGTCATTCTTCCTCCAGCTACTGGACTCAGTGATGCTTTTCAGCTACTGGAATCAGTGATGCTTTCCAGCTACAGGACTCAGTGATGCTTTCCAGCTACTGGACTCAGTGATGCTTTCCAGCTACTGGACTCAGTGATGCTTTCCAGCTACTGGACTCAGTGATGCTTTCCAGCTACTGGACCCAGTGATGCTTTTCAGCTACTGGACCCAGTGATGCTTTCCAGCTACTGGACCCAGTGATGCTTTCCAGCTACTGGACTCAGTGATGCTTTCCAGCTACTGGACTCGGTGATGCTTTCCAGCTATTGGACTCGGTGATGCTTTCCAGCTACTGGACTCGGTGATGCTTTCCAGCTACTGGACTCGGTGATGCTTTCCAGCTACTGGACTCGGTGATGCTTTCCAGCTACTGGACTCGGTGATGCTTTCCAGCTACTGGACTCGGTGATGCTTTCCAGCTACTGGACTCAGTGATGCTTTTCAGCTACTGGACTCAGTGATGCTTTTCAGCTACTGGACTCAGTGATGCTTTTCAGCTACTGGACTCGGTGATGCTTTCCAGCTACTGGACCCAGTGATGCTTTCCAGCTACTGGACTCAGTGATGCTTTTCAGCTACTGGACTCGGTGATGCTTTCCAGCTACTGGACCCAGTGATGCTTTCCAGCTACTGGACTCAGTGATGCTTTCCAGCTACTGGACTCAGTGATGCTTTCCAGCTGACGTCATACTAACTATGACGCCACACTAACTATGACGCCACACTAACTATGACGTCACACTAACTATGACGTCACACTAACTATGACGCCACACTAACTATGACGTCACACTGACTACGACGTCACACTGACTATGACGCCACACTGACTATGACGCCGCACTAACTATGACGTCACACTAACTATGACGTCACACTAACTTTGACGTCACAATAACTATGAGCACTGAGGAACATGACACCTCTTGATTAGACCCCTTTTGAAACCCTTTTTCAGTGCGTAATACAGCAGTGTGTGTGTGTGTGTGTGTGTGTGTGTGTGTGTGTGTGTGTGTGTGTGTGTGTGTGTGTGTGTGTGTGTGTGTGTGTGTGTGTGTGTGTGTGTGTGTGTGTGTGTGTGTGTGTGTGTGTGTGTGTGTGTGTGTGTGTGTGTGTGTGTGTGTGTGTGTGTGTGTGTGTGTGTGTGTGTGTGTGTGACTCATCTTCCAGTCATGGCTGTAATGTGCTGTAGTATCCATTGGAGCAGGAGGGTAACAGGACAGAAGGTAAGGTCATTGAACTGTCTACTGGCAGTGAGTACAGAGTACCGCTGCCTGAAGAGGATTTATTTAGGGGTTGATTCTTCTACTCAAACATGTTGTTTTTAGGCTGAGGGAGGAGGGAGCTAGGGGGTTTGGAGTGAGAGAGAGAGAAAGAGAGAGAGAGGAGGGAGGGGGGGGGGGGTTGGAGTGAGAGAGAGTGAGAGAGAGAGAAAGGAGGGAGGTGGGGGTTTGGAGTGAGAGGGAGTGAGAGAGAGAGAACGAGAGAGAGGAGGGAGGTGGGGGTTTGGAGTGAGAGGGAGTCAGAGAGAGAGAGAGGGAGGGAGGTGGGGGTTTGGAGTGAGAGAGGGGAGGGAGTTGGGGGGTTGGAGGGGGAGAGAGAGGAGAGAGTTGAGGGGTTTGGAGGGGGAGAGGGGAGGGAGGTGGGGGTTTGGAGTGAGAGAAAGAGAGAGAGAGGGAGGTGGGGGTTTGAGAGAGAGAGAGAGAGAGCATGGAGGTGGGGGTTTGGAGGGGGAGAGAGGAGGGAGGTGGGGGTTTGGAGTGAGAGAAAGAGAGAGAGAGAGGGAGGTGGGGGTTTGAGAGAGAGAGAGGGAGGAGGGAGTTGGGGGTTTGGAGGGGGAGAGAGAGGAGGGAGTTGGGGGTTTGGAGGGGGAGAGAGAGAGAGAGAGAGGGAGGAGGGAGTTGGGGGTTTGGAGGGAGAGAGAGAGGAGGGAGTTGGGGGTTTGGAGGGGGAGAGAGAGAGAGAGGGAGGAGGGAGTTGGGGTTTTGGAGGGGGAGAGAGAGGAGGGAGTTGGGAATTTGGAGGGGGAGAGAGACAAGGGAGGTGGGGGTTTGGAGGGGGAGAGAGAGAAGGGAGTTAGGGGTTTGGAGGGGGAGAGAGAGGAGGGAGTTGGGGGTTTGGAGGGGGAGAGAGAGAGAGAGAGAGGGAGGAGGGAGTTGGGGGTTTGGAGGGAGAGAGAGAGAGAGGAGGGAGTTGGGGGTTTGGAGGGGGAGAGAGAGAGAGAGGGAGGAGGGAGTTGGGGTTTTGGAGGGGGAGAGAGAGGAGGGAGTTGGGAATTTGGAGGGGGAGAGAGACAAGGGAGGTGGGGGTTTGGAGGGGGAGAGAGAGGAGGGAGTTAGGGGTTTGGAGGGGGAGAGAGAGGAGGGAGTTGGGGGTTTGGAGGGGGAGAGAGAGAGAGGGAGGAGGGAGTTGGGGTTTTGGAGGGGGAGAGAGAGGAGGGAGTTGGGAATTTGGAGGGGGAGAGAGAGGAGGGAGTTAGGGAATTTGGAGGGGGAGAGAGAGGAGGGAGTTGGGGGGTTGGAGGGGGAGAGAGAGAGAGTTGAGGGTTTGGAGGGGGAGAGAGAGGAGGGAGTTGGGAGTTTGGAGGGGGAGAGAGAGAGAGAGGAGGGGGTGGGGGTTTTGAGTGAGAGGAAAGAGAGAGAGAGGAGGGAGGTGGGGGTTTGGAATGAGAGGGAAGGGAGGTGGGGGTTTGGAATGAGCTGCCTAAATCACGGTGAGTCTTGTTGTTAGTCATATCATGCGTCATGTCATGTTGTCTGTTTTCTGACAGAATGTCAGTGACCTCACTAGCCTTTAACAATTGGTAGATACACACACACCACAGGAGGCTGGTGGCACCTTAATTGGGGAGGACGGGCTCGTGGCAATGACTGGAGCGGAATCAGTGGAATGGTATCAAATACATCAAAGACATGGTTTCCATGGTTTCCTGGTGTTTGATGACATTCCATTTGCTCCGTTCCAGACGTTATCAGGAGCCGTCCTCCCCTCAGCAGCCTCCTGTGACAAACACACACACAGATCAAAGGTGAGGAGGAAAGGAGACGATAAGAGAAGAAACGGAGGAGCGGGGTCAATGTCTCCTCTCACTACTGTGTACACACACACACACACACACACACACACACACACACACACACACAAACACACACACACACACACACACACAGCACCTAGAGGCTGAGTCCATCGAGGCCCCGCCCCGGCTCACAGAGCCCACACACACCATGCCATCAGCACACGCTACTGACGCAGGTTGTCATGTTGTTTTTCAACCCCACCAAGAGTGGCCCCTCATGGAAACTGCAGAGAGTCAGCCCCGTGTTCATTAAAAGGTAACACGCAAGAGGCACATGGCTCAGACAGAGAGATATGAATCTGGACTGAAACTGTGTGGAACTGTCAGTCTATTGTAGCTAAAACACTGTGACTATGATGATTCATCCCATGATGATTTATTGAATGTGTCTTTCATTATTTATGGGGCGGCAGGTAGCCTAGTGGTTAGAGCGTTGGGCCTGTCACCGGTAGATCGAATCCCCGAGCTGACAAGGTAAATATCTATTGTTCTGCCCCTGAACAAGACAGTTAACCCACAGTTCCTAGGCCGTCATTGAAAATAAGAATTTGTTCTTAACTGACTTGCTAAATAAAGATAAATAAATAAAGATAAAATAAAACATGCTTATGGCCATAGTTCTCAGCGTATTGGTGCAGATCAGAGGAGAGTGTCGTACTGTATTCGCAAAGAGGACTCTGAGTAGGAGTGCTGATCTAGGATCAGGTCCATCGCATCCACAGGCCTTGTGAATGTTGACCTTTTTTAAATATCTTACAAACATTGGCTACGGAGAGCGTGATCACACAGTCGTCCGGAACAGCTGGGGCTTTCATGCATGGTTCAGTGTTGTTTGCCTCGAAGCGAGCATAGAAGGCTTTTAGCGCCGTCTGGTAGGCTGGTGTTACTCAACAGCTCTCGGCTGGGTTTCCTTTTGTAATCCGTGACAGTTTGCAAGTCACATCTGACGAGTGTCAGCGCCAGTGTAGTAGGATTCGATCTTAGTCCTGTATTGACACTATGCCTGTTTGACGGTTCGGCGGAGGGAATAGCGGATTTCTTAGAAGCATCCAGATTAGTGTTCCTCTCCTTGAAAGCGGCAGCTCTAGCCTTTCGCTCAGTGCGGATGTTGCCTGTATTTCACGGCTTCTGGTTGTGATATGTACGTATTGTCACTGTGGGGATGACGTCGTCAATGCACTTATTGATGAAGCCGGTGACTGATGTGGTAAACTCCTCAATGCCATAGGATGAATCCCGGAACATATTCCAGTCTGGGCTAGTGAAACAGTCCTGTAGCTTAGCATCCGCTTCATCAGACCACTTCTGTATTGAGGGTGTCACTGGTACTTCCTGTATGAGCTTTGAGGAGGATAAGAGTTATGGTCAGATTTGACAAATGGAAGGCGAGGGAAAGCTTTGTATGTATCTCTCTGAGTAAAGGTGGTCTAGAGTTTTTGTTCCTCCTCTGGTTGCACATGTGACATGCTGGTAGAAATGAGGTCAAACGGATTTCAGTTTCCCTGCATTAATATCAACGACCACAAGAAGCTCCGCCCTCCGAATGAGCGTTTCCTTGTTTGCTTTTGGGCCTCTACAGCTGGTTGAGTGTGGTCTTAGTGCCAGCATCGGTTTCATGGTATTAAATAGACAGCTTCAAACAATATAGATGATGCTGAATCATGAGCTATTCTAAACCCAGATAAACAGAACTAAGAGACGTTCATAGTATTAGAGATCGTGCACCAGTCTTAGTTGACAGAGAGACAACCCACACGCCCCCACGGATCTTACCGGGGAGAGAAATATGATTCATGGTGATCCATGTTGATTCATGATCTTCTACTGCTTTTTCTTTGATGTCAAAAGTATCAGATGTACAGAGATAGTATATATACAGAGATAGTATATATGCATAGATAGTGTATCTACAGATATATTATATATACAGAGATAGTGTATCTAAAGAGATAGTATATACATCGATAGTATATATACAGAGATAGTATATCTACAGAGATATTATATATACAGAGATATTATATATACAGAGATAGTGTATCTACAGAGATAGTATATACATCGATAGTATATATACAGTATATATACAGAGATAATATATATACATAGATAGCGTATCTACAGAGATAGTATATACATCGATAGTATATATACAGAGATAGTATATACATCGATAGTATATATACAGAGATAGTATATACATCGATAGTATATATACAGAGATAGTATATATACAGAGATACATAACTGGTATTCAGAGGTGGAATATAGACCATTTGATCAAGAAAAACTCCATTCTCATATTCATCAAACTACTCTCCTACTAATGTCTGGCCTACATACATCATTTACGATCTGGCCCCTGTGTGTGCGTGTAGGCGTGTGTGTGTGTGCGTGTAGGCGTGTGTGTGTGTGTGTGCGTGTGTATGTGCGTGTGAAGTGCTACCTTGTCACAGCCTCTACTGAGGAGACAGTGTCTTCCAGCAGTCCTACTCATTGCCGTAACCAGGGTTTGACTTGTAGTGAGGTCCGGATAGCTAATTGTATAGCTAATAGGCTATGTGTTTGTAGATGGATTGGGGTGAATGAACTTACAGTAACCATGGTGATAACGGCTGGCGTCATTTTTGATTGTTTTTTCTGTTCAACAAATAACATTTAAAAGGTTTTTTCTTGTATAAAAATACAGTAAAAGAGAGAGAACTTTCTAAACATTTACTGGGGTCAGTAGTCCTCTCTGTCTGTCTCAGTAGTCCTCTCTGTCTGTCTCAGTAGTCCTCCCTGTCTGTCTCAGTAGTCCTCTCTGTCTGTCTCAGCAGTCCTCTCTGTCTGTCTCAGCAGTCCTCTCTGTCTGTCTCAGTAGTCCTCTCTGTCTGTCTCAGTAGTCCTCTCTGTCTGTCTCAGTAGTCCTCTCTGTCTGTCTCAGTAGTCCTCTCTGTCTGTCTCAGTAGTCCTCTCTGTCTGTCTCAGTAGTCCTCTCTGTCTGTCTCAGTAGTCCTCTCTGTCTGTCTCAGTAGTCCTCTCTGTCTGTCTCAGTAGTCCTCTCTGTCTGTCTCAGTAGTCCTCTCTGTCTGTCTCAGTAGTCCACTCTGTCTGTCTCAGTAGTCCTCTCTGTCTGTCTCAGTAGTCCTCCCTGTCTGTCTCAGTAGTCCTCCCTGTCTGTCTCAGTAGTCCTCTCTGTCTGTCTCAGTAGTCCTCTCTGTCTGTCTCAGCAGTCCTCTCTGTCTGTCTCAGCAGTCCTCTCTGTCTGTCTCAGCAGTCCTCTCTGTCTGTCTCAGCAGTCCTCTCTGTCTGTCTCAGTAGTCCTCTCTGTCTGTCTCAGTAGTCCTCTCTGTCTGTCTCAGTAGTCCTCTCTGTCTGTCTCAGTAATCCACTCTGTCTGTCTCAGTAGTCCTCTCTGTCTGTCTCAGTAGTCCTCTCTGTCTGTCTCAGTAGTCCTCTCTGTCTGTCTCAGTAGTCCTCTCTGTCTGTCTCAGTAGTCCTCTCTGTCTGTCTCAGTAGTCCTCTCTGTCTGTCTCAGTAGTCCTCTCTGTCTGTCTCAGTAGTCCACTCTGTCTGTCTCAGTAGTCCTCTCTGTCTGTCTCAGTAGTCCTCTCTGCCTGTCTCAGTAGTCCTCTCTGCCTGTCTCAGTAGTCCTCTCTGTCTGTCTCAGTAGTCCTCTCTGTCTGTCTCAGTAGTCCACTCTGTCTGTCTCAGTAGTCTTTTCTGTCTGTCTCAGTAGTCCACTCTGTCTGTCTCAGTAGTCCTCTCTGTCTGTCTCAGTAGTCCACTCTGTCTGTCTCAGTAGTCCACTCTGTCTGTCTCAGTAGTCCTCTCTGTCTGTCTCAGTAGTCCACTCTGTCTATAAAGCAAAGTTATTATGAGAACTTAGTATCATATTTTTTCTCCTGCTGAGTTAGGCTCCATTTAATGTTGGCTTCATCCATTTAGCAAGCAGAGCCCTTCAATGTTATTGCAACAGAAGTGTCTGCCGGCAGCTAACCACCTGACTGACTGACACATCTATAAGCAACTATTTACCAGTTGTGCACTCATTCTCAGAGAGTCCGTTTGTTTTGGGGGATGACTGTAGACAGGGCAGAGGTCGCGGAACAGTTTTAAAATAGCCTTTTGTCCGGATTCTCTCAAACACACCGTCAACAGCGTCTCTATTGCCTACTTGAGCCGACTCCGAGCTGGGGCCGTTCGTTTCACGTCTCAGGCCCAACTAGTCAGGGTTCCACTCATTCACTAAGAGACAGGAGAACACAACACACCACTGGTCAGGGTTCTACACATTCACTAAGAGACAGGAGAACATAACCCACCACTGGTCAGGGTTCTACACATTCACTAAGAGACAGGAGAACACAACACACCACTGGTCAGGGTTCCACACATTCACTAAGAGACAGGAGAACATAACACACCACTGGTCAGGGTTCCACTGGTCAGGGTTCTACACATTCACTAAGAGACAGGAGAACATAACACACCACTGGTCAGGGTTCCACTGGTCAGGGTTCTACACATTCACTAAGAGACAGGAGAACACAACCCACCACTGGTCAGGGTTCCACACATTCACTAAGAGACAGGAGAACACAACACACCACTGGTCAGGGTTCCACTGGTCAGGGTTCCACACATTCACTAAGAGACAGGAGAACACAACCCACCACTGGTCAGGGTTCCACACATTCACTAAGAGACAGGAGAACACAACACACCACTGGTCAGGGTTCCACTGGTCAGGGTTCCACACATTCACTAAGAGACAGGAGAACACAACCCACCACTGGTCAGGGTTCCACACATTCACTAAGAGACAGGAGAACATAACACACCACTGGTCAGGGTTCCACACATTCACTAAGAGACAGGAGAACATAACACACCACTGGTCAGGGTTCCACTCATTCACTAAGAGACAGGAGAACACAACCCACCACTGGTCAGGGTTCCTCACATTCACTAAGAGACAGGAGAACATAACCCACCACTGGTCAGGGTTCCACTCATTCACTAAGAGACAGGAGAACATAACACACCACTGGTCAGGGTTCTACACATTCACTAAGAGACAGGAGAACACAACACACCACTGGTCAGGGTTCCACACATTCACTAAGAGACAGGAGAACATAACACACCACTGGTCAGGGTTCTACACATTCACTAAGAGACAGGAGAACACAACACACCACTGGTCAGGGTTCCACACATTCACTAAGAGACAGGAGAACATAACCCACCACTGGTCAGGGTTCCACTCATTCACTAAGAGACAGGAGAACATAACACACCACTGGTCAGGGTTCCACTCATTCACTAAGAGACAGGAGAACATAACACGCCACTGGTCAGGGTTCCACTGGTCAGGGTTCCACTCATTCACTAAGAGACAGGAGAACATAACACACCACTGGTCAGGGTTCCACTGGTCAGGGTTCTACACATTCACTAAGAGACAGGAGAACATAACACACCACTGGTCAGGGTTCCACTCATTCACTAAGAGACAGGAGAACATAACACACCACTGGTCAGGGTTCTACACATTCACTAAGAGACAGGAGAACACATAACCCACCACTGGTCAGGGTTCCACACATTCACTAAGAGACAGGAGAACATAACCCACCACTGGTCAGGGTTCCACACATTCACTAAGAGACAGGAGAACATAACACGCCACTGGCCAGAGTTCCACTGGTCAGGGTTCCACACATTCACTAAGAGACAGGAGAACATAACACGCCACTGGTCAGAGTTCCACTGGTCAGGGTTCCACACATTCACTAAGAGACAGGAGAACATAACAATACACCACTGGTCAGGGTTCCACACATTCACTAAGAGACAGGAGAACACAACACACCACTGGCCAGGGTTCCACACATTCACTAAGAGACAGGAGAACATAACACACCACTGGTCAGGGTTCTACACATTCACTAAGAGACAGGAGAACACAACACACCACTGGTCAGGGTTCTACACATTCACTAAGAGACAGGAGAACATAACACACCACTGGTCAGGGTTCCACACATTCACTAAGAGACAGGAGAACATAACACGCCACTGGTCAGGGTTCTACACATTCACTAAGAGACAGGAGAACATAACACACCACTGGTCAGGGTTCTACACATTCACTAAGAGACAGGAGAACATAACAATACATCGCTGGTCAGGGTTCTACACATTCACTAAGAGACAGGAGAACATAACACACCACTGGTCAGGGTTCCACTGGTCAGGGTTCTACACATTCACTAAGAGACAGGAGAACATAACCCACCACTGGTCAGGGTTCTACACATTCACTAAGAGACAGGAGAACACAACACACCACTGGTCCGGGTTCCACTCATTGGTGCGATTAGAACTCAGATCAAGAACATAAACATTCTGAGGTTTGATCAACACTGGGAGAAATATTTAAATGTTCCCCCCGTAATTGATTTTCTTTATTGTGTACAAAATAAATACTTTCATTATTACATGTTGTTTCAATTGAGAGAAAAAATGGCCGTGTCCTCATATATAGTTATGGCCATGGCCCCACTTTTCTCTGGCAACCGTTCACTTAGCTCTGTGATGTGGAACATCAGATTAGGCAGCTCTGCTGTGTGTGTGTGTGTGTGTGTGTGTGTGTGTGTGTGTGTGTGTGTGTGTGTGTGTGTGTGTGTGTGTGTGTGTGTGTGTGCGTGCGTGCGTGCGTGCGTGCGTGCAGAGTAGTGAGAGGAGACATTGTGCGAAATGCGCTGATTGCTGTAGTGGCCGGAGATTAGCAGTCTACAACAAAGAGTTAGAAAAATGTGACCCCCTGTATGCTAGATGAGTGGTTCCCAAATTTGTTATAGTCCCGTACCCCTTCAAACATTCACCCTCCAGCTGTGTCCCCCCTAGTCCAGTACCCCTTCAAACATTCACCTTCCAGCTGAGTACCCCCCTAGTCCAGTACCCGTTCAAACATTCACCCTCCACCTGAGTACCCCCTATCTCCGTACCCCTTCAAACATTCACCTTCCAGCTGAGTACCCCCCTATCCTCGTACCCCTTCAAACATTCACCCTCCAGCTGAGTACCCCCCTATCCTCGTACCCCTTCAAACATTCACCCTCCAGCTGAGTACCCCCCTATCCTCGTACCCCTTCAAACATTCACCCTCCAGCTGAGTACCCCCTAGTACTGTACCCCTTCAAACATTCACCTTCCAGCTGAGTACCCCCCTAGTCCAGTACCCGTTCAAACATTCACCCTCCAGCTGAGTACCCCCCTATCCTCGTACCCCTTCAAACATTCACCCTCCAGCTGTGTACCCCCCTATCCTCGTACCCCTTCAAACATTCACCCTCCAGCTGAGTACCCCCTAGTACTGTACCCCTTCAAACATTCACCCTCTAGCTGTGTACCCCCCTATCCCCGTACCCCTTCAAACATTCACCCTCCAGCTGAGTACCCCCTAGTCCCGTACCCTTTCAAAGATTCACCCTCCAGTTTTTGCCATCATTGTAAGCCTGCCACACACACATTATACTATACATTTATTAAACATAAGAACGAGTGTGAGTTTTTGTCACGACCCGGCTCGTGAGAAGTGACAAAGAGCTCTTATAGGACCAGGGCACAAATAATAATCTAATAATAATCAATCATTTTTTTTTTTTTTAAACCATCTTACATATAAAACCTTATTTGTTCAACGAAAATGGTGAATAACTCACCATGGGTTAATGAGAAGGGTGTGTTGAAAGGATGCACATAACTCTGCAATGTTGGGTTGTATTGGAGAGAGTCTTTTTCCACACAGTGTCTGTGCCTGTATTTAGTTTTCATGCTGGTGAGGGCCGAGAGTCCATTCTCACATAGGTACGTGATTGGAAAGGGCATCAGTGTCTTAACAGCGCGATTTGACAAGGCAGGATACTCTGAGCTCAGCCCAATCCAGAAATCTGGCAGTGGCTTCTGATTAAATTCTATTTTTACACAACCGCTTATTGCAATTTCCATGAGGCTCTCTTGTTCAGATATCGGTAAGTGGACTGGAGGCAGGGCATGAAAGGGATAATGAATCTAGTTGATTGTGTCATCCGTTTCGGGAAAGTACCTGTGTAATTGCGCACCCAACTCACTCAGGTGCTTTGCTAAATCACATTTGACATTGTCCTTAAGCTTGAGTTCATTTGCACACAAAAAATCATACAATGATGGAAAGACCTGTGTGTTGCCCTTGTTAATGCAGACAGAGAAGAGCTCCAACTTCTTAATCGTAACCTCAATTTTGTCCCGCACATTGAATATAGTTGCGGAATCCTAGATTCAGATCATTCAGGCGAGAAAAAACATCACTCAGATAGGCAAGTTGTGTGAGAAACTCGTCATCATGCAAGCGGTCCGACAAGTGAAAATGATGGTCAGTAATGAAAACTTTAAGCTCGTCTCTCAATTTAAAAAATGTGTCAAAAACTTTGCCCCTTGATAACCAGCGCATTTCCGTATGTTGTAAAAGCATTACATGGTTGCTGCCCTAACCATTGCACAGTGCAGAAAACATACGAATGGTCACTGTAGTGTCCAAAACGTCTTTCAAGCTGTCAGGCATTCCCTTGGTAGCAAGAGCCTCTCGGTGGATGCTGCAGTGTACCCAAGTGGTGTCGGGAGCAACTGCTTGCACGCGCGTTTCCACTCCACTATGTCTCCCTGTCATCGCTTTTGCACCATCAGTACAGATACCAACACATCTTGACCACCAAAGTCCATTTGATGTCACAAAGCTGTTGTCACGTTCCTGACCTGTTTTCTGGTAGTTTTTGTATGTGTTAGTTGGTCAGGACGTGAGTTTGGGTGGGCAGTCTATGTTTTCTGTTTCTATGTTTGTTTAAGGGTGACCTAATATGGCTCTCAATTAGAGGCAGGTGGTTTTCATTTCCTCTGATTGAGAGTCATATTAAGGTAGGTGTTTTCACACTGTTTGTTGTGGGTGGTTGTCTCCTGTGTCTGTGTATGTCGTTGCGCCACACGGGACTGTTTTCGGTTTGTTTGCATGTTCGTTCTTTTATGTAGTCAGTTTCCCTGTTCATGCGTTCTTCGTTATGTAAGTTCGTGTCCAGGTCTGTCTACATTGTTTATTTGTTTTGTAATTTTCCAAGTGTTTTTCGTGTTCGTGTTCGTCTTTAAATAAATTCATTATGTCATCATACCTCGCTGCACATTGGTCTTCCGATCCCTCTCTCCTCTCCTCGTCCGAGGAGGAGGAAGAGCTAGAAAGCCGTTACAGCTGTCCAGTACTTTAAAAATATCCTCTCTTGTTTTCCTGGTTTCCAGCGGTTTGCAGAAGAGGATGTCTTCCTTAATTGACCCCCCATAAACGTAACGGACATATACCAGGAGCTGTGCCAGGACAGCCACGGCTGTTGACTCATCCTGCTGAAACTCATAGATCATATGATAGAATGTGTCAAGTAAATGATAGATCATATGATACAATGTGTAAAGTAAATGATAGATCATATGCTAGATCATAGGATAGAATGTGTAAAGTAAATGATAGATCATAGGATAGAATGTGTAAAGTAAATGATAGATCATAAGATAGAATGTGTAAAGTAAATGATAGATCATATGCTAGATCAAAGGATAGAATGTGTAAAGTAAATGATAGATCATATGCTACAATGTGTAAAGTAAGTGCAGGAATCTAAATGGGGTTTTGCTAGAAAGGACTGAGGGAGAATCCGTCCTCACAAACTGTCTATGATAGATCACATTCTAGATCATATTCTAGATCATATGACAGAATGTGCAAAGTAAATCATAGATAATATTCTAGATTGTATTCTAGATCATATTCTAGATCATAATAGATCATATTGTAGATCATATTCTAAGTCAAATTCTCGATCATATTCTAGATCGTAATAGATCATATTCTAGACCGTAATAGATCATATTCTAGATCATGTAAGATCATATTCTATATCATAATAGATCATATTCTAGATTACATTCTAGACATATTCTAGATCATAATCTAGATCATAATAGATCATATTCTGGATTATATTCCAGATCATATTCTAGATCATAATAGATCATATTAGATCATATTCCAGATTACATTCTATATCATAATAGATCATATTCTAGATCATGTTAGATCATAATAGATCATATTCTAGATTATATTCTAGATCATAATAGATCATATTCTAGATCATAATAGATCATATTCTAGATCATATTCTAGATCATAATAGATCATATTCTAGATCATATTCCAGATCATAATAGATCATATTCTAGATCATAATAACACGGGTGGTCCCGTATGGCTCAGTTGGTAGAGCATGGCGCTTGTAACGCCAGGGTTGTGGGTTCAATTCCCACGGGGGGACCAGGATGAATATGTATGAACTTTCCAATTTGTAAGTCGCTCTGGATAAGAGCGTCTGCTAAATGACTTAAATGTAAATGTAATAATAGATTAAATTCTAGATCATAATAGATCATATTCTAGAAAATAATAATAATGTATTGAGAGTGAATATAGTTGTCATCAGGACTAACTTCTGAAATACACTTCCTCTCTACTAACCACACACACACACACACACACACACACACACACACACTCTTCATCAGTCATATTTGCTGTAGCCAGTCTATTACATCTACAGTCTCTGGAGATCAAGAGGTTTGACACTACAACCAACGTGTGCATCCTAAATGGCACCCTATTCTCTTTATGGTGCACTACTGTAGACCAGGGCCCATAGTAATAAACTACTGTAGACCAGGGCCCATAAATAAACTACTGTAGACCAGGGCCCATAGTAATAAACTACTGTAGACCAGGGCCCATAGTAATAAACTACTGTAGACCAGGGCCCATAGTTATAAACTACTGTAGACCAGGGCCCATAGTTATAAACTACTGTAGACCAGGGCCCATAGTAATAAACTACTGTAGACCAGGGCCCATAGTTATAAACTACTGTAGACCAGGGCCCATAGTTATAAACTACTGTAGACCAGGGCCCATAGTTATAAACAACTGTAGACCAGGGCCCATAGTAATAAACAACTGTAGACCAGGGCCCATAGTTATAAACTACTGTAGACCAGGGCCCATAGTAATAAACTACTGTAGACCAGGGCCCATAGTAATAAACTACTGTAGACCAGGGCCCATAGTAATAAACTACTGTAGACCAGGGCCCATAGTTATAAACTACTGTAGACCAGGACCCATAGTTATAAACTACTGTAGACCAGGGCCCATAGTAATAAACTACTGTAGACCAGGGCCCATAGTTATAAACTACTGTAGACCAGGGCCCATAGTAATAAACTACTGTAGACCAGGGCCCATAGTAAAGCACTACTTTAGACAAGGGCCCATAGTAAAGCACTACTGTAGACCAGGGCCCATAGTAATAAACTACTGTAGACCAGGGCCCATAGTAATAAACTACTGTAGACCAGGGCCCATAGTAATAAACTACTGTAGACCAGGGCCCAAAGTAATACACTACTGTAGGCCAGGGCCCAAAGTAATACACTACTGTAGGCCAGGGCCCATAGTAATAAACTACTGTAGACCAGGGCCCATAGTAAAGTACTACTTTAGACCAGGGCCCATAGTAATAAACTACTGTAGACCAGGGCCCATAGTAATAAACTACTGTAGACCAGGGCCCATAGTAATAAACTACTGTAGACCAGGGCCCATAGTAATAAACTACTCTAGACCAGGACCCATAGTAATAAACTACTGTAGACCAGGGCCCATAGTAATAAACTACTGTAGACCAGGACCCATAGTTATAAACGACTATAGACCAGGGCCCATAGTAATAAACTACTGTAGACCAGGGCCCATAGTAATACACTACTGTAGACCAGGGCCCATAGTTATAAACTACTGTAGACCAGGGCCTTAGTAATAAACTACTGTAGACCAGGGCCCATAGTAATAAACTACTGTAGACCAGGGCCCATAGTAATAAACTACTGTAGACCAGGGCCCATAGTTATAAACTACTGTAGACCAGGGCCCATAGTAATAAACTACTGTAGACCAGGGCCCATAGTAATAAACTACTGTAGACCAGGGCCCATAGTAATACACTACTGTAGACCAGGGCCCATAGTAATAAACTACTGTAGACCAGGGCCCATAGTTATAAACTACTATAGACCAGGGCCTTAGTAATAAACTACTGTAGACCAGGGCCCATAGTAATAAACTACTGTAGACCAGGGCCCATAGTTATAAACTACTGTAGACCAGGGCCTTAGTAATAAACTACTGTAGACCAGGGCCCATAGTAATAAACTACTGTAGACCAAGGCCCATAGTTATAAACTACTGTAGACCAGGGCCCATAGTTATAAACTACTGTAGACCAGGGCCCATAGTAATAAACTACTGTAGACCAGGGCCCATAGTTATAAACTACTGTAGACCAGGGCCCATAGTAATAAACTACTGTAGACCAGGGCCCATAGTAATAAACTACTGTAGACCAGGGCCCATAGTTATAAACTACTGTAGACCAGGGCCCATAGTAATAAATTACTGTAGACCAGGGCCCATAGTAATAAACTACTGTAGACCAGGGCCCATAGTAATAAACTACTGTAGACCAGGGCCCATAGTAATAAACTACTGTAGACCAGGGCCCATAGGAATAAACTACTGTAGACCAGGGCCCATAGTAATAAACTACTGTAGACCAGGGCCCATAGTAATAAGGTACTGTAGACCAGGGTCCATAGTAATAAACTACTGTAGATCAGGGCCCATAGTAATAAACTACTGTAGACCAGGGCCCATAGTAATAAACTACTGTAGACCAGGGCCCATTGTAATAAACTACTGTAGACCAGGGCCCATAGTAATAAACTACTGTAGACCAGGGTCCATAGTAATAATAAACTACTGTAGAACAGGGCCCATAGTAATAAACTACTGTAGACCAAGGCCCATAGTAATAAACTACTGTAGACCAGGGCCCATAGTAATAAACTACTGTAGACCAGGGCCCATAGTAATAAACTACTGTACACCAGGGCCCATAGTAATAAACTACTGTAGACCAGGGCCCATAGTAATAAACTACTGTAGACCAGGGCCCATAGTAATAAACTACTGTAGACCAGGGCCCATAGTAATAAACTACTGTAGACCAGGGCCCATAGTTATAAACTACTGTAGACCAGGGCCCATAGTAAAGTACTACTTTAGACCAGGGCCCATAGTTATAAACTACTGTAGACCAGGGCCCATAGTTATAAACTACTGTAGACCAGGGCCCATAGTAATAAACTACTGTAGACCAGGGCCCATAGTAATAAACTACTGTAGACCAGGGTCCATAGTAATAATAAACTACTGTAGAACAGGGCCCATAGTAATAAACTACTGTAGACCAAGGCCCATAGTAATAAACTACTGTAGACCAGGGCCCATAGTAATAAACTACTGTAGACCAGGGCCCATAGTAATAAACTACTGTAGACCAGGGCCCATAGTAATAAACTACTGTAGACCAGGGCCCATAGTAATAAACTACTGTAGACCAGGGCCCATAGTAATAAACTACTGTAGACCAGGGCCCATAGTAATAAACTACTGTAGACCAGGGCCCATAGTAATAAACTACTGTAGATCAGGGCCCATAGTAATAAACTACTGTAGATCAGGGCCCATAGTAATAAACTACTGTAGACCAGGGCCCATAGTAATAAGGTACTGTAGACCACGGCCCATAGTTATAAACTACTGTAGACCAGGGCCCATAGTAATAAACTACTGTAGACCAGGGCCCATTGTAATAAGCTACTGTAGACCAGGGCCCATAGTAATAAACTACTGTAGACCAGGGCCCATAGTAATAAGGTACTGTAGACCAGGGCCCATAGTAATAAACTACTGTAGACCAGGGCCCATAGTAATAAACTACTGTAGACCAGGGCCCATAGTAATAAACTACTGTAGACCAGGGCCCATAGTAATAAGGTACTGTAGACCAGGGCCCATAGTAATAAGGTACTGTAGACCAGGGCCCATCTTAATAAGGTACTGTAGACCAGGGCCCATAGTAATAAACTACTGTAGACTAGGGCCCATAGTAATAAACTACTGTAAACCAGGGCCGATAGTAATAAGGTACTGTAGACCAGGGCCCATAGTAATAAACTACTGTAGACCAGGGCCCATAGTAATAAACTACTGTAGACCAGGGCCCATAGTAATAAACTACTGTAGACCAGGGCCCATAGTAATAAACTACTGTAGACCAGGGCCCATAGTAATAAGGTACTGTAGACCAGGGCCCATAGTAATAAGGTACTGTAGACCAGGGCCCATAGTAATAAGGTACTGTAGACCAGGGCCCATAGTAATAAACTACTGTAGACTAGGGCCCATAGTAATAAACTACTTTAGACCAGGGCCCATAGTAATAAACTACTGTAGACCAGGGCCCATAGTAAAGTACTACTGTAGACCAGGGCCCATAGTAATAAGGTACTGTAGACCAGGGCCCATAGTAATAAACTACTTTAGTCAAGGGCCCATAGTAATAAACTACTGTAGACTAGGGCCCATAGTAATAAACTACTGTAGACTAGGGCCCATAGTAATAAACTACTGTAGACCAGGGCCCATAGTAATAAACTACTGTAGACCAGGGCCCATAGTAATAAGGTACTGTAGACCAGGGCCCATAGTAATAAACTACTGTAGACCAGGGCCCATAGTTATAAACTACTGTAGACCAGGGCCCATAGTAATAAACTACTGTAGACCAGGGCCTTAGTAAAGCACTACTTTAGACCAGGGCCCATAGTAATAAACTACTGTAGACCAGGGCCCACCAATAGAGGAACAGGATATTACCAATAACAACATGGTCACCACTAGAGGAACAGGAGATTACCAATAACAACATGGTCACCACTAGAGGAACAGGAGATTAATCAATAACAACATGGTCACCACTAGAGGAACAGGAGATTACCAATAACAACATGGTCATCACTAGAGGAACAGGAGATTACCAATAACAACATGGTCATCACTAGAGGAACAGGATATTACCAATAACAACATGGTCATCACTAGAGGAACAGGAGATTACCAATAACAACATGGTCATCACTAGAGGAACAGGAGATTACCAATAACAACATGGTCACCACTAGAGGAACAGGAGATTACCAATAACAACATGGTCACCACTAGAGGAACAGGAGATTACCAATAACAACATGGTCATCACTAGAGGAACAGGAGATTACCAATAACAACATGGTCACCACTAGAGGAACAGGAGATGAACCAATAACAACATGGTCACCACTAGAGGAACAGGAGATTACCAATAACAACATGGTCACCACTAGAGGAACAGGAGATTACCAATAACAACATGGTCGTCACTAGAGGAACAGGAGATTACCAATAACAACATGGTCACCACTAGAGGAACAGGAGATTACCAATAACAACATGGTCGTCACTAGAGGAACAGGAGATTACCAATAACAACATGGTCACCACTAGAGGAACAGGATATTACCAATAACAACATGGTCATCACTAGAGGAACAGGATATTACCAATAACAACATGGTCACCACTAGAGGAACAGGATATTACCAATAACAACATGGTCACCACTAGAGGAACAGGAGATTACCAATAACAACATGGTCACCACTAGAGGAACAGGAGATTACCAATAACAACATGGTCACCACTAGAGGAACAGGAGATTACCAATAACAACATGGTCATCACTAGAGGAACAGGAGATTACCAATAACAACATGGTCACCACTAGAGGAACAGGAGATGAACCAATAACAACATGGTCACCACTAGAGGAACAGGAGATTACCAATAACAACATGGTCACCACTAGAGGAACAGGAGATTACCAATAACAACATGGTCGTCACTAGAGGAACAGGAGATTACCAATAACAACATGGTCACCACTAGAGGAACAGGAGATTACCAATAACAACATGGTCGTCACTAGAGGAACAGGAGATTACCAATAACAACATGGTCACCACTAGAGGAACAGGATATTACCAATAACAACATGGTCACCACTAGAGGAACAGGAGATGAACCAATAACAACATGGTCGTCACTAGAGGAACAGGAGATTACCAATAACAACATGGTCACCACTAGAGGAACAGGAGATTACCAATAACAACATGGTCGTCACTAGAGGAACAGGAGATTACCAATAACAACATGGTCACCACTAGAGGAACAGGAGATTACCAATAACAACATGGTCGTCACTAGAGGGAGAAAAGTAAAGAAGTTGACAAGACATCTCCAGAGAACAACACGGTTTTGCTTCTTCCAGGAGCTCTGGAAACCCAGAGGAGTAAAATGTATTGAGCTGTTCTGTTGTCTGTACGAATCCACGTTATGTGGAGGAAGTACAAGGACCTAAAAATACAGCCTCTCCCACCACCAACCCCTCCTCCTCTCCTGTGAGGTGTAGCCTCTGGTTTACCAAAAAGGGCTACTGTCACACTACAGAGCACAGACAACAGTTAACGCAGAGTCACACTGTCACACAAACACTACAGAGAGAACACAATGCAGAGTCTTCCTCCACAACGTGACTGTCTGTTCCAGAGGAATCTTCCAGAACACCAGCTATGCCTCATCCTTGCTTTTCGCCTCTGTTTGGTTCAAAGAAATGTACGACCGTTCTTTACCAGTATGAGCTTAACATGTTCTACCAAAAAACATGAGCTCAACATGTTATTTTTCCTGCTCGTCTCCCTTAAACCAAAACCATTGAATGGTCATTGAATAGTATTTTGGGGCTGCACAGCCACAAGAGATTAATAGTTGTAAAATCAATGTTTGACAGTTCATATTTTGTTTGTGAATTAAACCTACTGTAACTCTTCAATTGCATTTTTGATGTTCTATAAGTGGCGTGAGGCAGAGTCTTACAGATAAATAAAGTACCACATTAGCTACGAATAAGGTTGCAACATTCCAGTAATTTTCCCAAAATTCCCAGGTTTTCCAGAAATCCTGGTTGGAGAGTTCTGTTTTTCCTGTTAATTCCCTCTTAATTCTGGGAGTCATATAACCAGGATTTCTGATAAATCTGGGAATTTTGAGAAACACTAGCTACAAAGCTTCATGGCAACTCACTCCAGCACACCCAGCTCAACTGCAGATCAGATATTCCAGTCATGAACACCTCAGCTCCCCCTAACTACAGATCAGATATTCCAGTCATGAACACCTCAGCTCCCCCTAACTACAGATCAGATATTCCAGTCATGAACACCTCAGCTCCCCCTAACTACAGATCAGATATTCCAGTCATGAACACCTCAGCTCCCCCTAACTACAGATCAGATATTCCAGTCATGAACACCTCAGCTCCCCCTAACTACAGATCAGATATTCCAGTCATGAACACCTCAGCTCCCCCTAACTGCAGATCAGATATTCCAGTCATGAACACCTCAGCTCCCCCTAACTACAGATTAGATATTCCAGTCATGAACACCTCAGCTCCCCCTAACTACAGATCAGATATTCCAGTCATGAACACCTCAGCTCCCCCTCACTACAGATCAGATATTCCAGTCATGAACACCTCAGCTCCCCCTAACTACAGATCAGATATTCCAGTCATGAACACCTCAGCTCCCCCTAACTACAGATCAGATATTCCAGTCATGAACACCTCAGCTCCCCCTAACTACAGATCAGATATTCCAGTCATGAACACCTCAGCTCCCCCTAACTACAGATCAGATATTCCAGTCATGAACACCTCAGCTCCCCCTAACTGCAGATCAGATATTCCAGTCATGAACACCTCAGCTCCCCCTAACTACAGATCAGATATTCCAGTCATGAACACCTCAGCTCCCCCTAACTACAGATCAGATATTCCAGTCATGAACACCTCAGCTCCCCCTAACTACAGATCAGATATTCCAGTCATGAACACCTCAGCATCAACACACCTCCTGGTTACCGCCTGGTTAAGGGCTGTTTTCTAGGCTGTGTTACCACTGGGTTAAGGGCTGTTTTATAAGCTGTGTTACCGCTTGGTTAAGTGATGTTTTATAGGCTGTGTTACCGCCTGGTTAAGTGATGTTTTATAGGCTGTGTTACCGCCTGGTTAAGTGCTGTTTTATAGGCTGTTACCGACTGGTTAGGTGCTGTTTTACAGGCTGTGTTACTGCCTATTTAAGGGCTGTTTTACAGGCTGTGTTACCACCTGGTTAAGGCCTGTTTTACAAGCTGTGTTACCACCTGGTTAAGGGCTGTTTTACAGGCTGTGTTACCACCTGGTTAAGGGCTGTTTTATAGGCTGTGTTACCGCCTGGTTAGGATCTGTTATACAGGCTGTGTTACCACCTGGTTAAGGGCTGTTTTATAGGCTGTGTTACCGCCTGGTTAGGTTCTGTTATACAGGCTGTGTTACCACCTGGTTAAGGGCTGTATTACAGGTTGTGTTACTACCTGGTTAAGGGCAGTTTTGCAGGCTGTGTTACTACCTGGTTAAGGGCAGTTTTGCAGGCTGTGTTACCACCTGGTTAAAGGCTGTTTTATAGGCTGTGTTACTACCTGGTTAAGGGCTGTATTACAGGCTGTGTTACCACCTGGTTAAGGGCTGTATTACAGGCCGTGTTACTACCTGGTTAAGGGCTGTTTTGCAGGCTGTGTTACTACCTGGTTAAGGGCTGTATTACAGGCTGTGTTACCACCTGGTTAAGGGCTGTTTTGCAGGCTGTGTTACTACCTGGTTAAGGGCTGTATTACAGGCTGTGTTACCGCCTGGTTAAGGGCTGTATTACAGGTTGTGTTACTACCTGGTTAAGGGCTGTTTTGCAGGCTGTGTTACTACCTGGTTAAGGGCTGTTTTGTAGGCTGTGTTACCGCCTGGTTAAGGGCTGTTTTGCAGGCTGTGTTACCACCTGGTTAAGGGCTGTATTACAGGCTGTGTTACCACCTGGTTAAGGGCTGTTTTGTAGGCTGTGTTACCGCCTGGTTAAGGGCTGTTTTGCAGGCTGTGTTACCACCTGGTTAAGGGCTGTATTACAGGCTGTGTTACCACCTGGTTAAGGGCTGTTTTGCAGGCTGTGTTACTACCTGGTTAAGGGCTGTATTGCAGGCTGTGTTACTACCTGGTTAAGGGCTGTTTTACAGGCTGTGTTACCACCTGGTTAAGGGCCGTATTACAGGCTGTGTTACTACCTGGTTAAGGGCTGTTTTACAGGCTGTGTTACTACCTGGTTAAGGGCTGTTTTGCAGGCTGTGTTACCACCTGGTTAAGGGCCGTATTACAGGCTGTGTTACTACCTGGTTAAGGGCTGTTATACAGGCTGTGTTACTAGCTGGTTAAGGGCTGTATTACAGGCTGTGTTACCACCTGGTTAAGGGCTGTTTTGTCTCCATCCCTAGGCTCAGTGATTGCGTTTCAGTTGGCACCCAATTCCAAAAGAGGTGCACTATTTTTGACGAGGGCCCGTAGGGTTGTCACGCCCTGACTTAGAGAGCCTTTTTATGTCTCTATTTGGTTTGGTCAGGGTGTGATTTGGGGTGGGCATTCTAGGTTTTGTTTTCTATGTTTCTTTATTTCTATGTTTTGGCCGGGTATGGTTCTCAAATCAGGGACAGCTGTCTATCGTTGTCTCTGATTGGGAACCATACTTAGGTATCCCTTTTCCCTCCTTTCAATGTGGGAAGTTGACTTTTGTTAGTGGCACTTACGCCATGTAAGCTTCACGGTTGTTCTTTCGTTTCTTGTTTTGTTGGCGTCATTTTTCTATAATAAAAGGAATATGTACGCTGACCACGCTGCACTTTGGTCGTGACAAGGGTATTGGAGTGGGATTCATTGAAGCAATAAGAGACATGGGGGAATACACCATTAAATCAGTCTAAATGACAGGACGAAGAGTTTAAAAACAGCAAAGAGATTCAACAAAGACATATTTAAAGAATTAGAAGTGTTTAGTGGAGGAAATTCACTTTTTTATAACACTGAAAATAACAAGAATATCACCAGTTCTCTTTACATTCTCCACAGAATCTCTTCCAAACAACCATAAGAATCTCACTCCAATCCTCCCCTGGCCTCCTCTGCCTTCCTCTGACCTCTCTATGACCTCTCTATGACCTCTCTCTCTGAGTCTGTCCTCTAAAGTTAAAACCTGATCAAAAAAGCCCAGGGACAATCATAATCCTCAAACCATCCATTTTGGGACATCATTTAAGTGGTTGACTTAAGAAGGACAGGACTGTGCTTTGTGTTTTGTTTTAAGAAGGGCAGAGCCAGGCTTTTGAAAGGGAAAGTTGTGCTTTGTATCACCAAACACTTCATCCATCAATATTTCTCAAATGGAAATAGGATGTCATTTGGGACACAACCGGTGTGTTGGATTCATTACAGCACTAGAGATCCGTCTGAGGGGAGAACCCAGTCAATTACAGCACTAGAGATCCGTCTGAGGGGAGAACCCAGTCAATTACAGCACTAGAGATCCGTCTGAGGGGAGAACCCAGTCATTACAGCATTAGAAATCCGTCTGAGGGGAGAACCCAGTCAATTACAGCACTAGAGATCCGTCTGAGGGGAGAACCCAGTCATTACAGCACTAGAGATCCGTCTGAGGGGAGAACCCAGTCATTACAGCACTAGAGATCCGTCTGAGGGGAGAACCCAGTCATTACAGCACTAGAGATCCGTCTGAGGGGAGTACCCAGTCAATTACAGCACTAGAGATCCGTCTGAGGGGAGAACCCAGTCAATTACAGCACTAGAGATCCGTCTGAGGGGAGAACCTAGTCAATTACAGCACTAGAGATCCGTCTGAGGGGAGAACCCAGTCAATTACAGCACTAGAGATCCGTCTGAGGGGAGAACCCAGTCATTACAGCACTAGAGATCCGTCTGAGGGGAGAACCAGGTCAATTACAGCACTAGAGATCCGTCTGAGGGGAGAACCCAGTCAATTACAGCACTAGAGATCCGTCTGAGGGGAGAACCCAGTCATTACAGCACTAGAGGTCCGTCTGAGGGGAGAACCCAGTCATTACAGCACTAGAGATCCGTCTGAGGGGAGAACCCAGTCATTACAGCACTAGAGATCCGTCTGAGGGGAGAACCCAGTCATTACAGCACTACAGATCCGTCTGAGGGGAGAACCCAGTCATTACAGCACTAGAGATCCGTCTGGGGGAGAACCCAGTCAATTACAGCACTAGAGATCCGTCTAAGGGGAGAACCCAGTCAATTACAGCACTAGAGATCCGTCTGAGGGGAGAACCCAGTCATTACAGCACTAGAGATCCGTCTGAGGGGAGAACCCAGTCATTACAGCACTAGAGATCCGTCTGAGGGGAGAACCCAGTCATTACAGCACTAGAGATCCGTCTGAGGGGAGAACCCAGTCATTACAGCACTAGAGATCCGTCTGAGGGGAGAACCCAGTCATTACAGCACTAGAGATCCGTCTGAGGGGAGTACCCAGTCAATTACAGCACTAGAGATCCGTCTGAGGGGAGAACCCAGTCAATTACAGCACTAGAGATCCGTCTGAGGGGAGAACCTAGTCAATTACAGCACTAGAGATCCGTCTGAGGGGAGAACCCAGTCAATTACAGCACTAGAGATCCGTCTGAGGGGAGAACCCAGTCATTACAGCACTAGAGATCCGTCTGAGGGGAGAACCAGGTCAATTACAGCACTAGAGATCCGTCTGAGGGGAGAACCCAGTCAATTACAGCACTAGAGATCCGTCTGAGGGGAGAACCCAGTCCTTACAGCACTAGAGATCCGTCTAAGGGGAGAACCCAGTCAATTACAGCACTAGAGATCCGTCTGAGGGGAGAACCCAGTCATTACAGCACTAGAGATCCGTCTGAGGGGAGAACCCAGTCAATTACAGCACTATAGATCCGTCTGAGGGGAGAACCCAGTCATTACAGCACTAGAGATCCGTCTGAGGGGAGAACCCAGTCATTACAGCACTAGAGATCCGTCTGAGGGGAGAACCCAGTCATTACAGCACTAGAGATCCGTCTGAGGGGAGAACCCAGTCAATTACAGCACTATAGATCCGTCTGAGGGGAGAACCCAGTCATTACAGCACTAGAGATCCGTCTGAGGGGAGAACCCAGTCATTACAGCACTAGAGATCCATCTGAGGGGAGAACCCAGTCATTACAGCACTAGAGATCCGTCTGAGGGGAGAACCCAGTCATTACAGCACTAGAGATCCGTCTGAGGGGAGAACCCAGTCAATTACAGCACTATAGATCCGTCTGAGGGGAGAACCCAGTCATTACAGCACTAGAGATCCGTCTGAGGGGAGAACCCAGTCATTACAGCACTAGAGATCCATCTGAGGGGAGAACCCAGTCAAAACAACAGGATAAAGAGCGTGAAAACAGTGAGGGGAGAACCCAGTCAAAACGACAGGATAAAGAGCGTGAAAACAGTGAGGGGAGAACCCAGTCAAAACGACAGGATAAAGAGCGTGAAAACAGAGAGGGGAGAACCCAGTCCATAGCACTGAAGATCCGCTGACAGTTAAAGGCAATGTTCCCACGGTCGTGGAGACCGCGTTCACAGTAAACGCTGCATACGTCGGCTCAATCGATAATTACCTTTAAATGTGAACCGCGCTACGACGCAGATATTCTGCACTACAGATTGAATCGAGGCCTAAAGCTACTTTCCTACAAGAGGTTTAAGGAAAGGCAAATGATCAGTGGATATAATTCACTTTTTTTATAGCTTTGAAACCCAAGATTTTAACCCCCCCCCCCCCCCCCCCCCCACACACACACACACACACACACACAAACAAACACACACACACACCAGACCAGTTCTCTTTCAATTCTACCCAGAATCTCTTCCAAAATGCCAGGGGTATCCTACTCCGATCCTCCTCTGACCTCTCTGTCTGAGTCTGTCCTCTAAAGTTATTAGTCCCTGAACAGAAAAGCCCAGACCCAATCCATTTGGGACTTGAGTTACATGGTTGACTTAAGAAGGACAGGACTGTGCTTTGTGTTTTGTTTTAAGAAGGGCAGAGCCAGGCTTTTGAAAGGGAAGGTTGTGCTTTGTTTCACCAAACACTTCATCCATTAATATTTATGTGTAACAACACTATTCCCTATATAGTGCACTACTTTGGGCCCTGGACAAAGTGCACCCTTTAAGCCATGATCAAAAGTAGTGCACTAAATAGGGATTAGGTTGCCATTTGGGACAGAGATTTGGCTAGAATAAAGGGTTGTAGCTAAGTCATAATGCTGAGAAACAAAGATGACGTTGCCCAATAGACAGCTTGAGAACCAAGTGGGTGTGTGAAGTTGTCAGGAGACAATGATCTTGGATCAGTTTAGCATTTCCCCACTAAAGGTAATGTAATGGTTGGGAGAGGGGAAGATGATCCTGGAATGTATCTAGAGGAAACTCTGATCTTGGATCAGTTTAGCATTTCCCCCACTAAAGGTAGGAAGATGATCCTAGAATGTATCTAGGGGAAACCCTGATCTTGGATCAGTTTAGCATTTCCCCCACTAAAGGTAGGAAGATGATCCTAGAATGTATCTAGGGGAAACTCTGATCTTGGATCAGTTTAGCATTTCCCCCACTAAAGGTAATGATTGGGAGAGGGGAAGATGATCCTGGAATGTATCTAGGGGAAACTCTGATCTTGGATCAGTGAAACCACCCCAGAGCAAGCAAGTGGATGGGTCATTCTCCTCTCAGGGTCTCTAAGGAGTCTCTCCACTGGGACAGAAACATGTCATTTCCACGTCATTTCAACAAAAACATTCAATGTGATGACGGTGAATCAACGTGGAAAACATCATGGATTTTCCTATTTTTTTCACCCAACGTGCAACCTAAATCCAATGACATGATGACATGTTGTATGTTGATTTTCGCGTTGAATTCACGTGAGTTGACAAACTCGACCGCATGTAAATCCAAACTAGATGTTGAACTGACGTCTGTGCCCAGCGGGTTAGTTCTGTTTGTGACTGTCATGCCAGGGCTCCCTCCCTTGGCATCCCAGTCAGCCAGATGAATGTAGTTCTGTTCACCGTGCAGTCAGACAACATCACAACACCATCTGCAGTGGACCATTCTGTCAGGACAGGAATCTGTTGGCAGACACCTACAGTACCACACCACGTCAGAGGCAGGAGCAACACAGTCCTATGTAGCTGCACATAGAGCTGGGCCATTATGGATCAAAATCCATATCACGATCAATTGACTGAATTATCACGCTAACGATAAATGGAACTATACGTTTATAACATTAACGTGCACCACAGTTATTTTTTATATTACACTTAAAAAATACTATTTTTTATTTTCGTGGTCATCTCCTGAGTGACGCAGTGGTCTAAGGCACTGCATCTCAATGCAAGAGGCGTCACTACAGTCCCTGGTTTGAATCCAGGCTGTATCACATCCGGCCGTGATTGGGAGTCTCATAGGGTGGCGCCGATTTGGCCGGGGGATTGAAAATAAGAATTTGTTCTTAACTGACTTGCCTAGTTAAATAAAAGTTACATTTCAAATAAATATTTTTTAAAATCCCATGTAAAAGGACACATGAGCAATAACAGGTGAAGATCATAGCAGCATGTCAAATTAAAGCTAAGACTCCAAGTTTCTTTAGAAATTAAGGCACACTCTAATTAAAGATATTGACATTCAGTCAAAGTTACTAATTTTATCAAGCCAAGTCTGGGAGATCAGGCAACAGGTAGATAACAGGAAATCCGGCTAAAGTACAGGCAGGGAACAGGCAAAAAGGCGTCGTTAGTGAGGCAGGCCAAAACTATCATACACGGGAGGAGTAACTCACGGGAAACACAGCGCTCGGACAGACGTGTGTCACAAACAATACCTCACAGTGATGGGGTGCAAAGAACTGAAGTAAATAGTGTGTGATAATGACATACAGGTGTGTGAACAGGTGATTAGAACTCAGGTGATTGGGATCTGGAGAGTGAGCTGCGTTCAGGGGATCTATGTGTTTGAGGGTGTGAACTGGAAAGTGGGTAGGAGAGTGAGCTGCGTTCAGGGGATCTACGTGTTTGAGGGTGTGAACTGGAAAGTGGGTAGGAGAGTGAGCTGCGTTCAGGGGCTCTAGGTGTTTGAGGGTGTGAACTGGAAAGTGGGTAGGAGAGTGAGCTGCGTTCAGGGGATCTAGGTGTTTGAGGGTGTGAACTGGAAAGTGGGCAGGAGAGTGAGCTGTGTTCAGGGGATCTATGTGTTTGAGAGTGTGAACTGGAAAGTGGGCAGGAGAGTGAGCTGTGTTCAGGGGATCTACTTGTTTGAGGGTGTGAACTGGAAAGTGGGTAGGAAAGTGAGCTGCGTTCAGGGAATCTAGGTGTTTGAGGGTGTGAACTGGAAAGTGGGTAGGAGAGTGAGCTGTGTTCAGGGGATCTAGGTGTTTGAGGGTGTGAACTGGAAAGTGGGTAGGAGAGTGAGCTGCGTTCAGGGGATCTAGGTGTTTGAGGGTGTGAGTTGGAAGCAGACGTTACAGCTTGACTTGGGCAAGAGCTCACCGAAGCTGAGTAGCGGTACATCAAATGTTCCACTGCTTGAGCTCCTGTTCCTCTTATAGAATATTAGCTCAAAAGTATTGTGGAACTCCTGCTACTAAATATAAACAGTACCAGCACCCAAAATGAGTACCAGTACCTAAAATGAATACTGGAACCTAATCATTGACCAATCATTGTAAATTTATTCAACAATAAATAGTAGGTTATACTGAAAAATGTTGAAGTTGACTTAGTCAAAGTCAATTCAGTGCTAGTTAGAATAACTCTACATTTAAAGCATTGGTAAAGTTAACTTAACTATCTTTAATTAATCAAAGTAAATGTGGAGTAAGTTAGTATAACTTGATATAGTCCATGCAACTTAATGACTGGAAATAATAAGTTGAAACAACTCATTATTTTTTAGAATGCAAATATAAATGTTTCAACCATTTTCCATTTTAACAATAAGCAGCGGCTTTGATTTCATGTCAAACAGATGGAAAATAAAGGTTAAATAAAAATAAAAGGGGTCTTAAAAGGTTTTAGAAATACATCATAACACAACAACGTTGAAGTAAAGACTCCTGCCAGCTAATATCAACCCTTATATTTACTTGAGGAGAATGCGTCTGTCTTCTTTAAGAAACACTGCCTTGTGCCTTGAAATTCCATGACCAAAACCCCCAGATAATGACCAAAACCCCCAGTTAATGACCAAAACCCCCAAATAATGACCAAAACCCCCAAATAATGACCAAAACCCCCAGATAATGACCAAAACCCCCAAATAATGACCAAAACCCCCAAATAATGACCAAAACCCCCAAATAATGACCAAAACCCCCAAATAATGACCAAAAACACCAGATAATGACCAAAACGCCCAGATAATGACCAAAACCCCCAGATAATGACCGAAACCCCCAGATAATGACCAAAACGCCCAGATAATGACCAAAAACCCCAGATAATGACCAAAACCCCAGAATAATGACCAAAAAACCCAGATAATGACCAAAAACCCCAAATAATGACCAAAACCCCCAGGTAATGACCAAAACCCCCAAATAATGACCATGACCAAAACCCCCAGATAATGACCAAAAACCCCAGATAGCTTTCAGATATTTTCTGTTTTCTCTCCCTCGTGAGGAGAGAGGATAGTGAAAATTCACAGAAGTAAAAAGTAAACGTAGACCTACCAGTTAGTTATAGTTTTTACTGATATAAATGTTGTTTTTCTGCATTTGGGAAATCATAGTAGTCACAAACCGCAGTAGAGTCTCCTGTTACTGTCCTCCCCTTCACTGACATACTGTCATGTTCAGCTGATAGAGTCTCCTGTTACTGTCCTCCCCTCCACTGACATCCTGTTATATTCAGCTGATAGAGTCTCCTGTTACTGTCCTCCACTGACATACTGTTATGTTCAGCTGATAGAGTCTTCTGTTACTGTCCTCCCCTCCACTGACATCCTGTTATATTCAGCTGATAGAGTCTCCTGTTACTGTCCTCCCCTCCACTGACATACTGTCATGTTCAGCTGATAGAGTCTCCTGTTACTGTCCTCCCCTCCACTGACATCCTGTTATGTTCAGCTGATAGAGTCTCCTGTTACTGTCCTCCCCTCCACTGACATACTGTCATGTTCAGCTGATAGAGTCTCCTGTTACTGTCCTCCACTGACATACTGTTATATTCAGCTGATAGAGTCTCCTGTTACTGTCCTCCCCTCCACTGACATACTGTCATGTTCAGCTGATAGAGTCTCCTGTCCTCCCCTCCACTGACATCCTGTTATGTTCAGCTGATAGAGTCTCCTGTTACTGTCCTCCCCTCCACTGACATCCTGTTATGTTCAGCTGATAGAGTCTCCTGTTACTGTCCTCCCCTCCACTGACATACTGTTATATTCAGCTGATAGAGTCTCCTGTTACTGTCCTCCCCTCCACTGACATCCTGTTATGTTCAGCTGATAGAGTCTCCTGTTACTGTCCTCCACTGACATACTGTTATATTCAGCTGATAGAGTCTCCTGTTACTGTCCTCCACTGACATACTGTTATATTCAGCTGATAGAGTCTCCTGTTACTGTCCTCCCCTCCACTGACATACTGTCACGTTCAGCTGATAGAGTCTCCTGTTACTGTCCTCCACTGACATCCTGTTATGTTCAGCTGATAGAGTCTCCTGTTACTGTCCTCCCCTCCACTGACATACTGTCACGTTCAGCTGATAGAGTCTCCTGTTACTGTCCTCCACTGACATCCTGTTATGTTCAGCTGATAGAGTCTCCTGTTACTGTCCTCCCCTCCACTGACATCCTGTTATGTTCAGCTGAGAGTCTCCTGTTACTGTCCTCCAATGACATACTGTTATATTCAGCTGATAGAGTCTCCTGTTACTGTCCTCCACTGACATACTGTTATATTCAGCTGATAGAGTCTCCTGTTACTGTCCTCCACTGACATACTGTTATGTTCAGCTGATAGAGTCTCCTGTTACTGTCCTCCACTGACATACTGTTATATTCAGCTGATAGAGTCTCCTGTTACTGTCCTCCACTGACATACTGTTATATTCAGCTGATAGAGTCTCCTGTTACTGTCCTCCCCTCCACTGACATACTGTTATGTTCAGCTGATAGAGTCTCCTGTTACTGTCCTCCAATGACATACTGTTATATTCAGCTGATAGAGTCTCCTGTTACTGTCCTCCACTGACATACTGTTATATTCAGCTGATAGAGTCTCCTGTTACTGTCCTCCCCTCCACTGACTTACTGTTATGTTCAGCTGATAGAGTCTCCTGTTACTGTCCTCCCCTCCACTGACATACTGTTATATTCAGCTGATAGAGTCTCCTGTTACTGTCCTCCCCTCCACTGACATCCTGTTATGTTCAGCTGATAGAGTCTCCTGTTATTGTCCTCCCCTCCACTGACATCCTGTTATGTTCAGCTGATAGAGTTGCCTGTTGTCACGGCTCCTCCTCTGCAGTGCAGGGGGCGGTTCCTCCTGCAGGCAGAGGAGGGTCGTTAGTGATTGGAGCCACCTGGGCTCAGGGTATAAAGCTGTCACTAATCACTCTTGCTTTTTCTCTCTCTCTGCTCCTCCAGGTATGCTCATGATTTGTTTGTTCCTTTTTAGTTTTGCATAGTTTTCACTCAGTCATGTTCACACACACATATTCATGCACCCATGCACTTTACATACACCTTACATTCTGATACTTCCACACCTCATTCCTGTTTCTTAGTTTAAAGTTAATAGTTTGTTTAATAATAAAGAACACTTTTGAATTGGCCTATACCTGTTGTTCGTGTCCTCTCATTTGTCACAGGCTATGAGCCGGCTTGTGACAAGTGGGGGCTCATCCGGGATAGTAGTTAACTTGGGTTAGTTTAGTTCAGATTGACAATTTTTTTTGTTTGAGTGGATGTTTTGGTTGGGCCAAATTTTGTTTAAGAGAGAGTTGAGAGCCATGTGTTCTTTTGGTTCAGTTAGTTTGGTAGCTAAGCAATTCACTCTGTGTTTTTCTGGGTTTTGTTCAGGTGGGAGTCCTCTCCTGTTCAGGCATATCAGCAAGTGTCAATAGGAGGCTTGTGGTGTTTTTGTTTTAGGTGGCAGTGAACGTGGGTAGAGCATCCTTTTCCCTTTTCCCCTACATCGGCTCGGGAGCACCTCCGTGGTTATGGGAGGGCTGCCAGTTTCTGGTTGTCTTTTCCTCTCCACTGGTTTTGTGTGTATAAAACCCCACCACATGTGACTGCACGAAGACTAGGGCCAGTTAGTTAGTAGTTTTTGGAGGATAGTGGGGTGTGGCTCCTGTCCTTGAACCCAGATTGACAGCAGGTGAGTTGTGTTTTTTTGAGCATTTTGTAATAGTTGTATTGGTTGAGGAAAATGTCTTCCATTTTGTGTAGTTTTGTTCAAGCTCCTTCAGAGGTAGCCTTAGAATTGTGTACTAAGGAGCAGTTAATTGAAATTGCTGAACATTATCAGATTGAGATTGTTGATAAAAAAATTAAAGAGACTGTTAAAACTAGCTTAAAGCAGGGTCTTAGGGAAATGGGTGTTTTTGGCGGTCAGTCTGCTAGTAGTGAGGGTGCAAGTTTTCAGGCTAGCCCTTCATTAACTTTTGAGCAGCAGAGGGAACTGTTGCAAATGCAAAGGCAAATGCAATTAGAGCAAATGCAAATGCAATTAGAGATAGAGCGATTGAGAAATGCTAATAGACCGGAAAGACTACCACAGTTTGATGTTTCACAGAATCTTAATTTGTTGCCTAAATTTGATGAGTCAGATCCAGACACATACTTTACTTTATTTGAGCGTATTGCGGAAGCTAGAGCTTGGTCAGATTTGGACATGACTACGTTGTTGCAATGTGTACTTACAGGTAAAGCACGTGAGGCTTTTGCAGCACTGAGTGTAGCTGACAGTAAAGTTTATGCTAAAGTTAAATCAGCAGTTCTGAAGGTCTACGAGCTTGTGCCAGAGGCATATCGTCAACGTTTTCGTTACAGGAAAAAGTTAGATTCACAAACCTATTCTGAGTTTGTTTGTGATTTAACTTCTGCATTTAATCGTTGGTGTACAGCTTCTGAAGTTAGTACTTTTGAGGGTCTGTCTAATTTGATTGTGTTAGAAAAGTTCAAAAATTCTGTTTCTTACCAGGTTGCTACATACCTGAATGAAAGTAAAGTTAAGTCTCCAAGTGATGCAGCCATCCTTGCAGATGAGTACAGGCTAACACATAAAAGACATTTTGAGTTAAACAGTGACATGTACCATGAAAATAACTTTACTCCTAGGAATAGTAGGTCACCTTTTTTGGGGGCTTCTTTCCAAAGGCCTCGGCAGAAGTTTAAGTCTGGAGGACTTAAAGCACCGGTTAATGCTAATACCTGTCGCTACTGTTTAGTTGAAGGACATTGGAAGAAAAATTGTCCTCTGCTTAAATCAAAACAGTCAGTTCAAGTTAAACCTGTTGTGATGGCAAGTCCTGTTACAGCCTCTGACCACCAGGGTGAGCTATTTCAGCCACTAGTTGAGTTTGATTCTCAGTTTTCCCGCTGTGATTTTTCAGCCTTTATTTCAGATGGTGTAGTGTCCCTGGTAGATGGCAACCAGAATGTTAAAATCAAGATCCTAAGAGACACTGGAGCTTTAGATTCTTTTATTCTGGAATCTGTTTTGCCGTTCTCTAAAGAGTCTGATACTGGCCGTTGTGTAATGGTATGTGGTATGGGTTTAGTTCCATTCTCTTGTCCTTTACATGAAGTTACCCTAAAATGTGGTCTGGTAGAGGGTGATGTAGATGTTGGGGTTAGACCTCAGTTACCAGTAGAGGGAGTGCACATGATTTTGGGGAATGACTTGGCAGGTAGTAAGGTGTGGGCAGATGGCAAACTAAACATCTGTAAGAAGCAACCTTCAGTGTCCCCTGCAAGGGAATCTCCGGATCAGAACTGTGTGTCTCCTGAGATATTTCCAGTTTGTGCGGTTACCCGCGCAGCCTCTCGTAAGGAGATTGAGAGTAAGCCAGAAAGTCTTGAGTTGCCAGTCAAACTCCAGACAGAACAGTTGACTAGTTCTAGAGATTTATTGATGGCTGAGCAAAAAGCCGATACTACTTTGGCTGATCTGTTTGATAAAGTGGTTCCTGATTCAGTGGTGAGGAATAGTGCTCAGTGTTATTTTCTTCTTGATGGGCTGTTGGTCAGGAAATGGGTTCCACACTATGATAAGGGTGTAGGAGAACCAGTCTTTCAAATAGTTGTACCTACTACTTTGCGAAATAAAGTGTTGCAAACTTCACATGGTGATGTGGCAGGTCATATGGGTGTTCGTAAAACGTATGATCGTATACTTCGTTATTTTTTCTGGCCACGTTTAAAGCGGGATGTATCTCAGTTTATTAAAACTTGTGATACGTGTCAGCGCACAAGCAAGCCAAACCAGGTCTTACAAGGTCGGTTGAAAAACTCCCAGACTTTGCAAAACCTTGGGGTTTTGGTAGATCATTTAGACTCTGAGAAACGTGATGAATTGGTAGCTCTTATTAGAAACTACCCTGTTTTGTTTTCTGACACTCCATCACAAACCCACTTAATTGAACATGATATAGACATCGGAGATGCTAAGCCTATCAAACACAGATTTGATCGTGTATCTGAGGAGAAGAGACTAAAACTGGAAACAGAGATGCAGTCTATGTTGGACACAGGTATTGATTTGGCAAAATGTGAGTTTGCCAAAGCTACAGTCACATACCTAGGCAAGGTTGTTGGTCAGGGATTTGTCTGTCCCGTGGAAGCCAAGGTTCAGGCTGTGAGGCAGTTCCCACAGCCCTCTACAAAGAAAGAACTGATGCGCTTCCTGGGAATGGCGGGGTACTAACGTGCTTTTTGTAAACTTTTCGGTAGTAGTGTCCCCACTGACCAATCTGTTGAAGGCCAAGGCTGAATTTATCTGGTCCACCCAGTGTCAAGAGGCATTTGATGCAGTTAAGGCTCTTTTGTGTTTGGCACCTGTATTGGCAGCACCAAATTTTGGGAAACCTTTCATATTGCAGGTAGACGCCAGTCAAATCGGTGCTGGGGCTGTGCTTCTCCAGGAGAATGACGACAAGGTTGAGTGTCCAGTCAGTTTCTTCTCCCGAAAATTTAATAAGTATCAGAAAAACTATTCTGTAATTGAAAAGGAGGCTTTAGGTCTCATTTGGGCTTTACAGCACTTCGAGGTCTATGTTGGTTCTGGTTTGACCCCTTTAACTGTGTTCACTGACCACAACCCACTGGTTTTTCTGAGGTCCCTGCAAAACCCCAACCAGCGCCTGATGCGTTGGGCTTTGTTCTTGCAACCATTCAACCTTGATATTAGGCACATTAAGGGTAAGGATAATATCATTGCTGATGCTCTGTCCCGTGCTCCTTTAACCTAGCTTGTACCTTTTCTCTGTTGACCCCTACGGGCTGTCTGTGCCTCTTTCCTCTTAAATTGCTCCCCAGGTACCAGGGCTGCCGAGTTTGAGGGACGGACAGTCAGCTGGGGGACACGGAGATACTGCTAGGAGCCGGGATTGGTATTTTTGTTGTTTATTTGTTTTTGGGGAAATTTGAATTATTTTGATTATGTTGGAGGAAGTTGGGTTGAGGGTGGGACCCTCATTTTAAGGAGGGGGGTGTCACGGCTCCTCCTCTGCAGTGCAGGGGGCGGTTCCTCCTGCAGGCAGAGGAGGGTCGTTAGTGATTGGAGCCACCTGGGCTCAGGGTATAAAGCTGTCACTAATCACTCTTGCTCTCTCTCTCTCTGCTCCTCCAGGTATGCTCATGATTTGTTTGTTCCTTTTTAGTTTTGCATAGTTTTCACTCAGTCATGTTCACACACACATATTCATGCACCCATGCACTTTACATACACCTTACATTCTGATACTTCCACACCTCATTCCTGTTTCTTAGTTTAAAGTTAATAGTTTGTTTAATAATAAAGAACACTTTTGAATTGGCCTATACCTGTTGTTCGTGTCCTCTCATTTGTCACAGGCTATGAGCCGGCTTGTGACACTGTTACTGTCCTCCACTGACATACTGTTATGTTCAGCTGATAGAGTCTCCTGTTACTGTCCTCCCATCCACTGACATCCTGTTATGTTCAGCTGATAGAGTCTCCTGTTACTGTCCTCCACTGACATACTGTTATATTCAGCTGATAGTCTCCTGTTACTGTCCTCCCCTCCACTGACATACTGTTATGTTCAGCTGATAGAGTCTCCTGTTACTGTCCTCCCCTCCACTGACATCCTGTTATGTTCAGCTGATAGAGTCTCCTGTTACTGTCCTCCACTGACATCCTGTTATGATCAGCTGATAGAGTCTCCTGTTACTGTCCTCCACTGACATACTGTTACGTTCAGCTGATAGAGTCTCCTGTTACTGTCCTCCCCTCCACTGACATCCTGTTATGTTCAGCTGATAGAGTCTCCTGTTACTGTCCTCCCCTCCACTGACATACTGTCATGTTCAGCTGATAGAGTCTCCTGTTACTGGGTATAATGACAAACACTGCAGGGTGACTAGTTAATATAGTGTCAAAGGACACACACAGGTGTCTGTAATCATGGCAGGGTGTGGCCTGATATCATTGGTTAATTCTCAGATAGAAAAGTAACATACCAAAAACATGAAAGGATAGCATACGATCAAAGATACAATTTGGTTGCCTACTGTTCTGGCCCTCCCTTCTCTTTATGTTCAACTCTTATTGGTATTAAACTCCCAACATTGTCCTTTTTGCCTCAGCGGAGTAAATGTAACTTTTTCTGCTCATGTTCCCAAAAGCATTTGGCGAATTGCCGTGTATTAGGAGCTCATACAGTTTGGCCCTACAGCTTATTAGGCACCTACACCATGTACAAATAATGAAAGAAAAACCTAAATATAGATATAAATTGCAGAAGAATTATACATTTATGGATTTTTAATGCATTGTTTTTATTTATGTTATTCAACCCGCGCTTCATCCACACAATATTTCATGACCCTAAACCCGCCTTCCTCGACCGATATAACCGCGGGGACTGCTGGTTATGAGTCAACTGCGCATCACTCCCCCCCCCCCCACACACACACACACACACACCACACACACACACACCACACACACACACTCAGAGACGCTGCAGGCACATGAATACAAAAATGAGCGTTTCCTTTTGCACTTTAACTCTGCCTGAGTAAAAATAATAGGTGCTGTATTACAGAGGAAGAAGCTCTCTCTCTCTCAAACAAATACACACACAGTACATGCTCAATTAGGGCAATATATATTTAATTAATTTGATTAATTGAACTGTATGTTTTTCCGCGATATTCTAAATGCCTGTATCGCAAGAATCTTGTTTATGCCCGCTTGTTCTCATGTTGTCTCTTTGGTCTTGTCTCCTTCACTCCTTCTGTGCTGTGTGCACCTTCCCATTTACACCAAAGAGTTTTGTATATAATGACAAGATGTCTCCGCCTTAACAAAGGAAGTCGATGTCCCAAAGGCGGGAAGGCAGGCAAAAGCTTAGGTCCAAAATAAGCACATAGAAACACATTGGGCTTATTTTGCGAAACCTCTCGCTTCATCTCTTCCTCTCTGTTTACACACACCAAGCCCCTCCCCCTGCCACAAGCTCCTCCCCCCGCCACTCACAACAACAAAGATGAAAAATCTCTTCTTCCTCTCTGACAAGCGGTTTCACCTCACTATTTGAGGTTTGGTCCAACAGAATGGGTCATGTGGACACCACAACACAGAGACATTATACTGTAGTAGAGGAGAAGGGAACGTTTCTAATGAAACCCTGTTTATGTCTCAACTCCTCACATTGAGAGCAGAGCTACACTACTACAACAGGATTAGCAATGAACATTGATTCTGGTAAAAGAATGCTCAGTTTGTCTCGCGTGCCATTGTGGTACCACGTACCACTAGCAGCATCTTAGCCAGACTGTTATACTAGCTGTCTAGTCTGTGTTATATAATATGTGTGTGTGTGTGTGTGGTATTATTTTATTGTCCTATAAAAGACCAGCAGTGGTAATAGGATTTTTCACTGGGAGATAAAGAGCAGGGTCTCAGAAAGGTTTCATTACGTAGCTGACAGTTGTCTTGGTGCAGAACACACACACTGCTGTGTACATGGATTTAATAACCTATAATCTCTTTAACTCAGCACGTGTCTGTCTGGAGGGCGGGACGGACATAATCACCTATCTCACACACACACACACACACACACACACATCAAATGTCAGGCTGACGAAAACAGGGAGTCGATGGCAATTCAATAAGCTGTGGGTAAATGTTACCTACTGCTATAACAGGAAGTCTGATTCCTTCCTAATAGTGTGTGTGTGTGTGTGTGTGTGCATTGCGTGCGTGCGTGAATTACGCCTTCATTACTGTGAGACTTTAACACTCTATAAACGTAACACTCAGAACCAAAACAGCACCGTACCACAGCAAGCAGCTGACACTAATTGAGGAGTCCATAAACACAAACAACTTCTGGCAAAATTGGGAAAAAACAAAAAAAAGGATTTAGCGATACAAAATGGTGACATATGGACAACCCATTTTAAAACACTCTACAACACAGTTCAAATTGACACAAACGCAGAACAACGCCAAATACATGAGAAGTTGAAAGGATTAGAAAAAGCTATAAAGGATAATCAAAATCCATTGGACTCCCCAATTACTGACCAGGAGCTCTATAAGAAACTTCAGGCTCTCAGATTTAAAAAAGCATGCGGACCTGATGGCATCCTAAATGAGATGCTCAAACTCACTAGTGCAAAATGTCAATTGGCTATATTAAAACGGTTGAATTTGATCCTGAGTGTAGGTTATTTCCCTGACATCTGGAATCAAGGACTCATAACCCCAATCTTTAAGAACGGAGTCAAATTTGACCCTAACAATTACAGCGGCATTTGTGTGAACAGTAACCTGGGGAAGGTTTTCTGTAGTATTATAAATGTAAGAGTTCTAAACTTCCTTAATGAGCACAATGTCTTGAGTAAAAGCCAAATTGGATTTATACCAAAACATTGCACGACCGATCATATTTACACCCTACACACCCTGATAGGTAAACATGTCCACCAAAATAATACCAACAAGTACACTTGCTTTATCAATTTCCAAACAACATTTGATTCTATTTGGCATACAGGACTGTTCTACAGAGTTATTGGAAGTGGTGTAGGGAGTAAAACATATGACATAATTAAATCAATGTATGCTGGAAATATGTGCAGCATCAAAATTGGCAAGAAAATATCAGAATTCTTTAGCCAGGCCTTCGTCAGGGTTGCAATCTGAGCCCTTCACTCTTCAATATTTACATTAACGAATTGGCCACTATTCTAGAAAAATCCTCAGCAGCTGGTGTTAGTCTCTATAATTCAGAGGTTAAATGCCTGCTCTTCACAGATGACCTATGCCTGCTGTCACCCACAGCACATGGCCTACAGCAGAGCCTGGACCTGCTAGAGCAGTAAACCCCAAAAATACTAAAATAATGAATTTCCAGATCTCAGGGAATCAGACCAAAGTTCTCAATTGGTACACAATATATAGAGTACCGCACACACTACAATTACTTAGGTTTAAAATAAGCTCAACTGGACACCTTAATGATGCAGTGAATGAACTGAGGGAGAAGGCACGCAGGGCATTCTACGCCATTAAAAAGCTAATTCAAATTGAAATAGCTATTCAAATGTGTCTAAAACTAATTGAATGTGTCATTGAACCAATTGCACTTTATGGCAGCGAGGTGTGGGGTCCACTTGCAAAACAAGATTTCATCAAATGGGACAAACATCCCATTGAAACCCTGCATGCAGAGTTCTGTAAGATTCTCCTACATGTCCAGAGGAAAACTACAAACAATGCATGCAGGGCAGAATTAAGCCAATATCCACTAATAATAAAAACTCAAAAAGGAGCAATTCAGTTTTGGAAACATCTAAAATACAGTGACCCCCTCTCATATCATTACCAAGCCCTGCAATGCCAAGAGCTGAGCAAAGATAAGAGTCCCCTCATCCAGCTGGTCCTGAGTTCACAAACCTGTTCTACTAACACACTGAAGCCTCAGGACCAGAACATCCAATCAATCAGAATAAACCAAATTACAACACAGTCAAAACAAAACTACATTGCTTATTGGGAAACACAAGCACAAAGCAAAATAACCAACACCACATTTGTGGCCTGCTGGAGGTCATTTTGCAGGGCTCTGGCAGTGCACCTCCTTGCACTAAGGCGGAGGTACCGGTCCTGCTGCTGGGTTGTTGCCCTCCTACGGCCTCCTCCACGTCTCCTGATGTACTGGCCTGTCTCCTGGTAGGGCCTCCATGCTCCGGACACTACGCTGACAGACACAGCAAACCTTTTTGCCACAGTTCGCATTGATGTGCCATCCTGGATGAACTGCACTACCTGAGCCACTTGTGTGGGTTGTAGACTCCGTCTCATGCTACCACTAGAGTGAGAGCACCGCCAGCATTCAAAAGTGATCAAAACATCAGCCAGGAAGCATAGGAACTGAGAAGTGGTTTGTGGTCACCACCTGCAGAATCACTCCTGTTTTGGGGGGTGTCTTGCTAATTGCCTATAATTTCCACCTTTTGTCTATTCCATTTGCACAACAGCATGTGAAATTTATTGTCAATCAGTGTTGCTTCCTAAGTGGACAGTTTGATTTCACAGAAGTGTGATTGACTTGGAGTTACATTGTGTTGTTTAAGTGTTCCCTTTATTTTTTTGAGCAGTGTATATATATATATATATATATATATATAGAGAGAGAGAGAGAGAGAGAGAGAGGGATAGAGAGAGAGAGAGAGAGAGGGATAGAGGGAGAGAGAGAGAGAGATACATATATATATATATAGATAGAGAGATACATATATATATATATATAGAGAGAGAGATACATATATATATATATATATATAGAGAGAGAGAGAGAGAAGGGAGAGAGTGATACATATATATATCTATATATATAGAGAGAGAGAGAGATACGGAGATAGAGAGAAAGAGACAGTGTACCATAAGTGGGTTGGCTGTCACCCTCGTGGTAGAGCCAGAGAGTAGCCCTCCAGCAGTATCCAGCTCTTCTCTTATCGTCCTTCTGGAATTTCTCTCCTCTCGCTGTCTCTCTCTCTGTCTCTCCTCTCGCTGTCTTCTCTCTCTCGCTGTCTCTCTCTCTCGCTGTCTCTCCTCTCGCTGTCTCTCCTCTCGCTGTCTCTCCTCTCGCTGTCTCTCCTCTCGCTGTCTCTCCTCTCGCTGTCTCTCCTCTCGCTGTCTCTCCTCTCGCTGTCTCTCCTCTCGCTGTCTCCCCTCTCTCTGTCTCCCCTCTCTCTGTCTCTCCTCTCTCTGTCTCTCCTCTCTCTGTCTCTCCTCTCGCTGTCTCTCCTCTCGCTGTCTCTCCTCTCTCTGTCTTCTCTCTCTCTGTCTTCTCTCTCGCTGTCTCTCCTCTCGCTGTCTCTCCTCTCGCTGTCTCTCCTCTCGCTGTCTCTCCTCTCTCTGTCTCTCCTCTCTCTGTCTCTCCTCTCTCTGTCTCTCCTCTCTCTGTCTCTCCTCTCTCTGTCTCTCCTCTCTCTGTCTCTCCTCTCTCACTCTCTCGCAAGCTGACAGCCTATTGTACAGCACAAGCTATTCTTAGTCCCGCTAGGTCCTGACTGACACACGGACCAGAGGGATCTCACACTCACACAAAATTGCGATCAGAATTTTAACACAGACAGTGTTAAATGTAACACTTTCTATGTGACCATTTCAAATAGTGTCAAACTAACAGTTCTCGAAGTGTTGATAAACTAACATCCCAGAGTGTTGGTAAACTAACATCCCCAGAGTGTTGATGAACTAACATCCCCAGAGTGTTGATAAACTAACATCCCCAGAGTGTTGATAAACTAACATCCCCAGAGTGTTGGTAAACTAACATCCCCAGAGTGTCGGGTCCCTACCACCAGAGTGTTGGTAAACTAACATCCCCAGAGTGTTGATAAACTAACATCCCCAGAGTGTTGATAAACTAACATCCCCAGAGTGTTGATAAACTAACATCCCCAGAGTGTTGGTAAACTAACATCCCCAGAGTGTTGATAAACTAACATCCCCAGAGTGTTGGTAAACTAACATCCCCAGAGTGTTGGTAAACTAACATCCCCAGAGTGTTGGTAAACTAACATCCCCAGAGTGTTGGTAAACTAACATCCCCAGAGTGTTGGTAAACTAACATCCCCAGAGTGTTGATAAACTAACATCCCCAGAGTGTTGATAAACTAACATCCCCAGAGTGTTGATAAACTAACATCCCCAGAGTGTTGATAAACTAACATCCCCAGAGTGTTGATAAACTAACATCCCCAGAGTGTTGGTAAACTAACATCCCTAGAGTGTTGGTAAACTAACATCTCCAGAGTGTTGGTAAACTAACATCCCCAGAGTGTTGGTAAACTAACATCCCCAGAGTGTCGGTAAACTAACATCCCCAGAGTGTCGGTAAACTAACATCCCCAGAGTGTTGGTAAAATAACATCCCCAGAGTGTTGGTAAACTAACATCCCCAGAGTGTTGGTAAACTAACATCCCCAGAGTGTTGGTAAAATAACATCCCCAGAGTGTTGGTAAACTAACATCCCCAGAGTGTCGGGTCCCTACCACCAGAGTGTTGGTAAACTAACATCCCCAGAGTGTTGGTAAACTAACATCCCCAGAGTGTTGGTAAACTAACATCCCCAGAGTGTTGGTAAACTAACATCCCCAGAGTGTTGATAAACTAACATCCCCAGAGTGTTGGTAAACTAACATCCCCAGAGTGTCGGGTCCCTACCACCAGAGTGTTGGTAAACTAACATCCCCAGAGTGTTGATAAACTAACATCCCCAGAGTGTTGATAAACTAACATCCCCAGAGTGTTGGTAAACTAACATCCCCAGAGTGTTGATAAACTAACATCCCCAGAGTGTTGATAAACTAACATCCCCAGAGTGTCGGGTCCCTACCACCAGAGTGTTGGTAAACTAACATCCCCAGAGTGTTGGTAAACTAACATCCCCAGAGTGTTGGTAAACTAACATCCCCAGAGTGTTGATAAACTAACATCCCCAGAGTGTCGGGTCCCTACCACCAGAGTGTTGGTAAACTAACATCCCCAGAGTGTTGATAAACTAACATCCCCAGAGTGTCGGGTCCCTACCACCAGAGTGTTGGTAAACTAACATCCCCAGAGTGTTGGTAAACTAACATCCCCAGAGTGTTGGTAAACTAACATCCCCAGAGTGTTGGTAAACTAACATCCCCAGAGTGTTGATAAACTAACATCCCCAGAGTGTTGGTAAACTAACATCCCCAGAGTGTCGGGTCCCTACCACCAGAGTGTTGGTAAACTAACATCCCCAGAGTGTTGATAAACTAACATCCCCAGAGTGTTGGTAAACTAACATCCCCAGAGTGTTGATAAACTAACATCCCCAGAGTGTTGATAAACTAACATCCCCAGAGTGTCGGGTCCCTACCACCAGAGTGTTGGTAAACTAACATCCCCAGAGTGTTGGTAAACTAACATCCCCAGAGTGTTGGTAAACTAACATCCCCAGAGTGTTGATAAACTAACATCCCCAGAGTGTCGGGTCCCTACCACCAGAGTGTTGGTAAACTAACATCCCCAGAGTGTTGATAAACTAACATCCCCAGAGTGTTGATAAACTAACATCCCCAGAGTGTTGATAAACTAACATCCCCAGAGTGTTGGTAAACTAACATCCCCAGAGTGTCGGTAAACTAACATCCCCAGAGTGTTGGTAAACTAACATCCCCAGAGTGTGGGGTCCCTACCACCAGAGTGTTGGTAAACTAACATCCCCAGAGTGTTGGTAAACTAACATCCCCAGAGTGTTGGTAAACTAACATCCCCAGAGTGTTGGTAAACTAACATCCCCAGAGTGTTGGTAAACTAACATCCCCAGAGTGTTGGTAAACTAACATCCCCAGAGTGTCGGGTCCCTACCACCAGAGTGTTGGTAAACTAACATCCCCAGAGTGTTGATAAACTAACATCCCCAGAGTGTTGGTAAACTAACATCCCCCGAGTGTTGATAAACTAACATCCCCAGAGTGTTGATAAACTAACATCCCCAGAGTGTTGGTAAACTAACATCCCCAGAGTGTTGATAAACTAACATCCCCAGAGTGTCGATAAACTAACATCCCCAGAGTGTCGGTAAACTAACATCCCCAGAGTGTTGATAAACTAACATCCCCAGAGTGTTGATAAACTAACATCCCCAGAGTGTCGGTAAACTAACATCCCCAGAGTGTCGGGTCCCTACCACCAGAGTGTTGGTAAACTAACATCCCCAGAGTGTTGGTAAACTAACATCCCCAGAGTGTTGGTAAACTAACATCCCCAGAGTGTCGGGTCCCTACCACCAGAGTGTTGGTAAACTAACATCCCCAGAGTGTTGGTAAACTAACATCCCCAGAGTGTTGGTAAACTAACATCCCCAGAGTGTTGATAAACTAACATCCCCAGAGTGTTGGTAAACTAACATCCCCAGAGTGTTGGTGAACTAACATCCCCAGAGTGTTGGTAAAATAACATCCCCAGAGTGTTGGTAAACTAACATCCCCAGAGTGTTGGTAAACTAACATCCCCAGAGTGTCGGGTCCCTACCACCAGAGTGTTGGTAAACTAACATCCCCAGAGTGTTGGTAAACTAACATCCCCAGAGTGTTGATAAACTAACATCCCCAGAGTGTTGGTAAACTAACATCCCCAGAGTGTCGGATCCCTACCACCAGAGTGTTGGTAAACTAACATCCCCAGAGTGTTGGTAAACTAACATCCCCAGAGTGTTGGTAAACTAACATCCCCAGAGTGTCGGGTCCCTACCACCATGGTGTTGCAAATTCCCACTTAAATTAACATTTTATTAGAGCTAATGCTGTTACACTTAATCAGTGTTAGGGAATTAATACCTGTGGTGTTACAGTAACTTGTTTAGAGGTGGTGTTTTAACACTGTAGGGTGTATCAAATAAAATCAAATGTTATTTGTCACATGCTTCTTAAACAACAGGTGTCGACCATCAGTGACATGCTTACTACAGTCCTTCACAACAATACAGAGAGAAAGAAAACAGAGAAATAATAGAAAAGTAAAACAAGTAATAATAAATACACAATGAGTAATGATAACATGGCTTTATACAGGGAGTACCAGTACAGAGTCAATGAGTAATGATAACATGGCTTTATACAGGGAGTACCAGTACAGTGTCCATGATAACATGGCTTTATACAGGGAGTACCAGTACAGAGTCAATGAATAATGAAAACATGGCTTTATACAGGGAGTACCAGTACAGTGTCCATGATAACATGGCTTTATACAGGGAGTACCAGTACAGAGTCCATGATAACATGGCTTTATACAGCGGTAACCAGTACAGAGTCATTGAGTAATGATAACATGGCTTTATACAGGGAGTACCAATACAGAGTCCATGATAACCTGGCTTTATACAGGCAGTACCAGTACAGAGTCCATTATAACATGGCTTTATACAGGGAGTACCAGTACAGAGTGCATGAGTAATGATAACATGGCTTTATACAGGGAGTACCAATACAGAGTCAATGAGTAATGATAACATGGCTTTATACAGGGAGTACCAATACAGAGTCCATGATAACATGGCTTTATACAGGCAGTACCAGTACAGAGTCCATTATAACATGGCTTTATACAGGGAGTACCAATACAGAGTCCATGATAACATGGCTTTATACAGGCAGTACCAGTACAGAGTCCATTATAACATGGCTTTATACAGGGAGTACCAGTACAGAGTCCATGATAACATGGCTTTATACAGGGAGTACCAGTACAGAGTCCATGATAACATGGCTTTATACAGGGAGTACCAGTACAGAGTCCATTATAACATGGCTTTATACAGGGAGTACCAGTACAGAGTCCATGATAACATGGCTTTATACAGGGAGTACCAGTACAGAGTCCATGATAACATGGCTTTATACAGGCAGTACCAGTACAGAGTCCATTATAACATGGCTTTATACAGCGGTAACCAGTACAGAGTCATTGAGTAATGATAACATGGCTTTATACAGGGAGTACCAGTACAGAGTCAATGAGTAATGATAACATGGCTTTATACAGGGAGTACCAGTACAGAGTCCATGATAACATGGCTTTATACAGGGAGTACCAGTACAGAGTCCATGATAACCTGGCTTTATACAGCGGTAACCAGTACAGAGTCATTGAGTAATGATAACATGGCTTTATACAGGGAGTACCAATACAGAGTCCATGATAACATTACTTTATACAGGGAGTACCAGTACAGAGTCTATGTGCAGAGTACGAGATAATTGAGGTAGATATGCACATATAGGTAGGGATAAAGTGACTAGACAACAGCATAGACAATAAACAGTAGCAGCAGCGTATGTGATGAGTCAAAAGAGTTGGTGCAAAAAGGGTCAATGCAGATAGTTAAATAGTTAACCATTTATCTACCCTGACTAACTAGTTAGCAGTCTTATGACTTGGGGGTAGAAGCTGTTCAGGGTCCTGTTGGTTCCAGACTTGGTGCATTGGTACCGCTTGCCGTGCGTTAGCAGAGAGAACAGTCTATGACTTGGGTGACTGGAGTTTTTAGGGCCTTCCTCTGACACCGCCTGGTATAGAGGTCCTGGATGACAGGGAGCTCAGCCCCAGTGATGTACTGGGCCGTACGCACTACCCTCTGTAGCGCCATGTGGTCGGATGCCAAGCGGTTGCCGTATCAGGCAGTGACGCAGCCAGTCAAG
>NC_074698.1:31937667-31942286 GCF_029448725.1 Salvelinus fontinalis | reverse complement strand
GCATCAGGTGTGCATCAGGTGTGCATCAGGTGTGTATCAGGTGTGTATCAGGTGTGTATCAGGTGTGTCCTCACCACCAGTTAGGTGTGTATCAGGTGTGCATCAGGTGTGCATCAGGTGTGCATCAGGTGTGTATCAGGTGTGTCCTCGCCATCAGTTAGGTGTGTATCAGGTGTGTATCAGGTGTGTATCAGGTGTGCATCAGGTGTGTCCTCACCATCAGTTAGGTGTGTATCAGGTGTGTATCAGGTGTGCATCAGGTGTGCATCAGGTGTGCATCAGGTGTGCATCAGGTGCATCAGGTGCATCAGGTCAGTGGGTCAGGTGTGTATCAGAGTGTGTCATCAGTGTGTCATCAGGTGGTGTATCAGGTGTGTCCTCACCACCAGTTAGGTGTGTATCAGGTGTGTATCAGGTGTGTATCAGTGTGTCCCTCACCATCAGTTAGGTGTGTATCAGGTGTGCATCAGGTGTGTCATCAGGTGGTGTGCATCATGGTGTGCATCAGGTGTGTATCAGGTGTCCTCACCACAGTTAGGTGTGTATCAGGTGTGTATCAGGTGTGCATCAGGTGTGTCCTCACACAGTTAGGTGTGCATCAGGTTGTGAATCAGGTGTGTATCAGGTGGTGTATCAGGTGTGCATCAGGTGTGCATCAGGTGTGTCCTCACCACAGTTAGGTGTGAATCAGGTGTGTATCAGGTGTGCATCAGGTCGTGAATCAGGTGTGCATCAGGTGTGCATCAGGTGTGCATCAGGTGTGCATCAGGTGTGCATCAGGTGTGCATCAGGTGTGTCCTCACCACCAGTTAGGTGTGTATCAGGTGTGTATCAGGTGTGTATCAGATGTGTCCTCACCACCAGTTAGGTGTGTATCAGGTGTGTATCAGGTGTGTATCAGGTGTGTCCTCACATCAGTTAGGTGTGTATCAGGTGTGCATCAGGTGTGTATCAGGTGTGTATCAGGTGTGTCCTCACCATCAGTTAGGTGTGTATCAGGTGTGCATCAGGTGTGCATCAGGTGTGTATCAGGTGTGTATCAGGTGTGCATCAGGTGTGTCCTCACCACCAATTAGGTGTGCATCAGGGTGTGTATCAGGTGTGTATCAGGTGTGCATCAGGTGTGTCCTCACCATCAGTTAGGTGTGCATCAGGTGTGCATCAGGTGTGCATCAGGTGTGCATCAAGGTGTGCATCAGGTGTGTATCAGGTGTGTATCAGGTGTGTATCAGGTGTGTATCAGGTGTGTCCTCACCATCAGTTAGGTGTGCATCAGGTGTGCATCAGGTGTGCATCAGGTGTGGCATCAGGGTGTGCATCAGGTGTGTATCAGGTGTGTCCTCACCTCCAGTTAGGTGTGTATCAGGTGTGTATCAGGTGTGTATCAGGTGTGTCCTCACCTCCAGTTAGGTGTGCATCAGGTGTGTATCAGGTGTGTATCAGGTGTGTATCAGGTGTGCATCAGGTGTGTCCTCACCATCAGTTAGGTGTGTATCAGGTGTGCATCAGGTGTGCATCAGGTGTGCATCAGGGGTGTGCATCAGGTGTGCATCAGGTGTGCATCAGGTGTGTCCTCACCACCAGTTAGGTGTGTATCAGTGGTATCAGGTGTGTATCAGGTGTGTCCTCACCATCAGTAGGTGTGTATCAGGTGTGCATCAGGTGTGCATCAGGTGTGTATCAGGTGTGTCCTCACCATCAGTTAGGTGTGTATCAGGTGTGTATCAGGTGTGTATCAGGTGTGTCCTCACCATCAGTTAGGTGTGTATCAGGTGTGCATCAGGTGTGCATCAGGTGTGTATCAGGTGTGTATCAGGTGTGCATCAGGTGTGTCCTCACCACCAGTTAGGTGTGCATCAGGTGTGTATCAGGTGTGTATCAGGTGTGCATCAGGTGTGTATCAGGTGTGCATCAGGTGTGCATCAGGTGTGCATCAGGTGTGCATCAGGTGTGCATCAGGTGTGTATCAGGTGTGTATCAGGTGTGTATCAGGTGTGTCCTCACCACCAGTTAGGTGTGTATCAGGTGTGTATCAGGTGAGTATCAGGTGTGTCCTCACCATCAGTTAGGTGTGCATCAGGTGTGCATCAGATCAGGTGTGTATCAGGTGTGTCCCTCACCATCAGTTAGGTGTGTATCAGGTGTGCATCAGGTGTGCATCAGGTGTGCATCAGGTGTGTATCAGGTGTGTCCTCAGCACCAGTTAGGTGTGTATCAGGTGTGTATCAGGTGTGTCCTCACCACCAGTTAGGTGTGTATCAGGTGTGTATCAGGTGTGTATCAGGTGTGTATCAGGTGTGTATCAGTGTGTCCTCACCATCAGGTAGGTGTGTATCAGGTGTGTATCAGTGTGTATCAGGTGTGTATCAGGTGTGTCCTCACCACCAGTTAGGTGTGTATCAGGTGTGTATCAGGTGTGTATCAGGTGTGTCCTCACCACCAGTTAGGTGTGTATCAGGTGTGTATCAGGTGTGTCCTCACCATCAGTTAGGTGTGTATCAGGTGTGCATCAGGTGTGTATTAGGTTGTGTATCAGGTGTGTCCTCACCATCAGTTAGGTGTGTATCAGGTGTGTATCAGGTGTGTATCAGGTGTGTCCTCACCACCAGTTAGGTGTGTATCAGGTGTGCATCAGGTGTGTATCAGTGTGTCTCACCACCATTAGGTGTTCCGTTATGTGGTATCAGGTGTGTATCAGGTGTGCATCAGGTGTGCATCAGGTGTGCATCAGGTGTGCATCAGGTGTGCATCAGGTGTTTCAGTGTGTATCAGGTGTGTATCAGGTGTGTCCTCACCACCAGTTAGGTGTGTATCAGGTGTGTATCAGGTGTGTATCAGATGTGTCCTCACCATCAGTTAGGTGTGTATCAGGTGCGCATCAGGGTCGTGTATCAGGTGTGTATCAGGTGTGTATCAGGTGTGTCCTCACCATCAGTTAGGTGTGTATCAGGTGTGCATCAGGTGTGCATCAGGTGTGGGCATCAGGTGTGTCCTCAGCACCAGTTAGGTGTGTATCAGGTGTGCATCAGGTGTGCATCAGGTGTGCATCAGGTGTGCATCAGGTGTGCATCAGGTGTGCATCAGGTGTGCATCAGGTGTGCATCAGGTGTGCATCAGGTGTGTATCAGGTGTGTCCTCACCACCAGTTAGGTGTGTATCAGGTGTGTATCAGGTGTGTCCTCACCACCAGTTAGGTGTGTATCAGGTGTGTCCTCACCACAGTTAGGTGTGTATCAGGTGTGTATCAGGTGTGTCCTCACCACCAGTTAGGTGTGTATCAGGTGTGTATCATGTGTGTATCAGGTTTGTCCTCACCATCAGTTAGGTGTGTATCAGGTGTGTCCTCACCACCAGTTAGGTGTGCATCAGGTGTGCATCAGGTGTGCATCAGGTGTGTATCAGGTGTGTATCGGTGTGCATCAGGTGTGTATCAGGTTGTGTATCAGGTGTGCATCAGGTGCGTATCAGGTGTGTATCAGGTGTGCATCAGGTGTGTATCAGGTGTGTATCAGGTGTGTATCAGGTGTGTATCAGGTGTGTCCTCACCATCAGTTAGGTGTGTATCAGGTGTGTCCTCACCACCAGTTAGGTGTGCATCAGGTGTGCATCAGGTGTGCATCAGGTGTGTATCAGGTGTGTATCAGGTGTGCATCAGGTGTGTATCAGGTGTGTATCAGGTGTGCATCAGGTGTGTATCAGGTGTGTATCAGGTGTGTCCTCACCACCAGTTAGGTGTGTATCAGGTGTGTATCAGGTGTGTATCAGGTGTGTATCAGGTGTGTATCAGGTGTGTATCAGGTGTGTATCAGGTGTGTATCAGGTGTGCATCAGGTGTGCATCAGGTGTGTCCTCACCATCAGTTAGGTGTGTATCAGGTGTGTCCTCACCACCAGTTAGGTGTGCATCAGGTGTGCTCAGGTGTGCATCAGGTGTGCATCAGGTGTGCATCAGGTGTGCATCAGGTGTGCATCAGGTGTGCATCAGGTGTGCATCAGGTGTGCATCAGGTGTGCATCAGGTGTGTATCAGGTGTGTATCAGGTGTGTCCTCACCACCAGTTAGGTGTGTATCAGGTGTGTATCAGGTGTGTATCAGGTGTGTATCAGGTGTGTCCTCACCACCAGTTAGGTGTGTATCAGGTGTGCATCAGGTGTGTCCTCACCATCAGTTAGGTGTGTATCAGGGTGCATCAGGTGTGCATCAGGTGTGTATCAGGTGTGTATCAGGTGTGTATCAGGTGTGTATCAGGTGTGTATCAGGTGTGTCTCACCACCAGTTAGGTGTGTATCGGTGTGTATCAGGTGTGTATCAGGTGTGTATCAGGTGTGCATCAGGTGTGTATCAGGTGTGTATCAGGTGTGCATCAGGTGTGTATCAGGTGTGTATCAGGTGTGTATCAGGTGTGTATCAGGTGTGTACTCACCACCAGTTAGGTGTGTATCAGGTGTGTATCAGGTGTGTATCAGGTGTGTCCTCACACCAGGTTAGGTGTGTATCAGGTGTGTATCAGGTGTGCATAGGTGTGCATCAGGTGTGTATCAGGTGTGTCTCACCACCAGTCAGGTGTGTATCAGGTGTGCATCAGGTGTGTATCAGGTGTGTCCTCACCACCAGTTAGGT
>NC_074698.1:31817667-31932667 GCF_029448725.1 Salvelinus fontinalis | reverse complement strand
CAGTGGGTTAACTGTCAGCCTACCGGGGAACGGTGGGTTAACTGTCAGTCTACCGGGGAACAGTGGGTTAACTGTCAGCCTACCGGGGAACAGTGGGTTAACTGTCAGCCTACCGGGGAACAGTGGGTTAACTGTCAGCCTACCGGGGAACAGTGGGTTAACTGTCAGCCTACCGGGGAACAGTGGGTTAACTGTCAGCCTACCGGGGAACAGTGGGTTAACTGTCAGCCTACCGGGGAACAGTGGGTTAACTGTCAGCCTACCGGGGAACGGTGGGTTAACTGTCAGCCTACTGGGGAACAGTGGGTTAACTGGTCTAGGAACAGTGGATTAACTGGTCTAGGAACAGTGGGTTAACTGGTCTAGGAACAGTGGGTTAACTGGTCTAGGAACAGTGGGTTAACTGTCAGCCTACCGGGGAACAGTGGGTTAACTGTCAGCCTACCGGGGAACGGTGGGTTAACTGGTCTAGGAACAGTGGGTTAACTGGTCTAGGAACAGTGGGTTAACTGGTCTAGGAACAGTGGGTTAACTGGTCTAGGAACAGTGGGTTAACTGTCAGTCTACCAGGGAACAGTGGGTTAACTGTCAGTCTACTGGGGAACAGTGGGTTAACTGGTCTAGGAACAGTGGGTTAACTGTCAGTCTACTGGGGAACAGTGGGTTAACTGTCAGCCTACCGGGGAACGGTGGGTTAACTGGTCTAGGAACAGTGGGTTAACTGGTCTAGGAACAGTGGGTTAACTGGTCTAGGAACAGTGGGTTAACTGGTCTAGGAACAGTGGGTTAACTGGTCTAGGAACAGTGGGTTAACTGTCAGCCTACCGGGGAACAGTGGGTTAACTGGTCTAGGAACAGTGGGTTAACTGTCAGTCTACTGGGGAACAGTGGGTTAACTGTCAGTCTACTGGGGAACAGTGGGTTAACTGGTCAGGAACAGTGGGTTAACTGTCAGCCTACCAGGGAACAGTGGGTTAACTGGTCTAGGAACAGTGGGTTAACTGTCAGTCTACCAGGGAACGGTGGGTTAACTGTCAGTCTACTGGGGAACAGTGTGTTAACTGGCAGCCTACCGGGGAACGATGGGTTAACTGCCTCGTTCAGGGGCAGAACGACAGATTTTCACCTTGTCAGCTCGGGGGATTCAATCTAGCAGCCTTACAGTTAACTAGTCCAACGCTCTAACCACCTGATTACATTGCACTCCACGAGGAGCCTGCCTGTTACGCCAATGCAGTAAGCCAAGGTATGTAAGTTGCTAGCTAGCATTAAACTTATCTTATAAAAATCAATCAATCATAATCACTAGTTAACTACACATGGTTGATGATATTACTAGTTTATCTAGTTAACTACACATGGTTGATGATATTACTAGTTTATCTAGCGTGTGCTGCGTTGCATATAATCGATGCAGTGCGTATCGTTGCTCCAACGTGTACCTAACCATAAACATCAATGCCTTTCTTAAAACCAATACACAGAAGTATATATTTTTAAACCTGCATATTTAGCTAAAAGAAATCCAGGTTAGCAGGCAATATTAACCAGGTGAAATTGTGTCACTTCTCTTGCGTTCATTGGACGCAGAGTCAGGGTATATGCAACAGTTTGGGCTGCCTAATTTCCCTGAATTTTACGTAATTATGACATAACATTGAAGGTTGTGCAATGTAACAGGAATATTTAGACTTATGGATGCCACCCGTTAGATAAAATACAGAACGGTTCCGTATTTCACTAAAAGAATAAACGTTTTGTTTTCGAGATGATAGTTTCCGGATTGGACCATATTAATGACCTAAGGCTCGTATTTCTGTGTGTTATTATGTTATAACTAAGTCTATGATTTGATAGAGCAGTCAGTCTGAGCGATGGTAGGCACCAGCAGGCTCGTAAGCATTCATTCAAACAGCACTTTCCTCCGTTTTGCCAGCAGCTCTGCTGTTTATGACTTCAAGCCTATCAACTCCTGAGATGAGGCTGGTGTAACCGATGTGAAATGGCTAGCTAGTTAGCGGGGTGCGCGCTAATAGCATTTCAAACGTCACTCGCTCTGAGACTTGGAGTGGTTGTTCCCCTTGCTCTGCGTGGGTAACGCTGCTTCGAGGGTGGCTGTTGTCGATGTGTTCCTGGTTCGAGCCCAGGTAGGAGCGAAGAGAGGGACGGAAGCTATACTGTTACACTGGCAATACTAAAGTGCCTATTAGAACATCCAATAGTCAACGGTTAATGAAATACAAATGGTATAGAGAGAAATAGTCCTATAATTCCTATAATAACTACAACTTAAAACTTCTTACGTGGGAATATTGAAGACTCATGTTAAAAGGAACCACCAGCTTTCATTTGTTCTCATGTTCTGAGCAAGGAACTTAAACGTTAGCTTTCTTACATGGCACATATTGCACTTTTACTTTCTTCTCCAACACTTTGTTTTTGCATTATTTAAACCAAATTGATCATGTTTCATTATTTATTTGAGGCTAAATAGATTTTATTGATGTATTATATCAAGTTAAAATAAGTGTTCGTTCAGTATTGTTGTAATTGTCATTTAAAATAAAAATCGGCCGATTAATCGGTATCGTCTTTTTTGGTCCTCCAATAATTGGTATCGGCGTTGAAAAATTATAATCGGTCGACCTCTAGTTTGTGTGTGTGTAGTGGGTATAGTGTGTGTGTGTGTGTGTGTGTGTGTAATGGGTATAGTGTGTGTGTGTAGTGGGTATAGTGTGTGTGTGTGTGTGTGTGTGTGTAATGGGTATAGTGTGTGTGTAGTGGGTATAGTGTGTGTGTGTGTGTGTGTGTGTGTAGTGGGTATAGTGTGTGTGTGTAGTGGGTATAGTGTGTGTGTGTAGTGGGTATAGTGTGTGTGTGTGTGTGTAGTGGGTATAGTGTGTGTGTGTAGTGGGTATAGTGTGTGTGTGTAATGGGTATAGTGTGTGTGTGTGTGTGTGTGTGTAATGGGTATAGTGTGTGTGTGTGTGTGTGTGTAATGGGTATAGTGTGTGTGTGTGTGTGTGTAATGGGTATAGTGTGTGTGTGTGTGTGTGTAATGGGTATAGTGTGTGTGTGTGTGTGTAATGGGTATAGTGTGTGTGTGTGTGTAATGGGTATAGTGTGTGTGTGTGTGTAATGGGTATAGTGTGTGTGTGTGTGTAATGGGTATAGTGTGTGTGTGTGTGTGTGTAATGGGTATAGTGTGTGTGTGTGTGTGTGTGTAATGGGTATAGTGTGTGTGTGTGTGTGTGTAATGGGTATAGTGTGTGTGTGTGTGTGTGTGTGTTATGAGTATAGTGTGTGTGTGTGTGTGTGTGTGTAATGGGTATAGTGTGTGTGTGTGTGTGTGTGTGTAATGGGTATAGTGTGTGTGTGTGTGTGTAATGGGTATAGTGTGTGTGTGTGTGTAATGGGTATAGTGTGTGTGTGTGTGTAATGGGTATAGTGTGTGTGTGTGTGTGTGTAATGGGTATAGTGTGTGTGTGTGTGTGTAGTGGGTATAGTGTGTGTGTGTGTGTTGTGGGTATAGTGTGTGTGTGTGTGTGTGTGTGTGTAGTGGGTATAGTGTGTGTGTGTGTGTGTGTGTGTGTAATGGGTATAGTGTGTGTGTGTGTGTGTGTAATGGGTATAGTGTGTGTGTGTGTGTGTGTAATGGGTATAGTGTGTGTGTGTGTGTGTGTAATGGGTATAGTGTGTGTGTGTGTGTAATGGGTATAGTGTGTGTGTGTGTGTAATGGGTATAGTGTGTGTGTGTGTGTGTAATGGGTATAGTGTGTGTGTGTGTGTGTGTAATGGGTATAGTGTGTGTGTGTGTGTGTGTGTGTAATGAGTATAGTGTGTGTGTGTGTGTGTGTGTAATGGGTATAGTGTGTGTGTGTGTGTGTGTAATGGGTATAGTGTGTGTGTGTGTGTGTAATGGGTATAGTGTGTGTGTGTGTGTAATGGGTATAGTGTGTGTGTGTGTGTGTAATGGGTATAGTGTGTGTGTGTGTGTGTAATGGGTATAGTGTGTGTGTGTGTGTGTAGTGGGTATAGTGTGTGTGTGTGTGTGTGTAGTGGGTATAGTGTGTGTGTGTGTGCTGTGGGTATAGTGTGTGTGTGTGTGTGTGTGTAGTGGGTATAGTGTGTGTGTAGTGCGTATAGTGTGTGTGTGTAGTGGGTATAGTGTGTGTGTGTGTGTAGTGGGTATAGTGTGTGTGTAATGGGTATAGTGTGTGTGTGTGTGTGTGTGTGTGTGTGTGTGTGTGTAATGGGTATAGTGTGTGTGTGTGTGTAATGGGTATAGTGTGTGTGTGTAGTGGGTATAGTGTGTGTGTGTGTGTGTAATGGGTATAGTGTGTGTGTGTGTGTGTAATGGGTATAGTGTGTGTGTGTGTGTGTAATGGGTATAGTGTGTGTGTGTGTTATGGGTATAGTGTGTGTGTGTGTGTGTGTGTAATGGGTATAGTGTGTGTGTGTGTGTGTGTGTAATGGGTATAGTGTGTGTGTGTGTAATGGGTATAGTGTGTGTGTGTGTAATGGGTATAGTGTGTGTGTGTGTGTAATGGGTATAGTGTGTGTGTGTGTGTAATGGGTATAGTGTGTGTGTAATGGGTATAGTGTGTGTGTGTGTGTAATGGGTATAGTGTGTGTGTGTGTGTGTAATGGGTATAGTGTGTGTGTGTGTGTAATGGGTATAGTGTGTGTGTGTGTGTGTGTGTGTGTGTGTGTGTGTGTGTGTGTGTGTGTGTGTGTGTGTGTGTGTGTTATGGGTATAGTGTGTGTGTGTGTAATGGGTATAGTGTGTGTGTGTGTGTGTGTGTGTGTGTAATGGGTGTACCGTAGGGGGTGTGTAGTGGGTATAGTGGATATAGTGTGTATAGTGGGTGTGTAGTGGGTATAGTGGATATAGTGTGTGTGTGGTGTGTATAGTGGGTATAGTGGGTGTACCGTAGTGGGTATAGTGGGTGTACCGTAGTGGGTATAGTGGGTGTACCGTAGTGGGTATAGTGGATGTACCGTAGTGGGTATAGTGGGTGTACCGTAGTGGGTATAGTGGGTGTGTAGGGGGTATAGTGGGTGTGTAGGGGGTATAGTGGGTGTGTAGGGGGTATAGTGGGTGTACCGTAGTGGGTATAGTGGGTGTACCGTAGGTGGTGTGTAGTGGGTGTACCGTAGTGGGTATAGTGGGTGTACCGTAGTGGGTATAGTGGGTGTACCGTAGTGGGTATAGTGGGTGTACCGTAGGGGGTATAGTGGGTGTACCGTAGGGGGTATAGTGGGTGTACCGTAGGGGGTATAGTGGGTGTACCGTAGTGGGTATAGTGGGTGTAACGTAGTGGGTATAGTGGGTGTACCGTAGTGGGTATAGTGGGTGTACCGTAGTGGGTATAGTGGGTGTACCGTAGGTGGTGTGTAGTGGGTATAGTGGGTGTACCGTAGGGGGTATAGTGGGTGTACCGTAGGGGGTATAGTGGGTGTACCGTAAGGGGTATAGTGGGTGTACCGTAAGGGGTATAGTGGGTGTACCGTAGTGGGTATAGTGGGTGTGTAGTGGGTATAGTGGGTGTACCGTAAGGGGTATAGTGGGTGTACCGTAGGTGGTGTGTAGTGGGTATAGGGGGTATAGTGGGTGTACCGTAGGGGGTATAGGGGGTGTGTAGTGGGTATTGTGGGTGTGTAGGGGGTATAGTGAGTGTACCGTACTGGGTATAGGGGGTGTGTAGTGGGTATAGTGGGTGTGTAGTGGGTATAGTGGGTGTTTAGTGGGTATACCGTAAGGGGTATAGTGGGTGTACCGTAGTGGGTATAGGGGGTGTGTAGTGGGTATTGTGGGTGTGTAGGGGGTATAGTGAGTGTACCGTACTGGGTATAGGGGGTGTGTAGTGGGTATAGTGGGTGTGTAGTGGGTATAGTGGGTGTTTAGTGGGTATAGTGGGTGTACCGTAGGGGGTGTAGTGGGTATAGGGGGTGTGTAGTGGGTATAGGGGGTGTGTAGTGGGTATAGGGGGTGTGTAGTGGGTATACCGTTGTGGGTATAGGGGGTGTACCGTAGGGGGTGTGTAGTGGGTATAGGGGGTGTGTAGTGGGTATAGTGGGTGTACCGTAGGGGGTAAAGGGGGTGTGTAGTGGGTATAGTGGGTGTACCGTAGTGGGTAAAGGGGGTGTGTAGTGGGTATAGTGGGTGTACCGTAGGGGGTATAGTGGGTATACCGTAGGGGGTATAGTGGGTGTACCGTAGTGGGTATAGGGGGTGTGTAGTGGGTATAGTGGGTGTACCGTAGGGGGTATAGGGGGTGTGTAGTGGGTATAGTGGATGTGTAGTGGGTATAGTGGGTGTACCGTAGGGGGTATAGTGGGTGTACCGTAGGGGGTAAAAGGGGTGTGTAGTGGGTATAGTGGGTGTACCGTAGGGGGTAAAAGGGGTGTGTAGTGGGTATAGTGGGTGTACCGTAGGGGGTATAGTGGGTGTACCGTAGGGGGTAAAAGGGGTGTGTAGTGGGTATAGTGGGTGTACCGTAGGGGGTAAAAGGGGTGTGTAGTGGGTATTGTGGGTGTACCGTAGTGGGTATAGTGGGTGTACCGTAGTGGGTATAGGGGGTGTGTAGTGGGTATAGGGGGTGTACGGTAGGTGGTGTGTAGTGAGTTAGTGGGTGTACCGTAGTGGGTATAGGGGGTGTGTAGTGGGTATAGTGGGTGTACGGTAGGTGGTGTGTAGTGAGTATAGTGGGTGTACCGTAGTGAGTATAGTGGGTGTACCGTAGTGGGTATAGTGGAGGTACCGTAGTGGCTATAGTGGGTGTACCGTAGTTGGTGTGTAGTGGGTATAGTGGGTGTACCGTAGTGGGTATAGGGGGTGTACCGTAGTGGGTATAGGGGGTGTGTAGTGGGTATAGTGGGTGTACCGTAGTGGGTATAGGGGGTGTGTAGTGGGTATAGTGGGTGTACCGTAGGGGGTATAGGGGGTGTGTAGTGGGTATAGTGGGTGTACCGTAGGGGGTATAGGGGGTGTGTAGTGGGTATAGTGGGTGTACCGTAGTTGGTGTGTAGTGGGTATAGTGGGTGTACCGTAGTGGGTATAGGGGGTGTGTAGTGGGTATAGTGGGTGTACCGTAGTGGGTATAGTGGGTGTACCGTAGGGGGTATAGGGGGTGTGTAGTGGGTATAGTGGGTGTGTAGTGGGTATAGTGGGTGTACCGTAGGGGGTATAGGGGGTGTGTAGTGGGTATAGTGGGTGTACCGTAGGGGGTATAGGGGGTGTGTAGTGGGTATAGTGGGTGTGTAGTGGGTATAGTGGGTGTACCGTAGTGGGTATAGGGGGTGTGTAGTGGGTATAGTGGGTGTACCGTAGTGGGTATAGGGGGTGTGTAGTGGGTATAGTGGGTGTACCGTAGGGGGTATAGTGGGTGTGTAGTGGGTATAGTGGGTGTACCGTAGTGGGTATAGTGGGTGTACCGTAGTGGGTATAGGGGGTGTGTAGTGGGTATAGTGGGTGTACCGTAGGGGGTAAAAGGGGTGTGTAGTGGGTATAGTGGGTGTACCGTAGGGGGTAAAAGGGGTGTGTAGTGGGTATAGTGGGTGTACCGTAGGGGGTATAGTGGGTGTACCGTAGGGGGTAAAAGGGGTGTGTAGTGGGTATAGTGGGTGTACCGTAGGGGGTAAAAGGGGTGTGTAGTGGGTATAGTGGGTGTACCGTAGGGGGTAAAAGGGGTGTGTAGTGGGTATAGTGGGTGTACCGTAGGGGGTAAAAGGGGTGTGTAGTGGGTATAGTGGGTGTACCGTAGTTGGTGTGTAGTGGGTATAGTGGGTGTACCGTAGTGAGTATAGTGGGTGTACCGTAGTGGGTATAGTGGAGGTACCGTAGTGGCTATAGTGGGTGTACCGTAGTTGGTGTGTAGTGGGTATAGTGGGTGTACCGTAGTGGGTATAGGGGGTGTGTAGTGGGTATAGTGGGTGTACCGTAGTGGGTATAGTGGGTGTACCGTAGTGGGTATAGTGGAGGTACCGTAGTGGCTATAGTGGGTGTACCGTAGTTGGTGTGTAGTGGGTATAGTGGGTGTACCGTAGTGGGTATAGGGGGTGTGTAGTGGGTATAGTGGGTGTACCGTAGTGGGTATAGGGGGTGTGTAGTGGGTATAGTGGGTGTGTAGTGGGTATAGGGGGTGTGTAGTGGGTATAGGGGGTGTGTAGTGGGTATAGTGGGTGTACCGTAGTGGGTATAGGGGGTGTGTAGTGGGTATAGTGGGTGTACCGTAGGGGGATCCCGACAGCCAGATGGGCGGTGCTCCTTGACGGGGCATCCAGTGGTGAGAGGTCAGGGGGGAGGGGTCGTGGGGCCAGCGGGCGGAGCCTCCAGTCACCATGAGGTTAGAGGTCAGGGCGCTGGACACCAGGGGGGGATGCATCTGCGTGAACTCTGCCAGCTCCTTACTCTCTCTGGACACACACACACACACACACACACACACTAATTTAAAAACATCTAATTCATAACACTCTTTATATCCATCCTTGATAGGGAATGATAGAGTACACACATTACATGGACTAGAGAATCAACACAACCAGGGAATCAACTCCTAACCCCAACCAGGGAATCGACTCCTAACCCCAACCAGGGAATCGACTCCTAACCCCACCGGGGAATCGACTCCTAACCCCACCGGGGAATCGACTCCTAACCCCACCGGGGAATCGACTCCTAACCCCACCGGGGAATCGACTCCTAACCCCACCGGGGAATCGACTCCTAACCCCACCGGGGAATCGACTCCTAACCCCACCGGGGAATCGACTCCTAACCCCACCGGGGAATCGACTCCTAACCCCACCGGGGAATCAACTCCTAACCCCACCAGGGAATCAACTCCTAACCCCACCAGGGAATCAACTCCTAACCCCACCAGGGAATCAACTCCTAACCCCACCAGGGAATCAACTCCTAACCCAACCAGGGAATCAACTCCTAACCCCACCAGGGAATCAACTCCTAACCCCACCAGGGAATCAACTCCTAACCCCACCAGGGAATCAACTCCTAACCCCACCAGGGAATCAACTCCTAACCCCACCAGGGAATCAACTCCTAACCCCACCAGGGAATCAACTCCTAACCCCACCAGGGAATCAACTCCTAACCCAACCAGAGAATCAACTCCTAACCCAACCAGAGAATCAACTCCTAACCCAACCAGAGAATCAACTCCTAACCCAACCAGAGAATCAACTCCTAACCCAACCAGAGAATCAACTCCTAACCCAACCAGGGAATCAACTCCTAACCCAACCAGGGAATCAACTCCTAACCCAACCAGGGAATCAACTCCTAACCCAACCAGGGAATCAACTCCTAACCCAACCAGGGAATCAACTCCTAACCCAACCAGGGAATCAACTCCTAACCCAACCAGGGAATCAACTCCTAACCCCACCAGGGAATCAACTCCTAACCCCACCAGGGAATCAACGAACAGGTTATATGAATAATATCTACAGTTTCCTAACAGGTTATATGAATAATATCTACAGTTTCCTAACAGGTTATATGAATAATATCTACAGTTTCCTAACAGGTTATATGAATAATATCTACAGTTTCCTAACAGGTTATATGACCAGGGAATCAACTCCACCAGGGAATCAACTCCACCAGGGAATCAACTCCACCAGGGAATCAACGAACAGGTTATATGAATAATATTTACAGTTTCCTAACAGGTTATATGAATAATATCTACAGTTTCCTAACAGGTTGCAGGTCAGAAAATGTGACAGACTGTGTTCACTGCAGCCTTTCGTAAAGGTGAGTCGTTGGTCACGCCCCCTAACCTGAGCAACTTCTCCTGCTCCAGGCACCCCAGTCTATCGCCACGGTGACGGGCTCGCTCGTCCCCCCGCTCCTCGTCTGTTTGGACGACAGAATAGAACACAGTGATCCATAATGCACTGCTTCAATAACAGTAGATTTGGTGATATCCTGGTATTTTAAAAAATACACTAAAATATCAAATGCAACATACAACAATTACCCGACTTACAGTTCATACGGAAAATCGGTCAATTTAAATAAATGAATTAGGCCGTAATCTATGGATTTCACATGACTGGGAATACAGATATGCATCTGTTGGACGACCAATTAGATATCAGGAAATGGTGGAGAAAAAGGGGATAAAAGTAACAAAAATAAATAAATAAATATATATTATAATTACAGAAACATAAGAAATATATATATATTTTTTTAAATACAAACTTGAGAAAATGTGTGTCATTGTGTTGTGTGACAAAACTGCACATTTTTAGAGTGACCTTTTATTGTCCCCAGCACAAGGTGCACCTGTGTAATGATCATGCGTGTTTTAATCAGCTTCTTGATATGCCACACCTGTCAGGTGGGTGGATTATCTTGGAAAGGGAGAAATGCTCACTAACAGGGATGTAAATAAAAATAAAAATTGCACCAAATTTGAGAGAAAGAAGCTTTTTGTGCGAATGGGGTATTTTATTATTATTATTGTTATTATTTTATTATTTTATTTCGCCTCATGAAACACGGGACCAACACTTTACACGTGGCGTTTATATTTCTGTTCAGTGGGACAAAATTCCGTCTTCATCTATTGTGGCTTCTTAACGTTGGCCTTGAAATAGCTTCATTAATGATGCTGAAGACATATCCGTCAACTTATACTGAAATAGCTTCACTAATGATGGTGAAGACATATCCTTCAACTTATCCTGAAATAGCTTCATTAATGATGGTGAAGACATATCCTTCAACTTATACTAGGTTTTCCAAATAGCCCCCCATACAGCCCCCCCCCCCCTATAGCACTCCCCCATACAGCCCCCCCTATATAGCCCTCACCAAATAGGCCTTATAATAATTTCATTAATGATGGTGAAGACATATCCTTCAACTTATCCTGAAATAGCTTCATTAATGATGCTGAAGACATATCCTTCAACTTATACTGAAATAGCTTCATTAATGATGGTGAAGACATATCTTTCAACTTATACTGAAATAGCTTCATTAATGATGAAAACATATCCTTCACCTTCTACTGAAATAGCTTCACTAATGATGGTGAAGACATATCCTTCAACTTATACTGGGTTTTCCAAATAGCCCCCCGTATAGTAGCCCCATATAGCAGCCCTACACAGCCCCCCCATATAGCCCCCCCCTATAGCCACACCCTATAGCCCCCCCATATAGCAGCCCCATACAACCACACCCTATAGCCCCCCCATATAGCACTCCCCCTATAGCCCCCCCCCCCCTATAGCCCCCCCATATAGCACTCCCCCTATAGCACTACCCCTATAGCCACCCCATATAGCCCCCCCATTTAGCAGCCCAATGCAGCCCCCCCATAGCCACACCCTATAGCCCCCCCATATAGCACTCCTCCTATAGCCCCCAACATAGCCACCTCATATAGCCCCCCCACAGCCCCCCATACAGACCCCTATAGCACCCCCATACAGACCCCCATATAGCCCCTCATACAGCCCCCCATATAGCCCCCCCATACAGACCCTCATATAGCCCCCCCATACAGACCCCCCTATAGCACTCCCCCTATAGCCCCCAACATAGCCACCTCATATAGCCCCCCCCTAGCCCCCCATACAGACCCCTATAGCCCCCCATACAGACCCTCATACAGACCCCCCATAGAGCCCCCCCATAGCCACACCCTATAGCCCCCCCCTATAGGACTCCCACTATAGCCACCTCATATATCCCCCCCCTTTTGACCCCCATACAGCCCCTACCATATAGCCGCCCCCCTATAGCCACCTCATATAGCCCCCCCTATAGCCCCCCCCCCATACAGACCCCCATATAGCCCCCACATGAGAGGCATAATGAGTCATGTGGAAGAACTGTGTAGAACTGTAGGAAGTGTCTTAACTTCTCTGGGACAGGGGGGGGCAGTATTGAGTAGCTTGGATAAAAAGGGTGCCCAGAGTAAACTACCTGCTACTCAGGCCTAAAAGCTAGAATATGCATATAATTAGTAGATTTGGATAGAAAACACTCTGAAGTTTCTAAAACTGTTTGAATGATGTCTGTGAGTATAACAGAACTCATATGGCAGGCAAAAACCTGAGGAAAAAATCCAACCAGGAAGTGGGAAATCTGAGGTTTGTAGTTTTTCAACCCTTTGCCTATCCAAGATACAGTGGAAATGGGGTCATGTTGTACTTCCTAAAGCTTCCACTAGATGTCAACAGTCTTTAGAACCTTGTTTGATGCTTCTACTGTAACGGCGGGGGGAATGAGTCCGTGGTCTGGCAGAGTGCCATGACGTGAGAGTTCACGTGAGAGTTAACTTGCGTTCCATTGCATTTTCTACAGACAAAGGAATTTCATCAACGTTTATTATGAGTATTTCTGTAAATCGATGTGACTCTCTGCAAAATCACCGGATGTTCTGGAAGCAAAACATGACTGAACGTAACGCGCCAATGTAAACTAAGATTTTGGGATATAAATATGAACTTTATCGAACAAAACATACATGTATTGTGTAACATGAAGTCCTATGAGTGTCATCTGATGAAGATCATCAAAGGTTAGTGATTCATTTTTATCTCTATTTCTGCTTTTTGTGACTTTTTTGTGACTATCTTTGGCTGGAAAAATGGCTTGTGTTTTTCTGTGATTAGGTACTGACCTAACATAATCGTTCGGTGTGCTTTCGTCGTAAAGCCTTTTTGAAATCTGACACGTTGGCTGGATTCACAACAAGTGTAGCTTTAAAATTTGGTGTATTGCATGTGTGATTTTAAGAAAGTTAAATTTTTAATAGTGATTTATTTGAATTTGGCGCTCTGCATTTTCACTAGATGTTGGCCATGCGGGACGCTAGCACGTCCCACATATCCCAGAGAGGTTAAATGTAAAAAAAAATAATAATGTTTGTCCCCCCCCCATATCTAAACCCCAGTTGTCCCCTTGGAATAAGATGTAAATAAATAGCCAGTCTCACCTTTAACCCCTGCGTGCGGTACTAGAGGTCTCTGTGAGTTTGTATTGCTACTGTCCCTCTGTCTGGCCACGGCCACAGCTATCCCGACAGGAGGGTGCCGGAGCTCTCCCCCACCCTCGCCTGGCCCCTCGACGCGTCCCAACGCCCGGGTGCTGTCGGGGCGCTCCCGCTCTCTCTTCATCAGCCTCCCACCCGCTCCTCCTCCTCCTCCTCCTCCCCCCTCCAGTCTCATGAACGCCAGCCCTCCGAACGCGGCTTGGTTGTCCGTGTTCTGACCGAAGGACCCCTGCCGTTCAGGTGGGAAGGTCCCGCTGTATTTGATTAGACTCTGCATGGCCGACACCTCTCCTCCTTCTGCTCCCCCCTCGGACCCTCCTCCCCCGCTGCCTCTCCTTCCCCCCACTGGGCGGTACAGGGCTGAGGTGTCCAAGTAGCGCCTCTGTCCCTCCTCTGCCCTCTGGGGTTGGGGCAGAGGGTGGGGGGAATGTGTGCGTCTGTGTTGGGGTGTGTGGGGGTTGGATGGGGGTCTGTTGAGTTCCTGCTGGTTATGGTGTGAGGGTTGGGGTGTGTGGGGGTTGGATGGGGGTCTGTTGAGTTCCTGCTGGTTATGGTGTGAGTGTTGGGGTGTGTGGGGGTTGGATGGGGGTCTGTTGAGTTCCTGCTGGTTATGGTGTGAGGGTTGAACGTGTGTGTGTCTGTGCTGGGAGGCCAGAGCTGCCATATGACTGGTGGCGTAGTTGGCCAATGGGCTGATGGGGTTCCATTTAGGCCCTTCCCCCACCCGCTCCAAGCCCAATCGGATGGCATGTTTTGGAGTGTCCCTGGGGTCCGGGCTGAACCCTGATTGTCTGACGTAACCGTCTCGTTTCAGAGCCGAACCGTTGGAGCAGATCACAGAGCCCTCCTCCCGCTCTCTCTGATTGGACAAATCACCAGGAAGAGAAGCACGACGGTCCAATAGAGTCTTTTCAGGAAACCTCTCTCTCTCGCGTTCTCTCTCCCTCTCCCTTTCTCTCTCCCTCTCCCTTTCTCTCTCCCTCTCCCTTTCTCTCTCCCTCTCCCTTTCTCTCTCCCTCTCTCTCTGTTTGTCGTGTTTGTCCCTGGCCTGCGAAGCGATCTGAATCGGGCCGATCTGCTCATCGTAGACCTCCACAGAAGGCACGTAAGTGGGCGCGCTCACACGCTGTTCCCTGATAGGCTCCCGGTGTGCAGGGTAGGTGGGGCCAGGGAGGAGTCCACCGCTATAGGTAGATTCAGTCTTCCTCAGCCTGTCTGTGTGTGTGGGGGGGCTGGGGTTAGGGCTGGGGGAGCGAATGGGTGTGTCTTCAGTCTCTGGGTAACGCCCAGAAGAGGAGGAGCCCCGGAGGGGGGGAGGAGCAGAGGGGTGGTGGAGGAAAGCCTCTCTTTCTCTCTCTCGGTCTCTGTGGCGTTCTCTCTCTCCACTCCTCCCATCCCGTGTCAGATCTACCACACTGTATGGACGAGACTCCTCTCTCAACCGGTCCCTCTCTCCTCTGTCTCTCTCCTCGCGGTAGGGTCTGTCTCTGCCCCCCTGCTGAGGCTCCTCTCTCTCCCTCTCTCCTCTGTCTCCCTCCTCGCGGTAGGGTCTGTCTCTGTCCGACTCCTGAGGCTCCTCCCTCTCCTCACGGTAGAGTCTGTCTCGATCCCTGCCCCCCTCCTGAGGCTCCTCTCTCTCCTCACGGTAGAGTCTGTCTTGATCCCTGCCCCCCTCCTGAGGCTCCTCTCTATCCTCTCGGTAGAGTCTGTCTCGATCCCTGCCCCCCTCCTGAGGCTCCTCCCTCTCCTCACGGTAGAGTCTGTCTCGATCCCTGCCCCCCTCCTGAGGCGCCTCTCTCTCCCTCTCCTCGCGGCCTCGGTCCCTGCCCCCATCCCGGGAGCTACTCTGGGGGGTGGAGCTGGGGGGGAAGGAGGAGGGTTGGAGGGGCGGCTGGGGTAACGACACTGGCAGGAAGAACCTCTCTGGAACACAAACATCACAAAAACACCACACCCATCAGAACACACCACCACATGCATCAATTTACTGAGTAGAATGTTTAAGGTATATTTCACTGGTCACCCCCAAAGCCAAGACCTCCTTTGGCCGCCTTTCCTTCCAGTTCTCTGCTGCCAATGACTGGAACAAACTGCAAAAATCTCTGAAGCTAGAGACTCATATCTCCCTCACTAACTTTAAGCATCAGCTGTCAGAGCAGCTCACAGATCACTGCACCTGTACATAGCCCATCTGTAAATAGCCCATCTATCTACCTCATCCCCATATTATGTATTTTTTTGCTCATTTGCACCCCAGTATCTCTACTTGCACATTCATCTTCTGCACATCTATCACTCCAGTGTTTATTTGCTAAATTGTAATTATTTTGCCTCTATGGCCTATTTGTTGCCTTAACTCCCTTATCTTACCTCATTTGCACACACTGTATATAGACTTTTCTACTGTATTATTGACTGTATGTTTGTTTATTCCATGTGTAACTCTGTGATGTTGTTTTTGTCGCACTGCTTTGCTTTATCTTGGCCAGGTCGCAGTCGTAAATGAGAACGTGTTCTCATCTGGCCTACCTGGTTAAATAAAAGGTGAAATAAAAAAAAAACACGTTTTATTTATTTATTATCCGTCAGAACAACAACAACAGTAGATCACGTAACAACAGGTCTCCAAAACATCCGAGACGCCACTTTGACGCACCTTGTTTTTGTGTCTCCACCACGTGGAGAAAAAGTGATGTGATCAAAGACCAATAATGACGTGATCAATAATGTCTTTTTATTGGGGCTAAGACAGTCTATTACAAATCAATACTTTGATCTGAAGGCGGTATGGTTTGAAGAGACTGAAATGAGACGGGTATTTCAGCCTGAAGGCAGTATGGTTTGAAGAGACTGAAATGAGACGGGTATTTCAGCCTGAAGGCTGTATGGTTTGAAGAGACTGAAATGAGACGGTATTTCAGCCTGAAGGCAGTATGGTTTGAAGAGACTGAAATGAGACGGTATTTCAGCCTGAAGGCGGTATGGTTTGAAGAGACTGAAATGAGACGGTATTTCAGCCTGAAGGCAGTATGGTTTGAAGAGACTGAAATGAGACGGGTATTTCAGCCTGAAGGCAGTATGGTTTGAAGAGACTGAAATGAGACGGTATTTCAGCCTGAAGGCAGTATGGTTTGAAGAGACTGAAATGAGACGGTTTTTTCAGCCTGAAGGCAGTATGGTTTGAAGAGACTGAAATGAGACGGGTATTTCAGCCTGAAGGCAGTATGGTTTGAAGAGACTGAAATGAGACGGGTATTTCAGCCTGAAGGCAGCATGGTTTGAAGAGACTGAAATGAGATGGGTATTTCAGCCTGAAGGCAGTATGGTTTGAAGAGACTGAAATGAGACGGTATTTCAGCCTGAAGGCAGTATGGTTTGAAGAGACTGAAATGAGACGGTATTTCAGCCTGAAGGCAGTATGGTTTGAAGAGACTGAAATGAGACGGTATTTCAGCCTGAAGGCAGTATGGTTTGAAGAGACTGAAATGAGACGGTATTTCAGCCTGAAGGCAGTATGGTTTGAAGAGAGTGAAGTGAGACGGGTATTTCAGCCTGAAGGCAGAATGGTTTGAAGAGACTGAAATGAGACGGTATTTCAGCCTGAAGGCAGTATGGTTTGAAGAGACTGAAATGAGACGGTATTTCAGCCTGAAGGCAGTATGGTTTGAAGAGACTGAAATGAGACGGGTATTTCAGCCTGAAGGCAGTATGGTTTGAAGAGACTGAAATGAGACGGGTATTTCAGCCTGAAGGCAGTATGGTTTGAAGAGACTGAAATGAGACGGGTATTTCAGCCTGAAGGCAGTATGGTTTGAAGAGACTGAAATGAGACGGGTATTTCAGCCTGAAGGCAGTATGGTTTGAAGAGACTGAAATGAGACGGGTATTTCAGCCTGAAGGCAGTATGGTTTGAAGAGACTGAAATGAGACGGGTATTTCAGCCTGAAGGCAGTATGGTTTGAAGAGACTGAAATGAGACGGTATTTCAGCCTGAAGGCAGTATGGTTTGAAGAGACTGAAATGAGACGGTATTTCAGCCTGAAGGCAGTATGGTTTGAAGAGACTGAAATGAGACGGTATTTCAGCCTGAAGGCAGTATGGTTTGAAGAGACTGAAATGAGACGGTATTTCAGCCTGAAGGCGGTATGGTTTGAAGAGACTGAAATGAGACGGGTATTTCAGCCTGAAGGCAGTATGGTTTGAAGAGACTGAAATGAGACGGGTATTTCAGCCTGAAGGCGGTATGGTTTGAAGAGACTGAAATGAGACGGGTATTTCAGCCTGAAGGCGGTATGGTTTGAAGAGACTGAAATGAGACGGTATTTCAGCCTGAAGGCTGTATGGTTTGAAGAGACTGAAATGAGACGGGTATTTCAGCCTGAAGGCAGTATGGTTTGAAGAGACTGAAATGAGACGGGTATTTCAGCCTGAAGGCAGTATGGTTTGAAGAGACTGAAATGAGACGGTATTTCAGCCTGAAGGCGGTATGGTTTGAAGAGACTGAAATGAGACGGGTATTTCAGCCTGAAGGCGGTATGGTTTGAAGAGACTGAAATGAGACGGTATTTCAGCCTGAAGGCAGTATGGTTTGAAGAGACTGAAATGAGACGGTATTTCAGCCTGAAGGCAGTATGGTTTGAAGAGACTGAAATGAGACGGGTATTTCAGCCTGAAGGCAGCATGGTTTGAAGAGACTGAAATGAGACGGGTATTTCAGCCTGAAGGCAGTTTGGTTTGAAGAGACTGAAATGAGACGGTATTTCAGCCTGAAGGCAGTATGGTTTGAAGAGACTGAAATGAGACGGGTATTTCAGCCTGAAGGCAGTATGGTTTGAAGGGACTGAAATGAGACGGGTATTACAGCCTGAAGGCAGTATGGTTTGAAGAGACTGAAATGAGACGGTATTTCAGCCTGAAGGCGGTATGGTTTGAAGAGACTGAAATGAGACGGGTATTTCAGCCTGAAGGCGGTATGGTTTGAAGAGACTGAAATGAGACGGTATTTCAGCCTGAAGGCAGTATGGTTTGAAGAGACTGAAATGAGACGGTATTTCAGCCTGAAGGCAGTATGGTTTGAAGAGACTGAAATGAGACGGGTATTTCAGCCTGAAGGCAGCATGGTTTGAAGAGACTGAAATGAGATGGGTATTTCAGCCTGAAGGCAGTATGGTTTGAAGAGACTGAAATGAGACGGTATTTCAGCCTGAAGGCAGTATGGTTTGAAGAGACTGAAATGAGACGGGTATTTCAGCCTGAAGGCAGTATGGTTTGAAGGGACTGAAATGAGACGGGTATTACAGCCTGAAGGCAGTATGGTTTGAAGAGACTGAAATGAGACGGTATTTCAGCCTGAAGGCGGTATGGTTTGAAGAGACTGAAATGAGACGGTATTTCAGCCTGAAGGCGGTATGGTTTGAAGAGACTGAAATGAGACGGGTATTTCAGCCTGAAGGCGGTATGGTTTGAAGAGACTGAAATGAGACGGTATTTCAGCCTGAAGGCAGTATGGTTTGAAGAGACTGAAATGAGACGGGTATTTCAGCCTGAAGGCAGTATGGTTTGAAGAGACTGAAATGAGACGGTATTTCAGCCTGAAGGCAGTATGGTTTGAAGAGACTGAAATGAGACGGGTATTTCAGCCTGAAGGCAGTATGGTTTGAAGAGACTGAAATGAGACGGGTATTTCAGCCTGAAGGCAGTATGGTTTGAAGAGACTGAAATGAGACGGTATTTCAGCCTGAAGGCAGTATGGTTTGAAGAGACTGAAATGAGACGGGTATTTCAGCCTGAAGGCAGTATGGTTTGAAGGGACTGAAATGAGACGGTATTTCAGCCTGAAGGCAGTATGGTTTGAAGAGACTGAAATGAGACGGGTATTTCAGCCTGAAGGCAGTATGGTTTGAAGAGACTGAAATGAGACGGTATTTCAGCCTGAAGGCAGTATGGTTTGAAGAGACTGAAATGAGACGGTATTTCAGCCTGAAGGCAGTATGGTTTGAAGAGACTGAAATGAGACGGTATTTCAGCCTGAAGGCAGTATGGTTTGAAGAGACTGAAATGAGACGGGTATTTCAGTCTGAAGGCAGTATGGTTTGAAGAGACTGAAATGAGACGGTATTTCAGCCTGAAGGCAGTATGGTTTGAAGAGACTGAAATGAGACGGGTATTTCAGCCTGAAGGCAGTATGGTTTGAAGAGACTGAAATGAGACGGTATTTCAGCCTGAAGGCAGTATGGTTTGAAGAGACTGAAATGAGACGGGTATTTCAGCCTGAAGGCAGTATGGTTTGAAGAGACTGAAATGAGTTGGGTATTTCAGCCTGAAGGCAGTATGGTTTGAAGAGACTGAAATGAGACGGGTATTTCAGCCTGAAGGCAGTATGGTTTGAAGAGACTGAAATGAGACGGTATTTCAGCCTGAAGGCAGTATGGTTTGAAGAGACTGAAATGAGACGGGTATTTCAGCCTGAAGGCAGTATGGTTTGAAGAGACTGAAATGAGACGGGTATTTCAGCCTGAAGGCAGTATGGTTTGAAGAGACTGAAATGAGACGGGTATTTCAGCCTGAAGGCGGTATGGTTTGAAGAGACTGAAATGAGACGGTATTTCAGCCTGAAGGCAGTATGGTTTGAAGAGACTGAAATGAGACGGGTATTTCAGCCTGAAGGCAGCATGGTTTGAAGAGACTGAAATGAGATGGGTATTTCAGCCTGAAGGCAGTATGGTTTGAAGAGACTGAAATGAGACGGTATTTCAGCCTGAAGGCAGTATGGTTTGAAGAGACTGAAATGAGACGGGTATTTCAGCCTGAAGGCAGTATGGTTTGAAGGGACTGAAATGAGACGGGTATTACAGCCTGAAGGCAGTATGGTTTGAAGAGACTGAAATGAGACGGTATTTCAGCCTGAAGGCGGTATGGTTTGAAGAGACTGAAATGAGACGGTATTTCAGCCTGAAGGCGGTATGGTTTGAAGAGACTGAAATGAGACGGGTATTTCAGCCTGAAGGCGGTATGGTTTGAAGAGACTGAAATGAGACGGTATTTCAGCCTGAAGGCAGTATGGTTTGAAGAGACTGAAATGAGACGGGTATTTCAGCCTGAAGGCAGTATGGTTTGAAGAGACTGAAATGAGACGGTATTTCAGCCTGAAGGCAGTATGGTTTGAAGAGACTGAAATGAGACGGGTATTTCAGCCTGAAGGCAGTATGGTTTGAAGAGACTGAAATGAGACGGGTATTTCAGCCTGAAGGCAGTATGGTTTGAAGAGACTGAAATGAGACGGTATTTCAGCCTGAAGGCAGTATGGTTTGAAGAGACTGAAATGAGACGGGTATTTCAGCCTGAAGGCAGTATGGTTTGAAGGGACTGAAATGAGACGGTATTTCAGCCTGAAGGCAGTATGGTTTGAAGAGACTGAAATGAGACGGGTATTTCAGCCTGAAGGCAGTATGGTTTGAAGAGACTGAAATGAGACGGTATTTCAGCCTGAAGGCAGTATGGTTTGAAGAGACTGAAATGAGACGGTATTTCAGCCTGAAGGCAGTATGGTTTGAAGAGACTGAAATGAGACGGGTATTTCAGTCTGAAGGCAGTATGGTTTGAAGAGACTGAAATGAGACGGTATTTCAGCCTGAAGGCAGTATGGTTTGAAGAGACTGAAATGAGACGGGTATTTCAGCCTGAAGGCAGTATGGTTTGAAGAGACTGAAATGAGACGGTATTTCAGCCTGAAGGCAGTATGGTTTGAAGAGACTGAAATGAGACGGGTATTTCAGCCTGAAGGCAGTATGGTTTGAAGAGACTGAAATGAGTTGGGTATTTCAGCCTGAAGGCAGTATGGTTTGAAGAGACTGAAATGAGACGGGTATTTCAGCCTGAAGGCAGTATGGTTTGAAGAGACTGAAATGAGACGGTATTTCAGCCTGAAGGCAGTATGGTTTGAAGAGACTGAAATGAGACGGGTATTTCAGCCTGAAGGCAGTATGGTTTGAAGAGACTGAAATGAGACGGGTATTTCAGCCTGAAGGCAGTATGGTTTGAAGAGACTGAAATGAGACGGGTATTTCAGCCTGAAGGCGGTATGGTTTGAAGAGACTGAAATGAGACGGTATTTCAGCCTGAAGGCGGTATGGTTTGAAGAGACTGAAATGAGACGGTATTTCAGCCTGAAGGCAGTATGGTTTGAAGAGACTGAAATGAGACGGTATTTCAGCCTGAAGGCAGTATGGTTTGAAGAGACTGAAATGAGACGGGTATTTCAGCCTGAAGGCAGTATGGTTTGAAGAGACTGAAATGAGACGGTATTTCAGCCTGAAGGCAGTGTGGTTTGAAGAGACTGAAATGAGACGGTATTTCAGCCTGAAGGCAGTATGGTTTGAAGAGACTGAAATGAGACGGGTATTTCAGCCTGAAGGCAGTATGGTTTGAAGAGACTGAAATGAGACGGTATTTCAGCCTGAAGGCAGTATGGTTTGAAGAGACTGAAATGAGACGGGTATTTCAGCCTGAAGGCAGTATGGTTTGAAGAGACTGAAATGAGACGGGTATTTCAGCCTGAAGGCAGTATGGTTTGAAGAGACTGAAATGAGACGGGTATTTCAGCCTGAAGGCAGTATGGTTTGAAGAGACTGAAATGAGACGGGTATTTCAGCCTGAAGGCAGTATGGTTTGAAGAGACTGAAATGAGACGGGTATTTCAGCCTGAAGGCAGTATGGTTTTTAGAGACTGAAATGAGACGGGTATTTCAGCCTGAAGGCAGTATGGTTTGAAGAGACTGAAATGAGACGGTATTTCAGCCTGAAGGCAGTATGGTTTGAAGAGACTGAAATGAGACGGTATTTCAGCCTGAAGGCAGTATGGTTTGAAGAGACTGAAATGAGACGGTATTTCAGCCTGAAGGCAGTATGGTTTGAAGAGACTGAAATGAGACGGTATTTCAGCCTGAAGGCGGTATGGTTTGAAGAGACTGAAATGAGACGGGTATTTCAGCCTGAAGGCAGTATGGTTTGAAGAGACTGAAATGAGACGGGTATTGAAGGCAGTATGGTTTGAAGAGACTGAAATGAGACGGTATTTCAGCCTGAAGGCAGTATGGTTTGAAGAGACTGAAATGAGACGGGTATTTCAGCCTGAAGGCGGTATGGTTTGAAGAGACTGAAATGAGACGGTATTTCAGCCTGAAGGCAGTATGGTTTGAAGAGACTGAAATGAGACGGTATTTCAGCCTGAAGGCAGTATGGTTTGAAGAGACTGAAATGAGACGGGTATTTCAGCCTGAAGGCAGTATGGTTTGAAGAGACTGAAATGAGACGGGTATTACAGCCTGAAGGCAGTATGGTTTGAAGAGACTGAAATGAGACGGTATTTCAGCCTGAAGGCGGTATGGTTTGAAGAGACTGAAATGAGACGGGTATTTCAGCCTGAAGGCGGTATGGTTTGAAGAGACTGAAATGAGACGGTATTTCAGCCTGAAGGCAGTATGGTTTGAAGAGACTGAAATGAGACGGTATTTCAGCCTGAAGGCAGTATGGTTTGAAGAGACTGAAATGAGACGGGTATTTCAGCCTGAAGGCGGTATGGTTTGAAGAGACTGAAATGAGACGGTATTTCAGCCTGAAGGCGGTATGGTTTGAAGAGAGTGAATATTTTGGGTCTCGTAGTGCGGTATAGAAGTGGTAGTGTGTACTGACCTTGGTGTGGTGCGTTGTAGAGGTGGTGGTGCTGAGCCAAGCCCAGCGAGGGGGGAGGAGGCTCCAGGTTACCCAGGGGGAGGTGGTAGGGGCTGGGGTACAGACCGCCTGGGAGAGGGGCGTAGCCTGGAGGAGCAACAACACACATCAGCTGGGTAGCTGCTGGGACAGAGCGAAATACCTGTACTCCTTAGGAGGTGGGAACCCCAGGAATGGATACTAGTGACCCCTGACCTGTAGACACTCCCCAGGAATGGATACTACTGACCCCTGACCTGTAGACACACCCCAGGAATGGATACTACTGACCTCTGACCTGTAGACACACCCCAGGAATGGATACTACTGACCCCTGACCTGTAGACACACCCCAGGAATGGATACTACTGACCCCTGACCTGTAGACACACCCCAGGAATGAATACTACTGACCTCTGACCTGTAGACACACCCCAGGAATGGATACTACTGACCTCTGACCTGTAGACACACCCCAGGAATGGATACAACTGACCTCTGACCTGTAGACACACCCCAGGAATGGATACTACTGACCTCTGACCTGTAGACACACCCCAGGAATGGATCCTACTGACCTCTGACCTGTAGACACACCCCAGGAATGGATACTACTGACCTCTGACCTGTAGACACACCCCAGGAATGGATACTACTGACCTCTGACCTGTAGACACACCCCAGGAATGGATACTACTGACTTCTGACCTGTAGACACACCCCAGGAATGGATCCTACTGACCTCTGACCTGTAGACACACCCCAGGAATGGATACTACTGACCTCTGACCTGTAGACACACCCCAGGAATGGATACTACTGACCTCTGACCTGTAGACACACCCCAGGAATGGATACTACTGACTTCTGACCTGTAGACACACCCCAGGAATGGATACTACTGACCCCTGACCTGTAGACACACCCCAGGAATGGATAGCCCTACTACTGACCCCTGACCTGTAGACACACCCCAGGAATGGATACTACTGACCTCTGACCTGTAGACACACCCCAGGAATGGATAGCCCTACTACTGACCTCTGATCTGTAGACACACCCCAGGAATGGATACTACTGACCTCTGACCTGTAGACACACCCCAGGAATGGATACTACTGACCCCTGACCTGTAGACACACGGTTGACCTCCTCTGCCTCAGACTGGGTCCTGACCTCTGACCTGTAGACACACGGTTGACCTCCTCTGCCTCAGACTGGATCCTAATATAGAACGTCTCAAGTGTCATGCTAACGCTACGCTAGTGACACCAAGCCACAGCATTCCCAACAGCAGTTCCCGTGTCACTTCAAACACAGACGTCCCATTCCTGCAACGACATCTGGAATGAAACCAACCTCTTCCCCAGAGAGATGGAGGAGAGAGAGAGAGAGGGAAGGAAGAGGGGAGAGGGGAGGAAGAAGGGAGAGGGGAGGAAGAAAGAAAGAATGGTGTGTCTGTCTTCCCTCCAGGACCGGAGGAGGGATAGAAGTGGGGCAGGAGAGAGAGAGGACAGGGGGAGAGATAGAAGTGGGGCAGGAGAGAGAGAGAGCTGAGGGACGAGGAGAGAGAGAGGACAGGGGGAGAGAGAGGACAGGGGGAGGGATAGAAGTGGGGCAGGAAAGAGAGAGCTGAGGGACGAGGAGAGAGAGAGGACAGGGGGAGAGAGAGGACAGGGGGAGGGATAGAAGTGGGGCAGGAGAGAGAGAGAGCTGAGGGACGAGGAGAGAGAGAGGACAGGGGGAGAGAGAGCTGAGGGACGAGGAGAGAGAGAGGACAGGGGGAGAGAGAGGACAGGGGGAGAGAGAGGACAGTAGTGAAGCGAGCAGATAGGAACACAGATAGAACAGTCTGAAACAGTACGTTACCTTCGTGGGCGGCAGCGTGTGAGGCCCAGAGCTGAGCCATCTGATTGGGTGATCTGTAGGCTGGGTCAGAGGTCAGGGGGGAGTGGCCGGAATAGCCCGGCAGGAAGGGACTGGAGGCTGCTGGGAAGGCATCACCTGGAGGGATGAGATACGAAGACTTTGAAGCTTTATTGAGACGAGACACACAGACACATATAGTAGTCAATACAGACTGACATCATCATACCTATCAGAATATGTCCCATAGGCCCGGATGAACAACACTAATAGGACAGGGAACAGAATAAGATGGGCCCTGAGCCCACTCTCCGAGGGTAAAAGGCCCCGAGCCCACTCTCCGAGGGTAAAAGGCCCGGAGCCCACTCTCCGAGGGTAAAAGGCCCCGAGCCCACTCTCCGGGGGTAAAAGGCCCCGAGCCCACTCTCCGGGGGTAAAAGGCCCCGAGCCCACTCTCCGGGGGTAAAAGGCCCCGAGCCCACTCTCCGGGGGTAAAAGGCCCCGAGCCCACTCTCCGGGGGTAAAAGGCCCCGAGCCCACTCTCCGGGGGTAAAAGGCCCCGAGCCCACTCTCCGGGGGTAAAAGGCCCCGAGCCCACTCTCCGGGGGTAAAAGGCCCCGAGCCCACTCTCCGGGGGTAAAAGGCCCCGAGCCCACTCTCCGGGGGTAAAAGGCCCCGAGCCCACTCTCCGGGGGTAAAAGGCCCCGAGCCCACTCTCCGGGGGTAAAAGGCCCCGAGCCCACTCTCCGGGGGTAAAAGGCCCCGAGCCCACTCTCCGGGGGTAAAAGGCCCCGAGCCCACTCTCCGGGGGTAAAAGGCCCCGAGCCCACTCTCCGGGGGTAAAAGGCCCCGAGCCCACTCTCCGGGGGTAAAAGGCCCCGAGCCCACTCTCCGGGGGTAAAAGGCCCCGAGCCCACTCTCCGGGGGTAAAAGGCCCCGAGCCCACTCTCCGGGGGTAAAAGGCCCCGAGCCCACTCTCCGGGGGTAAAAGGCCCCGAGCCCACTCTCCGGGGGTAAAAGGCCCCGAGCCCACTCTCCGGGGGTAAAAGGCCCCGAGCCCACTCTCCGGGGGTAAAAGGCCCCGAGCCCACTCTCCGGGGGTAAAAGGCCCCGAGCCCACTCTCCGGGGGTAAAAGGCCCCGAGCCCACTCTCCGGGGGTAAAAGGCCCCGAGCCCACTCTCCGGGGGTAAAAGGCCCCGAGCCCACTCTCCGGGGGTAAAAGGCCCCGAGCCCACTCTCCGGGGGTAAAAGGCCCCGAGCCCACTCTCCGGGGGTAAAAGGCCCCGAGCCCACTCTCCGGGGGTAAAAGGCCCCGAGCCCACTCTCCGGGGGTAAAAGGCCCCGAGCCCACTCTCCGGGGGTAAAAGGCCCCGAGCCCACTCTCCGGGGGTAAAAGGCCCCGAGCCCACTCTCCGGGGGTAAAAGGCCCCGAGCCCACTCTCCGGGGGTAAAAGGCCCCGAGCCCACTCTCCGGGGGTAAAAGGCCCCGAGCCCACTCTCCGGGGGTTAAAGGCCCCGAGCCCACTCTCCGAGGGTTAAAGGCCCCGAGCCCACTCTCCGAGGGTTAAAGGCCGTGAGCCCACTCTCCGGGGGTTAAAGGCCGTGAGCCCACTCTCCGGGGGTTAAAGGCCGTGAGCCCACTCTCCGAGGGTAAAAGGCTCTGAGCCCACTGAGGGTAAAAGGCCCTGAGCCCACTGAGGGTAAAAGGCCCGCGGCCCTGAGCCCACTCTCCAAGGGTAAATGGCCCTGAGCCCACTGAGGGTAAAAGGCCCTGAGCCCACTGAGGGTAAAAGGCCCGCGGCCATGAGCCCACTCTCCGAGGGTAAAAGGCCCCGAGCCCACTCTCCGAGGGTAAAAGGCCCCGAGCCCACTCTCCGAGGGTAAAAGGCCCCGAGCCCACTCTCCGAGGGTAAAAGGCCCCGAGCCCACTCTCCGAGGGTAAAAGGCCCCGAGCCCACTCTCCGAGGGTAAAAGGCCCCGAGCCCACTCTCCGAGGGTAAAAGGCCCCGAGCCCACTCTCCGAGGGTAAAAGGCCCCGAGCCCACTCTCCGAGGGTAAAAGGCCCCGAGCCCACTCTCCGAGGGTAAAAGGCCCCGAGCCCACTCTCCGAGGGTAAAAGGCCCCGAGCCCACTCTCCGGGGGTAAAAGGCCCCGAGCCCACTCTCCGGGCGTCTCAGGGGCATTTGCACAAAACACAGTTCCATTTCACACCTCACATGTCACCAACTATTTGACCTTTTGAACCCCTGAAGACGACACAGCCAGCCTCGGTGTTAGTGTGTGTGTGTGTGTGTGTGTGTGTGTGTGTGTGTGTGTGTGTGTGTGTGTGTGTGTGTGTGTGTGTGATCTGTGATCTCCTGTGGGATGTAGAGACATGTCTCCCTGCAGCTAAACCAGTGTATTAAACCTGTCACACACACACACACACACCCCTGTGTGCTTTGTAAATCTGCGCAACACCCAGCAATGTAAATGACACACGGCCAGGTCTCTAAATAGAACAACACTCCCAGAACATCCACCTAGGTCTATTAACGCCTCTAAAGGCACATTCAGACCTGCTCAAATCACACACACACACACACACACACCCTGAGCAGGTGTGTAAACCAGTAGAGGCTCCTCAGAGGAGGACCATCCTACTTAGTGAATTTCAGAAAAATACAAAATACTGGAAAAAAATAAAAATAAAGTTCAGAAAAAAACTATAGTAAATATATTCATGTCACCAAATGATTGATTAAAACACTCTGTTTCGCAATCTAGGTCTACAGTCGCCTCAACAGCACTCTGTAGGGTAGCACCACAGAAGAAGAGAGGGAGCAGGACTCTGTAGGGTAGCACCACAGAAGAAGAGCAGGGAACGCTTACAGGCTGAGTCACTCTGTTACCATGGCACCATCTCCACTCTGTAGGGTAGCACCACAGAAGAAGAGAGGGAGCAGGGAACGCTTACAGGCTGAGTCACTCTGTTACCATGGCACCATCTCCACTCTGTAGGGTAGCACCACAGAAGAAGAGAGGGAGCAGGGAACGCTTACAGGCTGAGTCACTCTGTTACCATGGCACCATCTCCACTCTGTAGGGTAGCACCACAGAAGAAGAGAGGGAGCAGGGAACGCTTACAGGCTGAGTCACTCTGTTACCATGGCACCATCTCCACTCTGTAGGGTAGCACCACAGAAGAAGAGAGGGAGCAGGGAACGCTTACAGGCTGAGTCACTCTGTTACCATGGCACCATCTCCACTCTGTAGGGTAGCACCACAGAAGAAGAGAGGGAGCAGGGAACGCTTACAGGCTGAGTCACTCTGTTACCATGGCACCATCTCCACTCTGTAGGGTAGCACCACAGAAGAAGAGCAGGGAACGCTTACAGGCTGAGTCACTCTGTTACCATGGTACCATCTCCACTCTGTAGGGTAGCACCACAGAAGAAGAGCAGGGAACGCTTACAGGCTGAGTCACTCTGTTACCATGGCACCATCTCCACTCTGTAGGGTAGCACCACAGAAGAAGAGAGGGAGCAGGAAACGCTTACAGGCTGAGTCACTCTGTTACCATGGCACCATCTCCACTCTGTAGGGTAGCACCACAGAAGAAGAGAGGGAGCAGGAAACGCTTACAGGCTGAGTCACTCTGTTACCATGGCACCATCTCCACTCTGTAGGGTAGCACCACAGAAGAAGAGAGGGAGCAGGAAACGCTTCCAGGCTGAGTCACTCTGTTACCATGGCACCATCTCCACTCTGTAGGGTAGCACCACAGAAGAAGAGAGGGAGCAGGGAACGCTTACAGGCTGAGTCACTCTGTTACCATGGCACCATCTCCACTCTGTAGGGTAGCACCACAGAAGAAGAGCGGGAGCAGGAAACGCTTACAGGCTGAGTCACTCTGTTACCATGGCACCATCTCCACTCTGTAGGGTAGCACCACAGAAGAAGAGAGGGAGCAGGGAACGCTTACAGGCTGAGTCACTCTGTTACCATGGCACCATCTCCACTCTGTAGGGTAGCACCACAGAAGAAGAGAGGGAGCAGGAAACGCTTACAGGCTGAGTCACTCTGTTACCATGGCACCATCTCCAATCTGTAGGGTAGCACCACAGAAGAAGAGCGGGAGCAGGAAACGCTTACAGGCTGAGTCACTCTGTTACCATGGCACCATCTCCACTCTGTAGGGTAGCACCACAGAAGAAGAGAGGGAGCAGGAAACGCTTACAGGCTGAGTCACTCTGTTACCATGGCACCATCTCCACTCTGTAGGGTAGCACCACAGAAGAAGAGAGGGAGCAGGAAACGCTTACAGGCTGAGTCACTCTGTTACCATGGCACCATCTCCACTCTGTAGGGTAGCACCACAGAAGAAGAGAGGGAGCAGGAAACGCTTACAGGCTGAGTCACTCTGTTACCATGGCACCATCTCCACTCTGTAGGGTAGCACCACAGAAGAAGAGCAGGGAACGCTTACAGGCTGAGTAACTCTGTTACCATGGCACCATCTCCACTCTGTAGGGTAGCACCACAGAAGAAGAGCAGGGAGCAGGGAACGCTTACAGGCTGAGTCACTCTGTTACCATGGCACCATCTCCACTCTGTAGGGTAGCACCACAGAAGAAGAGCAGGAAACGCTTACAGGCTGAGTCACTCTGTTACCATGGCACCATCTCCACTCTGTAGGGTAGCACCACAGAAGAAGAGAGGGAGCAGGAAACGCTTACAGGCTGAGTCACTCTGTTACCATGGCACCATCTCCACTCTGTAGGGTAGCACCACAGAAGAAGAGCAGGGAGCAGGGAACGCTTACAGGCTGAGTCACTCTGTTACCATGGCACCATCTCCACTCTGTAGGGTAGCACCACAGAAGAAGAGAGGGAGCAGGAAACGCTTACAGGCTGAGTCACTCTGTTACCATGGCACCATCTCCACTCTGTAGGGTAGCACCACAGAAGAAGAGAGGGAGCAGGGAACGCTTACAGGCTGAGTCACTCTGTTACCATGGCACCATCTCCACTCTGTAGGGTAGCACCACAGAAGAAGAGAGGGAGCAGGGAACGCTTACAGGCTGAGTCACTCTGTTACCATGGCACCATCTCCACTCTGTAGGGTAGCACCACAGAAGAAGAGAGGGAGCAGGAAACGCTTACAGGCTGAGTCACTCTGTTACCATGGCACCATCTCCACTCTGTAGGGTAGCACCACAGAAGAAGAGAGGGAGCAGGGAACGCTTACAGGCTGAGTCACTCTGTTACCATGGCACCATCTCCACTCTGTAGGGTAGCACCACAGAAGAAGAGAGGGAGCAGGGAACGCTTACAGGCTGAGTCACTCTGTTACCATGGCACCATCTCCACTCTGTAGGGTAGCACCACAGAAGAAGAGAGGGAGCAGGGAACGCTTACAGGCTGAGTCACTCTGTTACCATGGCACCATCTCCACTCTGTAGGGTAGCACCACAGAAGAAGAGCAGGGAACGCTTACAGGCTGAGTCACTCTGTTACCATGGCACCATCTCCACTCTGTAGGGTAGCACCACAGAAGAAGAGCGGGAGCAGGAAACGCTTACAGGCTGAGTCACTCTGTTACCATGGTACCATCTCCACTCTGTAGGGTAGCACCACAGAAGAAGAGCAGGGAACGCTTACAGGCTGAGTCACTCCGTTACCATGGCACCATCTCCACTCTGTAGGGTAGCACCACAGAAGAAGAGAGGGAGCAGGGAACGCTTACAGGCTGAGTCACTCTGTTACCATGGCACCATCTCCACTCTGTAGGGTAGCACCACAGAAGAAGAGCAGGGAGCAGGGAACGCTTACAGGCTGAGTCACTCTGTTACCATGGCACCATCTCCACTCTGTAGGGTAGCACCACAGAAGAAGAGCAGGAAACGCTTACAGGCTGAGTCACTCTGTTACCATGGCACCATCTCCACTCTGTAGGGTAGCACCACAGAAGAAGAGAGGGAGCAGGAAACGCTTACAGGCTGAGTCACTCTGTTACCATGGCACCATCTCCACTCTGTAGGGTAGCACCACAGAAGAAGAGCAGGGAGCAGGGAACGCTTACAGGCTGAGTCACTCTGTTACCATGGCACCATCTCCACTCTGTAGGGTAGCACCACAGAAGAAGAGAGGGAGCAGGAAACGCTTACAGGCTGAGTCACTCTGTTACCATGGCACCATCTCCACTCTGTAGGGTAGCACCACAGAAGAAGAGAGGGAGCAGGGAACGCTTACAGGCTGAGTCACTCTGTTACCATGGCACCATCTCCACTCTGTAGGGTAGCACCACAGAAGAAGAGCGGAAACGCTTACAGGCTGAGTCACTCTGTTACCATGGCACCATCTCCACTGGTCAGCGCTCACACAGTGTGTCTTAGATTAATAAACACAAGATGGCATAAAGCTGTCACTGACAGAATGACCACACACACACTGTACCAACACACACACACACTGTACCAACACACACACACTGTACCAACACACAGTACCAACTCACACACACACTGTACCAACACACACACACACTGTACCAACACACAGTACCAACTCACACACACACTGTACCAACACACACACACACACACACACTGTACCAACACACACACACACACACACACACACACACACTGTACCAACACACACACACAGTACCAACACACACACACACTGTACCAACACACACACACACAGTACCAACACACACACACACACTGTACCAACACACACACACACTGTAGCAACACACACACTGTAGCAACACACACACTGTAGCAACACACACACTGTAGCAACACACACACTGTAGCAACACACACACACACACACTGTAGCAACACACACACACACTGTAGCAACACACACACTGTAGCAACACACACACTGTAGCAACACACACACAGTAGCTGTATCTATCTATCTATCTCTCTATCTCTCTATCAGCTGTCACACACAGAGGGTTGGGCTTGTTAGGGGGGGGGGGCGGTGTGTGTCATGGTATGTTAAAATACCCAGGGTCTGACGTCACTATCTTAACAAACAGCCTCCTCTAAACCCACCGACACACACAGCTCTATGGTAGAATTTAGAGATAAATACCCTTCATTCTGGAGAGGAGAGGGTGAGTCACCAGAGATAAATACCCTTCATTCTGGAGAGGAGAAGGTGAGTCACCAGAGATAAATACCCTTCATTCTGGAGAGGAGAAGGTGAGTCACCAGAGATAAATACCCTTCATTCTGGAGAGGAGAGTCACCAGAGATAAATACCCTTCATTCTGGAGAGGAGAGTCACCAGAGATAAATACCCTTCATTCTGGAGAGGTGAGTCACCAGAGATAAATACCCTTCATTCTGGAGAGGAGAAGGTGAGTCACCAGAGATAAATACCCTTCATTCTGGAGAGGAGAGAAGGTGAGTCACCAGAGATAAATACCCTTCATTCTGGAGAGGAGAAGGTGAGTCACCAGAGATAAATACCCTTCATTCTGGAGAGGAGAAGGTGAGTCACCAGAGATAAATACCCTTCATTCTGGAGAGGAGAAGGTGAGTCACCAGAGATAAATACCCTTCATTCTGGAGAGGAGAAGGTGAGTCACCAGAGATAAATACCCTTCATTCTGGAGAGGAGAGTCACCAGAGATAAATACCCTTCATTCTGGAGAGGAGAGTCACCAGAGATATATACCCTTCATTCTGGAGAGGAGAAGGTGAGTCACCAGAGATAAATACCCTTCATTCTGGAGAGGAGAAGGTGAGTCACCAGAGATAAATACCCTTAATTCTGGAGAAGGTGAGTCACCAGAGATAAATACCCTTCATTCTGGAGAAGAGAAGGTGAGTCACCAGAGATAAATACCCTTCATTCTGGAGAGGAGAGGGTGAGTCACCAGAGATAAATACCCTTCATTCTGGAGAGGAGAGGGTGAGTCACCAGAGATAAATACCCTTCATTCTGGAGAGGTGAGTCACCAGAGATAAATACCCTTCATTCTGGAGAGGAGAGTCATCAGAGATAAATACCCTTCATTCTGGAGAGGAGAGGAGAAGGTGAGTCACCAGAGATAAATACCCTTCATTCTGGAGAGGAGAGTCACCAGAGATAAATACCCTTCATTCTGGAGAGGAGAGAAGAAGGTGAGTCACCAGAGATAAATACCCTTCATTCTGGAGAGGAGAAGGTGAGTCACCAGAGATAAATACTCTTCATTCTGGAGAGGAGAGTCACCAGAGATAAATACCCTTCATTCTGGAGAGGAGAGAAGAAGGTGAGTCACCAGAGATAAATACCCTTCATTCTGGAGAGGAGAGTCACCAGAGATAAATACCCTTCATTCTGGAGAAGGTGAGTCACCAGAGATAAATACCCTTCATTCTGGAGAGGAGAAGGTGAGTCACCAGAGATAAATACCCTTCATTCTGGAGAGGAGAGTCACCAGAGATAAATACCCTTCATTCTGGAGAGGGTGAGTCACCAGAGATAAATACCCTTCATTCTGGAGAGGAGAGTCACCAGAGATAAATACCCTTCATTCTGGAGAAGGTGAGTCACCAGAGATAAATACCCTTCATTCTGGAGAGGAGAGTCACCAGAGATAAATACCCTTCATTCTGGAGAGGAGAGTCACCAGAGATAAATACCCTTCATTCTGGAGAAGGTGAGTCACCAGAGATAAATACCCTTCATTCTGGAGAGGAGAGTCACCAGAGATAAATACCCTTCATTCTGGAGGAGGAGAGGGTGAGTCACCAGAGATAATTACCCTTCATTCTGGAGAAGGTGAGTCACCAGAGATAAATACCCTTCATTCTGGAGAGGTGATTCACCAGAGATAAATACCCTTCATTCTGGAGAGGTGATTCACCAGAGATAAATACCCTTCATTCTGGAGAGGAGAGTCACCAGAGATAAATACCCTTCATTCTGGAGAGGAGAAGGTGAGTCACCAGAGATAATTACCCTTCATTCTGGAGAGGAGAAGGTGAGTCACCAGAGATAAATACCCTTCATTCTGGAGAGGAGAAGGTGAGTCACCAGAGATAAATACCCTTCATTCTGGAGAGGAGAAGGTGAGTCACCAGAGATAAATACCCTTCATTCTGGAGAGGAGAAGGTGAGTCACCAGAGATAAATACCCTTCATTCTGGAGAGGAGAGGGTGAGTCACCAGAGATAAATACCCTTCATTCTGGAGAGGAGTCACCAGAGATAAATACCCTTCATTCTGGAGAGAAGGTGAGTCACCAGAGATAAATACCCTTCATTCTGGAGAGGAGAAGGTGAGTCACCAGAGATAAATACCCTTCATTCTGGAGAGGAGAAGGTGAGTCACCAGAGATAAATACCCTTCATTCTGGAGAGGAGAGGGTGAGTCACCAGAGATAAATACCCTTCATTCTGGAGAGGAGAGTCACCAGAGATAAATACCCTTCATTCTGGAGAGGAGAGTCATCAGAGATAAATACCCTTCATTCTGGAGAGGAGAAGGTGAGTCACCAGAGATAAATACCCTTCATTCTGGAGAGGAGAAGGTGAGTCACCAGGGATAAATACCCTTCATTCTGGAGAGGAGAAGGTGAGTCACCAGAGATAAATACCCTTCATTCTGGAGAGGAGAGGAGAAGGTGAGTCACCAGAGATAAATACCCTTCATTCTGGAGAAGGTGAGTCACCAGAGATAAATACCCTTCATTCTGGAGAGGAGAGGAGAAGATGAGTCACCAGAGATAAATACCCTTCATTCTGGAGAGGAGAAGGTGAGTCACCAGAGATAAATACCCTTCATTCTGGAGAGGAGAGTCACCAGAGATAAATACCCTTCATTCTGGAGAGGAGAAGGTGAGTCACCAGAGATAAATACCCTTCATTCTGGAGAGGAGAGAAGGTGAGTCACCAGAGATAAATACCCTTCATTCTGGAGGAGGAGAGAAGGTGAGTCACCAGAGATAAATACCCTTCATTCTGGAGGAGGAGAGAAGGTGAGTCACCAGAGATAAATACCCTTCATTCTGGAGAGGAGAGAAGGTGAGTCACCAGAGATAAATACCCTTCATTCTGGAGAAGGTGAGTCACCAGAGATAAATACCCTTCATTCTGGAGAGGAGAGTCACCAGAGATAAATACCCTTCATTCTGGAGAGGAGAAGGTGAGTCACCAGAGATAAATACCCTTCATTCTGGAGAGGAGAGTCACCAGAGATAAATACCCTTCATTCTGGAGAGGAGAAGGTGAGTCACCAGAGATAAATACCCTTCATTCTGGAGAGGAGAGAAGGTGAGTCACCAGAGATAAATACCCTTCATTCTGGAGGAGGAGAGAAGGTGAGTCACCAGAGATAAATACCCTTCATTCTGGAGGAGGAGAGAAGGTGAGTCACCAGAGATAAATACCCTTCATTCTGGAGGAGGAGAGAAGGTGAGTCACCAGAGATAAATACCCTTCATTCTGGAGAGGAGAGAAGGTGAGTCACCAGAGATAAATACCCTTCATTCTGGAGAAGGTGAGTCACCAGAGATAAATACCCTTCATTCTGGAGAGGAGAGTCACCAGAGATAAATACCCTTCATTCTAGAGAGGAGAGTCACCAGAGATAAATACCCTTCATTCTGGAGAGGAGAAGGTGAGTCACCAGAGATAAATACCCTTCATTCTGGAGGAGGAGAGAAGGTGAGTCACCAGAGATAAATACCCTTCATTCTGGAGGAGGAGAGAAGGTGAGTCACCAGAGATAAATACCCTTCATTCTGGAGAGGAGAGAACGTGAGTCACCAGAGATAAATACCCTTCATTCTGGAGAAGGTGAGTCACCAGAGATAAATACCCTTCATTCTGGAGAGGAGAGAAGGTGAGTCACCAGAGATAAATACCCTTCATTCTGGAGAGGAGAGAAGGTGAGTCACCAGAGATAAATACCCTTCATTAAACAACGGCCTCTTGCTAGCCGCTAAACAACGGCCTCTTGCTAGCCGCTAAACAACGGCCTCTTGCTAGCCGCTAAACAACGGCCTCTTGCTAGCCGCTAAACAACGGCCTCTTGCTAGCCGCTAAACAACGGCCTCTTGCTAGCCGCTAAACAACGGCCTCTTGCTAGCCGCTAAACAACGGCCTCTTGCTAGCCGCTAAACAACGGCCTCTTGCTAGCCGCTAAACAACGGCCTCTTGCTAGCCGCTAAACAACGGCCTCTTGCTAGCCGCTAAACAACGGCCTCTTGCTAGCCGCTAAACAACGGCCTCTTGCTAGCCGCTAAACAACGGCCTCTTGCTAGCCGCTAAACAACGGCCTCTTGCTAGCCGCTAAACAACGGCCTCTTGCTAGCCGCTAAACAACGGCCTCTTGCTAGCCGCTAAACAACGGCCTCTTGCTAGCCGCTAAACAACGGCCTCTTGCTAGCCGCTAAACAACGGCCTCTTGCTAGCCGCTAAACAACGGCCTCTTGCTAGCCGCTAAACAACGGCCTCTTGCTAGCCGCTAAACAACGGCCTCTTGCTAGCCGCTAAACAACGGCCTCTTGCTAATTGCTAATCAACGGCCTCTTGCTAGCTGCTAAACAACGGCCTCTTGCTAGCTGCTAAACAACGGCCTCTTGCTAGGAGCTAAACAACGGCCTCTTGCTAGCTGCTAAACAACGGCCTCTTGCTAGCTGCTAAACAACGGCCTCTTGCTAGGAGCTAAACAACGGCCTCTTGCTAGGAGCTAAACAACGGCCTCTTGCTAGGAGCTAAACAACGGCCTCTTGCTAGCTGCTAAACAACGGCCTCTTGCTAGCTGCTAAACAACGGCCTCTTGCTAGCTGCTAAACAACGGCCTCTTGCTAGCTGCTAAACAACAGCCTCTTGCTAGCTGCTAAACAACGGCCTCTTGCTAGCTGCTAAACAGCAGCCTTTTGCTAGCTGCTAAACAACAGCCTCTTGCTAGCTGCTAAACAACGGCCTCTTGCTAGGTGCTAAACAGTAGCCTCTTGCTAGCTGCTAAACAACAGCCTCTCGCTAGCTGCTACACAACAGCCTCTCGCTAGCTGCTAAACAACAGCCTCTCGCTAGCTGCTACACAACAGTCTCTTGCTAGCTGCTACACAACAGTCTCTTGCTAGCTGCTACACAACAGTCTCTTGCTCGGTTCTCACTTGGATTAAAGGGTAACTTCAGTCAAAAATCTAAATGCCTCAGATTTCCCCCCAGACCTCAAAAGTGGTCTCCTGGTGCAGTTTAAGCATCATTGTGGACTTAAAAAATCCAACGTTCTGCTTCTATTAAAACAGTGCGTTTTAGAGAGTGACAACCCTGAAACCAGGAAAAACAAAACCTTTAATTTATTTTTCAAGTTCTTCTGGGCTATTTACTTATATTTCAGTTTTTATGAAATACATCATTTGAATAAACATTGTGGAAATTCATATCTTGCAGTAAAACTGGAAATAAGACTTTAATCTCAAAATAAAGGTTAAATATGTTTGTTTTTTAAAGGTTTAATGTTCTCTTTGAAAATAGACCAAAACAACAATACGCTGAATTTAGAATACATTTTTTAAATTTTGTCACATGCACAGTAGTATTGTATTTAGTAGTATTTAATTTAGTCACATGCACAGTAGTATTGCACGGTAAAACCAAAACATCATGATACCAGCATTTCAGAAAACCGTAGTACCCGTTTACTATGACACTCCCTTACCGATCAATAACAAACTACCGTAGTACCCGTTTCCTATGACACTCCCTTTACCGATCAATAACAAACTACCGTAGTACCCGTTTCCTATGACACTCCCTTACCGATCAATAACAAACTACCGTAGTACCCGTTTCCTATGACACTCCCTTACCGATCAATAACAAACTACCGTAGCACCCGTTTCCTATGACACTCCCTTACCGATCAATAACAAACTACCGTAGTACCCGTTTCCTATGACACTCCCTTACCGATCAATAACAAACTACCGTAGTACCCGTTTCCTATGACACTCCCTTACCGATCAATAACAAACTACCGTAGTACCCGTTTCCTGTGACAGTCCCTTACCGATCAATAACAAACTACCGTAGTACCCGTTTCCTGTGACAGTCCCTTACCGATCAATAACAAACTACCGTAGGACCCGTTTCCTGTGACAGTCCCTTTACCGATCAATAACAAACTACCGTAGGACCCGTTTCCTGTGACAGTCCCTTTACCGATCAATAACAAACTACCGTAGGACCCGTTTCCTATGACACTCCCTTTACCGATCAATAACAAACTACCGTAGTACCCGTTTCCTATGACACTCCCTTACCGATCAATAACAAACTACCGTAGTACCCGTTTCCTATGACACTCCCTTACCGATCAATAACAAACTACCGTAGTACCCGTTTCCTATGACACTCCCTTACCGATCAATAACAAACTACCGTAGTACCCGTTTCCTGTGACAGTCCCTTACCGATCAATAACAAACTACCGTAGTACCCGTTTCCTGTGACAGTCCCTTACCGATCAATAACAAACTACCGTAGTACCCGTTTCCTATGACACTCCCTTACCGATCAATAACAAACTACCGTAGTACCCGTTTCCTGTGACACTCCCTTACCGATCAATAACAAACTACCGTAGTACCCGTTTCCTGTGACACTCCCTTACCGATCAATAACAAACCCGCTGTTGAAATCTTGTTGAATTTAAACCCAACTGCCACTCGTCTCTTGTACGCGCAGGTCCCAACTTCCCTCTTCACTTTCATGCGCACATCACGTGTTACAGCTGTAATCCACCCGCTGGCGTCTCTCTGTTCCCCTCTTCATAAACATCATCACATCCACTACCAGCCTTCAGTCGCTGGCGTCTCTCTGTTCCCCTCTTCATAAACATCATCACATCCACTACCAGCCTTCAGTCGCTGGTGTCTCTCCGTTCCCCTCTTCATAAACATCATCACATCCACTACCAGCCTTCAGTCGCTGGTGTCTCTCTGTTCCCCTCTTCATAAACATCATCACATCCACTACCAGCCTTCAGTCGCTGGTGTCTCTCTGTTCCCCTCTTCATAAACATCATCACATCCACTACCAGCCTTCAGTCGCTGGTGTCTCTCTGTTCCCCTCTTCATAAACATCATCCACTACCAGCCTTCAGTCGCTGGTGTCTCTCCGTTCCCCTCTTCATAAACATCATCACATCCACTACCAGCCTTCAGTCGCTGGTGTCTCTCTGTTCCCCTCTTCATAAACATCATCACATCCACTACCAGCCTTCAGTCGCTGGTGTCTCTCTGTTCCCCTCTTCATAAACATCATCCACTACCAGCCTTCAGTCGCTGGCGTCTCTCTGTTCCCCTCTTCATAAACATCATCACATCCACTACCAGCCTTCAGTCGCTGGTGTCTCTCTGTTCCCCTCTTCATAAACATCATCCACTACCAGCCTTCAGTCGCTGGTGTCTCTCTGTTCCCCTCTTCATAAACATCATCACATCCACTACCAGCCTTCAGTCGCTGGTGTCTCTCTGTTCCCCTCTTCATAAACATCATCACATCCACTACCAGCCTTCAGTCGCTGGTGTCTCTCCGTTCCCCTCTTCATAAACATCATCACATCCACTACCAGCCTTCAGTCGCTGGTGTCTCTCTGTTCCCCTCTTCATAAACATCATCACATCCACTACCAGCCTTCAGTCGCTGGTGTCTCTCTGTTCCCCTCTTCATAAACATCATCACATCCACTACCAGCCTTCAGTCGCTGGTGTCTCTCTGTTCCCCTCTTCATAAACATCATCCACTACCAGCCTTCAGTCGCTGGTGTCTCTCTGTTCCCCTCTTCATAAACATCACATCCACTACCAGCCTTCAGTCGCTGGTGTCTCTCCGTTCCCCTCTTCATAAACATCATCACATCCACTACCAGCCTTCAGTCGCTGGCGTCTCTCTGTTCCCCTCTTCATAAACATCATCACATCCACTACCAGCCTTCAGTCGCTGGTGTCTCTCTGTTCCCCTCTTCATAAACATCATCCACTACCAGCCTTCAGTCGCTGGTGTCTCTCTGTTCCCCTCTTCATAAACATCATCCACTACCAGCCTTCAGTCGCTGGTGTCTCTCTGTTCCCCTCTTCATAAACATCATCACATCCACTACCAGCCTTCAGTCGCTGGTGTCTCTCTGTTCCCCTCTTCATAAACATCATCCACTACCAGCCTTCAGTCGCTGGTGTCTCTCTGTTCCCCTCTTCATAAACATCATCACATCCACTACCAGCCTTCAGTCGCTGGTGTCTCTCTGTTCCCCTCTTCATAAACATCATCCACTACCAGCCTTCAGTCGCTGGTGTCTCTCTGTTCCCCTCTTCATAAACATCATCACATCCACTACCAGCCTTCAGTCGCTGGCGTCTCTCTGTTCCCCTCTTCATAAACATCATCACATCCACTACCAGCCTTCAGTCGCTGGTGTCTCTCTGTTCCCCTCTTCATAAACATCATCCACTACCAGCCTTCAGTCGCTGGTGTCTCTCTGTTCCCCTCTTCATAAACATCATCCACTACCAGCCTTCAGTCGCTGGTGTCTCTCTGTTCCCCTCTTCATAAACATCATCACATCCACTACCAGCCTTCAGTCGCTGGCGTCTCTCCGTTCCCCTCTTCATAAACATCATCCACTACCAGCCTTCAGTCGCTGGCGTCTCTCTGTTCCCCTCTTCATAAACATCATCACATCCACTACCAGCCTTCAGTCGCTGGTGTCTCTCTGTTCCCCTCTTCATAAACATCATCCACTACCAGCCTTCAGTCGCTGGTGTCTCTCCGTTCCCCTCTTCATAAACATCATCACATCCACTACCAGCCTTCAGTCGCTGGCGTCTCTCCGTTCCCCTCTTCATAAACATCATCCACTACCAGCCTTCAGTCGCTGGTGTCTCTCTGTTCCCCTCTTCATAAACATCATCCACTACCAGCCTTCAGTCGCTGGCGTCTCTCCGTTCCCCTCTTCATAAACATCATCCACTACCAGCCTTCAGTCGCTGGTGTCTCTCTGTTCCCCTCTTCATAAACATCATCACATCCACTACCAGCCTTCAGTCGCTGGCGTCTCTCTGTTCCCCTCTTCATAAACATCATCCACTACCAGCCTTCAGTCGCTGGTGTCTCTCCGTTCCCCTCTTCATAAACATCATCACATCCACTACCAGCCTTCAGTCGCTGGTGTCTCTCTGTTCCCCTCTTCATAAACATCATCACATCCACTACCAGCCTTCAGTCGCTGGTGTCTCTCTGTTCCCCTCTTCATAAACATCATCCACTACCAGCCTTCAGTCGCTGGTGTCTCTCTGTTCCCCTCTTCATAAACATCATCCACTACCAGCCTTCAGTCGCTGGTGTCTCTCTGTTCCCCTCTTCATAAACATCATCACATCCACTACCAGCCTTCAGTCGCTGGCGTCTCTCTGTTCCCCTCTTCATAAACATCATCCACTACCAGCCTTCAGTCGCTGGTGTCTCTCCGTTCCCCTCTTCATAAACATCATCACATCCACTACCAGCCTTCAGTCGCTGGCGTCTCTCTGTTCCCCTCTTCATAAACATCATCACATCCACTACCAGCCTTCAGTCGCTGGCGTCTCTCTGTTCCCCTCTTCATAAACATCATCCACTACCAGCCTTCAGTCGCTGGTGTCTCTCTGTTCCCCTCTTCATAAACATCATCACATCCACTACCAGCCTTCAGTCGCTGGTGTCTCTCTGTTCCCCTCTTCATAAACATCATCCACTACCAGCCTTCAGTCGCTGGTGTCTCTCTGTTCCCCTCTTCATAAACATCATCACATCCACTACCAGCCTTCAGTCGCTGGTGTCTCTCTGTTCCCCTCTTCATAAACATCATCACATCCACTACCAGCCTTCAGTCGCTGGCGTCTCTCTGTTCCCCTCTTCATAAACATCATCACATCCACTACCAGCCTTCAGTCGCTGGCGTCTCTCTGTTCCCCTCTTCATAAACATCATCCACTACCAGCCTTCAGTCGCTGGTGTCTCTCTGTTCCCCTCTTCATAAACATCATCACATCCACTACCAGCCTTCAGTCGCTGGTGTCTCTCTGTTCCCCTCTTCATAAACATCATCACATCCACTACCAGCCTTCAGTCGCTGGTGTCTCTCCGTTCCCCTCTTCATAAACATCATCCACTACCAGCCTTCAGTCGCTGGCGTCTCTCCGTTCCCCTCTTCATAAACATCATCACATCCACTACCAGCCTTCAGTCGCTGGTGTCTCTCCGTTCCCCTCTTCATAAACATCATCACATCCACTACCAGCCTTCAGTCGCTGGTGTCTCTCCGTTCCCCTCTTCATAAACATCATCACATCCACTACCAGCCTTCAGTCGCTGGCGTCTCTCTGTTCCCCTCTTCATAAACATCATCCACTACCAGCCTTCAGTCGCTGGCGTCTCTCCGTTCCCCTCTTCATAAACATCATCCACTACCAGCCTTCAGTCGCTGGTGTCTCTCTGTTCCCCTCTTCATAAACATCATCACATCCACTACCAGCCTTCAGTCGCTGGTGTCTCTCTGTTCCCCTCTTCATAAACATCATCACATCCACTACCAGCCTTCAGTCGCTGGTGTCTCTCTGTTCCCCTCTTCATAAACATCATCACATCCACTACCAGCCTTCAGTCGCTGGTGTCTCTCTGTTCCCCTCTTCATAAACATCATCACATCCACTACCAGCCTTCAGTCGCTGGTGTCTCTCTGTTCCCCTCTTCATAAACATCATCACATCCACTACCAGCCTTCAGTCGCTGGCGTCTCTCTGTTCCCCTCTTCATAAACATCATCCACTACCAGCCTTCAGTCGCTGGTGTCTCTCTGTTCCCCTCTTCATAAACATCATCCACTACCAGCCTTCAGTCGCTGGCGTCTCTCTGTTCCCCTCTTCATAAACATCATCCACTACCAGCCTTCAGTCGCTGGTGTCTCTCTGTTCCCCTCTTCATAAACATCATCCACTACCAGCCTTCAGTCGCTGGCGTCTCTCTGTTCCCCTCTTCATAAACATCATCACATCCACTACCAGCCTTCAGTCGCTGGCGTCTCTCTGTTCCCCTCTTCATAAACATCATCCACTACCAGCCTTCAGTCGCTGGTGTCTCTCTGTTCCCCTCTTCATAAACATCATCCACTACCAGCCTTCAGTCGCTGGTGTCTCTCTGTTCCCCTCTTCATAAACATCATCACATCCACTACCAGCCTTCAGTCGCTGGCGTCTCTCTGTTCCCCTCTTCATAAACATCATCACATCCACTACCAGCCTTCAGTCGCTGGTGTCTCTCTGTTCCCCTCTTCATAAACATCATCCACTACCAGCCTTCAGTCGCTGGTGTCTCTCTGTTCCCCTCTTCATAAACATCATCACATCCACTACCAGCCTTCAGTCGCTGGTGTCTCTCTGTTCCCCTCTTCATAAACATCATCACATCCACTACCAGCCTTCAGTCGCTGGTGTCTCTCTGTTCCCCTCTTCATAAACATCATCCACTACCAGCCTTCAGTCGCTGGTGTCTCTCCGTTCCCCTCTTCATAAACATCATCCACTACCAGCCTTCAGTCGCTGGCGTCTCTCTGTTCCCCTCTTCATAAACATCATCACATCCACTACCAGCCTTCAGTCGCTGGCGTCTCTCTGTTCCCCTCTTCATAAACATCATCACATCCACTACCAGCCTTCAGTCGCTGGCGTCTCTCTGTTCCCCTCTTCATAAACATCATCACATCCACTACCAGCCTTCAGTCGCTGGTGTCTCTCTGTTCCCCTCTTCATAAACATCATCACATCCACTACCAGCCTTCAGTCGCTGGTGTCTCTCTGTTCCCCTCTTCATAAACATCACATCCACTACCAGCCTTCAGTCGCTGGCGTCTCTCTGTTCCCCTCTTCATAAACATCATCACATCCACTACCAGCCTTCAGTCGCTGGCGTCTCTCTGTTCCCCTCTTCATAAACATCATCACATCCACTACCAGCCTTCAGTCGCTGGTGTCTCTCTGTTCCCCTCTTCATAAACATCATCCACTACCAGCCTTCAGTCGCTGGCGTCTCTCTGTTCCCCTCTTCATAAACATCATCCACTACCAGCCTTCAGTCGCTGGTGTCTCTCTGTTCCCCTCTTCATAAACATCATCACATCCACTACCAGCCTTCAGTCGCTGCTGTCTCTCTGTTCCCCTCTTCATAAACATCATCACATCCACTACCAGCCTTCAGTCGCTGGTGTCTCTCCGTTCCCCTCTTCATAAACATCATCACATCCACTACCAGCCTTCAGTCGCTGGTGTCTCTCTGTTCCCCTCTTCATAAACATCATCACATCCACTACCAGCCTTCAGTCGCTGGTGTCTCTCTGTTCCCCTCTTCATAAACATCATCACATCCACTACCAGCCTTCAGTCGCTGGTGTCTCTCTGTTCCCCTCTTCATAAACATCATCACATCCACTACCAGCCTTCAGTCGCTGGCGTCTCTCCGTTCCCCTCTTCATAAACATCATCCACTACCAGCCTTCAGTCGCTGGTGTCTCTCTGTTCCCCTCTTCATAAACATCATCACATCCACTACCAGCCTTCAGTCGCTGGTGTCTCTCTGTTCCCCTCTTCATAAACATCATCACATCCACTACCAGCCTTCAGTCGCTGGTGTCTCTCTGTTCCCCTCTTCATAAACATCATCCACTACCAGCCTTCAGTCGCTGGTGTCTCTCTGTTCCCCTCTTCATAAACATCATCCACTACCAGCCTTCAGCCGCTGGCGTCTCTCTGTTCCCCTCTTCATAAACATCATCACATCCACTACCAGCCTTCAGTCGCTGGTGTCTCTCTGTTCCCCTCTTCATAAACATCATCCACTACCAGCCTTCAGTCGCTGGCGTCTCTCTGTTCCCCTCTTCATAAACATCATCCACTACCAGCCTTCAGTCGCTGGTGTCTCTCTGTTCCCCTCTTCATAAACATCATCCACTACCAGCCTTCAGTCGCTGGTGTCTCTCTGTTCCCCTCTTCATAAACATCATCCACTACCAGCCTTCAGTCGCTGGTGTCTCTCTGTTCCCCTCTTCATAAACAACATCACATCCACTACCAGCCTTCAGTCGCTGGTGTCTCTCTGTTCCCCTCTTCATAAACATCATCACATCCACTACCAGCCTTCAGTCGCTGGTGTCTCTCTGTTCCCCTCTTCATAAACATCATCACATCCACTACCAGCCTTCAGTCGCTGGTGTCTCTCTGTTCCCCTCTTCATAAACATCATCCACTACCAACCTTCAGTCGCTGGCGTCTCTCTGTTCCCCTCTTCATAAACATCATCACATCCACTACCAGCCTTCAGTCGCTGGCGTCTCTCTGTTCCCCTCTTCATAAACATCATCACATCCACTACCAGCCTTCAGTCGCTGGTGTCTCTCTGTTCCCCTCTTCATAAACATCATCCACTACCAGCCTTCAGTCGCTGGTGTCTCTCTGTTCCCCTCTTCATAAACATCATCCACTACCAGCCTTCAGTCGCTGGTGTCTCTCTGTTCCCCTCTTCATAAACATCATCACATCCACTACCAGCCTTCAGTCGCTGGTGTCTCTCTGTTCCCCTCTTCATAAACATCATCACATCCACTACCAGCCTTCAGTCGCTGGTGTCTCTCTGTTCCCCTCTTCATAAACATCATCCACTACCAGCCTTCAGTCGCTGGTGTCTCTCTGTTCCCCTCTTCATAAACATCATCACATCCACTACCAGCCTTCAGTCGCTGGTGTCTCTCTGTTCCCCTCTTCATAAACATCATCACATCCACTACCAGCCTTCAGTCGCTGGTGTCTCTCTGTTCCCCTCTTCATAAACATCATCACATCCACTACCAGCCTTCAGTCGCTGGTGTCTCTCTGTTCCCCTCTTCATAAACATCATCACATCCACTACCAGCCTTCAGTCGCTGGTGTCTCTCTGTTCCCCTCTTCATAAACATCATCACATCCACTACCAGCCTTCAGTCGCTGGTGTCTCTCTGTTCCCCTCTTCATAAACATCATCACATCCACTACCAGCCTTCAGTCGCTGGTGTCTCTCTGTTCCCCTCTTCATAAACATCATCCACTACCAGCCTTCAGTCGCTGGTGTCTCTCTGTTCCCCTCTTCATAAACATCATCACATCCACTACCAGCCTTCAGTCGCTGGTGTCTCTCTGTTCCCCTCTTCATAAACATCATCCACTACCAGCCTTCAGTCGCTGGTGTCTCTCTGTTCCCCTCTTCATAAACATCATCACATCCACTACCAGCCTTCAGTCGCTGGCGTCTCTCTGTTCCCCTCTTCATAAACATCATCCACTACCAGCCTTCAGTCGCTGGTGTCTCTCTGTTCCCCTCTTCATAAACATCATCACATCCACTACCAGCCTTCAGTCGCTGGCGTCTCTCTGTTCCCCTCTTCATAAACATCATCCACTACCAGCCTTCAGTCGCTGGTGTCTCTCTGTTCCCCTCTTCATAAACATCATCACATCCACTACCAGCCTTCAGTCGCTGGTGTCTCTCTGTTCCCCTCTTCATAAACATCATCACATCCACTACCAGCCTTCAGTCGCTGGTGTCTCTCCGTTCCCCTCTTCATAAACATCATCACATCCACTACCAGCCTTCAGTCGCTGGTGTCTCTCCGTTCCCCTCTTCATAAACATCATCCACTACCAGCCTTCAGTCGCTGGTGTCTCTCCGTTCCCCTCTTCATAAACATCATCACATCCACTACCAGCCTTCAGTCGCTGGTGTCTCTCTGTTCCCCTCTTCATAAACATCATCCACTACCAGCCTTCAGTCGCTGGTGTCTCTCCGTTCCCCTCTTCATAAACATCATCCACTACCAGCCTTCAGTCGCTGGTGTCTCTCTGTTCCCCTCTTCATAAACATCATCCACTACCAGCCTTCAGTCGCTGGTGTCTCTCTGTTCCCCTCTTCATAAACATCATCACATCCACTACCAGCCTTCAGTCGCTGGTGTCTCTCTGTTCCCCTCTTCATAAACATCATCACATCCACTACCAGCCTTCAGTCGCTGGTGTCTCTCTGTTCCCCTCTTCATAAACATCATCACATCCACTACCAGCCTTCAGTCGCTGGTGTCTCTCTGTTCCCCTCTTCATAAACATCATCACATCCACTACCAGCCTTCAGTCGCTGGTGTCTCTCTGTTCCCCTCTTCATAAACATCATCACATCCACTACCAGCCTTCAGTCGCTGGCGTCTCTCTGTTCCCCTCTTCATAAACATCATCCACTACCAGCCTTCAGTCGCTGGTGTCTCTCTGTTCCCCTCTTCATAAACATCATCACATCCACTACCAGCCTTCAGTCGCTGGCGTCTCTCCGTTCCCCTCTTCATAAACATCATCACATCCACTACCAGCCTTCAGTCGCTGGCGTCTCTCTGTTCCCCTCTTCATAAACATCATCACATCCACTACCAGCCTTCAGTCGCTGGTGTCTCTCTGTTCCCCTCTTCATAAACATCATCACATCCACTACCAGCCTTCAGTCGCTGGTGTCTCTCTGTTCCCCTCTTCATAAACATCATCACATCCACTACCAGCCTTCAGTCGCTGGTGTCTCTCCGTTCCCCTCTTCATAAACATCATCACATCCACTACCAGCCTTCAGTCGCTGGTGTCTCTCTGTTCCCCTCTTCATAAACATCATCCACTACCAGCCTTCAGTCGCTGGTGTCTCTCTGTTCCCCTCTTCATAAACATCATCCACTACCAGCCTTCAGTCGCTGGTGTCTCTCTGTTCCCCTCTTCATAAACATCATCACATCCACTACCAGCCTTCAGTCGCTGGTGTCTCTCTGTTCCCCTCTTCATAAACATCATCCACTACCAGCCTTCAGTCGCTGGTGTCTCTCTGTTCCCCTCTTCATAAACATCATCACATCCACTACCAGCCTTCAGTCGCTGGTGTCTCTCTGTTCCCCTCTTCATAAACATCATCCACTACCAGCCTTCAGTCGCTGGTGTCTCTCTGTTCCCCTCTTCATAAACATCATCACATCCACTACCAGCCTTCAGTCGCTGGTGTCTCTCTGTTCCCCTCTTCATAAACATCATCCACTACCAGCCTTCAGTCGCTGGTGTCTCTCTGTTCCCCTCTTCATAAACATCATCACATCCACTACCAGCCTTCAGTCGCTGGCGTCTCTCTGTTCCCCTCTTCATAAACATCATCACATCCACTACCAGCCTTCAGTCGCTGGTGTCTCTCTGTTCCCCTCTTCATAAACATCATCCACTACCAGCCTTCAGTCGCTGGTGTCTCTCCGTTCCCCTCTTCATAAACATCATCCACTACCAGCCTTCAGCCGCTGGCGTCTCTCTGTTCCCCTCTTCATAAACAACATCACATCCACTACCAGCCTTCAGTCGCTGGTGTCTCTCTGTTCCCCTCTTCATAAACATCATCACATCCACTACCAGCCTTCAGTCGCTGGCGTCTCTCTGTTCCCCTCTTCATAAACATCATCACATCCACTACCAGCCTTCAGTCGCTGGTGTCTCTCTGTTCCCCTCTTCATAAACATCATCACATCCACTACCAGCCTTCAGTCGCTGGTGTCTCTCTGTTCCCCTCTTCATAAACATCATCACATCCACTACCAGCCTTCAGTCGCTGGTGTCTCTCTGTTCCCCTCTTCATAAACATCATCACATCCACTACCAGCCTTCAGTCGCTGGTGTCTCTCTGTTCCCCTCTTCATAAACATCATCCACTACCAGCCTTCAGTCGCTGGCGTCTCTCTGTTCCCCTCTTCATAAACATCATCACATCCACTACCAGCCTTCAGTCGCTGGTGTCTCTCTGTTCCCCTCTTCATAAACATCATCACATCCACTACCAGCCTTCAGTCGCTGGTGTCTCTCCGTTCCCCTCTTCATAAACATCATCACATCCACTACCAGCCTTCAGTCGCTGGTGTCTCTCTGTTCCCCTCTTCATAAACATCATCCACTACCAGCCTTCAGTCGCTGGTGTCTCTCTGTTCCCCTCTTCATAAACATCATCCACTACCAGCCTTCAGTCGCTGGTGTCTCTCTGTTCCCCTCTTCATAAACATCATCACATCCACTACCAGCCTTCAGTCGCTGGTGTCTCTCTGTTCCCCTCTTCATAAACATCATCACATCCACTACCAGCCTTCAGTCGCTGGTGTCTCTCTGTTCCCCTCTTCATAAACATCATCACATCACGTGTTACAGCTGTAATCCACCCGCTAACATCCACTACCAGCCTTCAGTCGCTGGCGTCTCTCTGTTCCCCTCTTCATAAACATCATCACATCCACTACCAGCCTTCAGTCGCTGGTGTCTCTCTGTTCCCCTCTTCATAAACATCATCCACTACCAGCCTTCAGTCGCTGGTGTCTCTCTGTTCCCCTCTTCATAAACATCATCACATCCACTACCAGCCTTCAGTCGCTGGTGTCTCTCTGTTCCCCTCTTCATAAACATCATCACATCCACTACCAGCCTTCAGTCGCTGGCGTCTCTCTGTTCCCCTCTTCATAAACATCATCCACTACCAGCCTTCAGTCGCTGGTGTCTCTCTGTTCCCCTCTTCATAAACATCATCACATCCACTACCAGCCTTCAGTCGCTGGTGTCTCTCCGTTCCCCTCTTCATAAACATCATCACATCCACTACCAGCCTTCAGTCGCTGGTGTCTCTCTGTTCCCCTCTTCATAAACATCATCCACTACCAGCCTTCAGTCGCTGGTGTCTCTCTGTTCCCCTCTTCATAAACATCATCACATCCACTACCAGCCTTCAGTCGCTGGTGTCTCTCTGTTCCCCTCTTCATAAACATCATCACATCCACTACCAGCCTTCAGTCGCTGGTGTCTCTCTGTTCCCCTCTTCATAAACATCATCACATCCACTACCAGCCTTCAGTCGCTGGTGTCTCTCTGTTCCCCTCTTCATAAACATCATCACATCCACTACCAGCCTTCAGTCGTCTCTCTGTTCCCCTCTTCATAAACATCATCCACTACCAGCCTTCAGTCGTCTCTCTGTTCCCCTCTTCATAAACATCATCACATCCACTACCAGCCTTCAGTCGTCTCTCTGTTCCCCTCTTCATAAACATCATCCACTACCAGCCTTCAGTCGCTGGTGTCTCTCTGTTCCCCTCTTCATAAACATCATCCACTACCAGCCTTCAGTCGCTGGTGTCTCTCCGTTCCCCTCTTCATAAACATCATCACATCCACTACCAGCCTTCAGTCGCTGGCGTCTCTCTGTTCCCCTCTTCATAAACATCATCACATCCACTACCAGCCTTCAGTCGCTGGTGTCTCTCTGTTCCCCTCTTCATAAACATCATCCACTACCAGCCTTCAGTCGCTGGTGTCTCTCTGTTCCCCTCTTCATAAACATCATCACATCCACTACCAGCCTTCAGTCGCTGGTGTCTCTCCGTTCCCCTCTTCATAAACATCATCCACTACCAGCCTTCAGTCGCTGGTGTCTCTCTGTTCCCCTCTTCATAAACATCACATCCACTACCAGCCTTCAGTCGCTGGTGTCTCTCTGTTCCCCTCTTCATAAACATCATCACATCCACTACCAGCCTTCAGTCGCTGGTGTCTCTCCGTTCCCCTCTTCATAAACATCATCCACTACCAGCCTTCAGTCGCTGGTGTCTCTCTGTTCCCCTCTTCATAAACATCATCACATCCACTACCAGCCTTCAGTCGCTGGTGTCTCTCTGTTCCCCTCTTCATAAACATCATCACATCCACTACCAGCCTTCAGTCGCTGGTGTCTCTCTGTTCCCCTCTTCATAAACATCATCCACTACCAGCCTTCAGTCGCTGGCGTCTCTCTGTTCCCCTCTTCATAAACATCATCACATCCACTACCAGCCTTCAGTCGCTGGTGTCTCTCTGTTCCCCTCTTCATAAACATCATCCACTACCAGCCTTCAGTCGCTGGTGTCTCTCTGTTCCCCTCTTCATAAACATCATCACATCCACTACCAGCCTTCAGTCGCTGGTGTCTCTCTGTTCCCCTCTTCATAAACATCATCACATCCACTACCAGCCTTCAGTCGCTGGCGTCTCTCTGTTCCCCTCTTCATAAACATCATCCACTACCAGCCTTCAGTCGCTGGTGTCTCTCTGTTCCCCTCTTCATAAACATCATCACATCCACTACCAGCCTTCAGTCGCTGGTGTCTCTCCGTTCCCCTCTTCATAAACATCATCACATCCACTACCAGCCTTCAGTCGCTGGTGTCTCTCTGTTCCCCTCTTCATAAACATCATCCACTACCAGCCTTCAGTCGCTGGTGTCTCTCTGTTCCCCTCTTCATAAACATCATCACATCCACTACCAGCCTTCAGTCGCTGGTGTCTCTCTGTTCCCCTCTTCATAAACATCATCACATCCACTACCAGCCTTCAGTCGCTGGTGTCTCTCTGTTCCCCTCTTCATAAACATCATCACATCCACTACCAGCCTTCAGTCGTCTCTCTGTTCCCCTCTTCATAAACATCATCCACTACCAGCCTTCAGTCGTCTCTCTGTTCCCCTCTTCATAAACATCATCACATCCACTACCAGCCTTCAGTCGTCTCTCTGTTCCCCTCTTCATAAACATCATCCACTACCAGCCTTCAGTCGCTGGTGTCTCTCTGTTCCCCTCTTCATAAACATCATCCACTACCAGCCTTCAGTCGCTGGTGTCTCTCCGTTCCCCTCTTCATAAACATCATCACATCCACTACCAGCCTTCAGTCGCTGGCGTCTCTCTGTTCCCCTCTTCATAAACATCATCCACTACCAGCCTTCAGTCGCTGGTGTCTCTCTGTTCCCCTCTTCATAAACATCATCACATCCACTACCAGCCTTCAGTCGCTGGTGTCTCTCCGTTCCCCTCTTCATAAACATCATCACATCCACTACCAGCCTTCAGTCGCTGGTGTCTCTCTGTTCCCCTCTTCATAAACATCATCCACTACCAGCCTTCAGTCGCTGGTGTCTCTCTGTTCCCCTCTTCATAAACATCATCACATCCACTACCAGCCTTCAGTCGCTGGTGTCTCTCTGTTCCCCTCTTCATAAACATCATCACATCCACTACCAGCCTTCAGTCGCTGGTGTCTCTCTGTTCCCCTCTTCATAAACATCATCACATCCACTACCAGCCTTCAGTCGCTGGTGTCTCTCTGTTCCCCTCTTCATAAACATCATCACATCCACTACCAGCCTTCAGTCGCTGGCGTCTCTCTGTTCCCCTCTTCATAAACATCATCACATCCACTACCAGCCTTCAGTCGCTGGTGTCTCTCTGTTCCCCTCTTCATAAACATCATCACATCCACTACCAGCCTTCAGTCGTCTCTCTGTTCCCCTCTTCATAAACATCATCACATCCACTACCAGCCTTCAGTCGCTGGCGTCTCTCTGTTCCCCTCTTCATAAACATCATCACATCCACTACCAGCCTTCAGTCGCTGGTGTCTCTCTGTTCCCCTCTTCATAAACATCATCCACTACCAGCCTTCAGTCGTCTCTCTGTTCCCCTCTTCATAAACATCATCACATCCACTACCAGCCTTCAGTCGTCTCTCTGTTCCCCTCTTCATAAACATCATCCACTACCAGCCTTCAGTCGCTGGTGTCTCTCTGTTCCCCTCTTCATAAACATCATCCACTACCAGCCTTCAGTCGCTGGTGTCTCTCCGTTCCCCTCTTCATAAACATCATCACATCCACTACCAGCCTTCAGTCGCTGGCGTCTCTCTGTTCCCCTCTTCATAAACATCATCACATCCACTACCAGCCTTCAGTCGCTGGTGTCTCTCTGTTCCCCTCTTCATAAACATCATCACATCCACTACCAGCCTTCAGTCGCTGGCGTCTCTCTGTTCCCCTCTTCATAAACATTTATTCTTCCGTCAGCGTTAGCGAGTAGGGATGCAGAACCAGACTCTGATGAGTCATCTGTTGTTAGATTTCTACATTTCTTACATTGCTCCTTTGCACCCCAGTATCTCTACTTGCACATTAATCTTCTGCACATTCTACCATTCCAGTGTTTAATTGCTAAATTGTAATTACTTATTTATTGCCTTAACTCCCTTATCTTACCTCATTTGCACACACTGTGTATAGACTTTTTGTTTTCTTTTGTTTTACTGTATTATTGACTGTATGTTTGTTTTACTCCATGTGTAACTCTGTGTTGTTGTATGTGTCGTATTGCTATGCTTTATCTCGGCCAGGTCGCAGTTGTAAAATGAGAACTTGTTCTCAACTAGCCTACCTGGTTAAATAAAAGGTGAAATTAAATAAATAAACTGCTCCAATGTTGATACAATGTATCATTTCATCATCTGTTATAACCAGGAACACAGACCAGTCAGAGTAGACTTTATGTTGATACAATGTATCATTTCATCATCTGTTATAACCAACACAGACCAGTCAGAGTAGACTTTATGTTGATACAATGTATCATTTCATCATCTGTTATAACCAGGAACACAGACCAGTCTGAGTAGACTTTATGTTGATACAATGTATCATTTCATCATCTGTTATAACCAAGAACACAGACCAGTCAGAGTAGACTTTATGTTGATACAATGTATCATTTCATCATCTGTTATAACCAACACAGACCAGTCTGAGTAGACTTTATGTTTATACAATGTATCATTTCATCTGTTATAACCAAGAACACAGACCAGTCAGAGTAGACTTTATGTTGATACAATGTATCATTTCATCGGTTATAACCAACACAGACCAGTCAGAGTAGACTTTATGTTGATACAATGTATCATTTCATCATCTGTTCTAACCAAGAACACAGACCAGTCTGAGTAGACTTTATGTTGATACAATGTATCATTTCATCTGTTCTAACCAACACAGACCAGTCAGAGTAGACTTTATGTTGATACAATGTATCATTTCATCGGTTATAACCAACACAGACCAGTCTGAGTAGACTTTATGTTGATACAATGTATCATTTCATCATCTGTTATAACCAGGAACACAGACCAGTCAGAGTAGACTTTATGTTGATACAATGTATCATTTCATCTGTTATAACCAGGAACACAGACCAGTCTGAGTAGACTTTATGTTGATACAATGTATCATTTCATCATCTGTTATAACCAAGAACACAGATCAGTCTGAGTAGACTTTATGTTGATACAATGTATCATTTCATCTGTTATAACCAAGAACACAGACCAGTCAGAGTAGACTTTATGTTGATACAATGTATCATTTCATCATCTGTTATAACCAACACAGACCAGTCAGAGTAGACTTTATGTTGATACAATGTATCATTTCATCTGTTATAACCAAGAACACAGACCAGTCTGAGTAGACTTTATGTTGATACAATGTATCATTTCATCATCTGTTATAACCAAGAACACAGACCAGTCTGAGTAGACTTTATGTTGATACAATGTATCATTTCATCATCTGTTATAACCAAGAACACAGACCAGTCTGAGTAGACTTTATGTTGATACAATGTATCATTTCATCATCTGTTATAACCAAGAACACAGACCAGTCTGAGTAGACTTTATGTTGATACAATGTATCATTTCATCATCTGTTATAACCAACACAGACCAGTCTGAGTAGACTTTATGTTGATACAATGTATCATTTCATCTGTTATAACCAAGAACACAGACCAGTCTGAGTAGACTTTATGTTGATACAATGTATCATTTCATCTGTTATAACCAACACAGACAAGTCAGAGTAGACTTTATGTTGATACAATGTATCATTTCATCATCTGTTATAACCAACACAGACCAGTCAGAGTAGACTTTATGTTGATACAATGTATCATTTCATCATCCGTTATAACCAACACAGACCAGTCAGAGTAGACTTTATGTTGATACAATGTATCATTTCATCATCTGTTATAACCAAGAACACAGACCAGTCTGAGTAGACTTTATGTTGATACAATGTATCATTTCATCATATGTTATAACCAACACAGACCAGTCAGAGTAGACTTTATGTTGATACAATGTATCATTTCATCATCTGTTATAACCAACACAGACCAGTCAGAGTAGACTTTATGTTGATACAATGTATCATTTCATCTGTTATAACCAAGAACACAGACCAGTCTGAGTAGACTTTATGTTGATACAATGTATCATTTCATCATCTGTTATAACCAACACAGACCAGTCAGAGTAGACTTTATGTTGATACAATGTATCATTTCATCTGTTATAACCAAGAACACAGACCAGTCAGAGTAGACTTTATGTTGATACAATGTATCATTTCATCTGTTATAACCAAGAACACAGACCAGTCTGAGTAGACTTTATGTTGATACAATGTATCATTTCATCTGTTATAACCAAGAACACAGACCAGTCAGAGTAGACTTTATGTTGATACAATGTATCATTTCATCTGTTATAACCAAGAACACAGACCAGTCTGAGTAGACTTTATGTTGATACAATGTATCATTTCATCTGTTATAACCAAGAACACAGACCAGTCTGAGTAGACTTTATGTTGATACAATGTGTCATTTCATCATCTGTTATAACCAACACAGACCAGTCTGAGTAGACTTTATGCTGATACAATGTATCATTTCATCATCTGTTATAACCAAGAACACAGACCAGTCTGAGTAGACTTTATGTTGGTCCGTTCATATCCACAGCTAGAAACATGTCTAGTACTCAGAGAACGGACCCATATCCACAGCTAGAAACATACCTAGTACTCAGAGAACGGACCCATATCCACAGCTAGAAACATGTATAGTACTCAGAGAACGGACCCATATCCACAGGTAGAAACATACCTAGTACTCAGAGAACGGACCCATATCCACAGATAGAAACATACCTAGTACTCAGAGAACGGACCCATATCCACAGATAGAAACATACCTAGTACTCAGAGAACGGACCCATATCCACAGCTAGAAACATATCTAGTACTCAGAGAACGGACCCATATCCACAGATAGAAACATACCTAGTACTCAGAGAACAGACCCATATCCACAGCTAGAAACATACCTAGTACTCAGAGAACGGACCCATATCCACAGCTAGAAACATACCTAGTACTCAGAGAACGGCCCCATATCCACAGCTAGAAACATACCTAGTACTCAGAGAACGGACCCATATCCACAGATAGAAACATACCTAGTACTCAGAGAACGGACCCATATCCACAGCTAGAAACATACCTAGTACTCAGAGAACGGACCCATATCCACAGCTAGAAACATACCTAGTACTCAGAGAACGGCCCCATATCCACAGCTAGAAACATACCTAGTACTCAGAGAACGGACCCATATCCACAGATAGAAACATACCTAGTACTCAGAGAACGGACCCATATCCACAGCTAGAAACATACCTAGTACTCAGAGAACGGACCCATATCCACAGCTAGAAACATACCTAGTACTCAGAGAACGGACCCATATCCACAGCTAGAAACATACCTAGTACTCAGAGAACGGACCCATATCCACAGCTAGAAACATACCTAGTACTCAGAGAACAGACCCATATCCACAGCTAGAAACATACCTAGTACTCAGAGAACGGACCCATATCCACAGCTAGAAACATACCTAGTACTCAGAGAACGGACGCATATCCACAGCTAGAAACATACCTAGTACTCAGAGAACGGACCCATATCCACAGATAGAAACATACCTAGTACTCAGAGAACGGACCCATATCCACAGCTAGAAACATACCTAGTACTCAGAGAACGGACCCATATCTACAGATAGAAACATACCTAGTACTCAGAGAACGGACCCATATCCACAGCTAGAGACATACCTAGTACTCAGAGAACGGACCCATATCCACAGCTAGAAACGTACCTAGTACTCAGAGAACGGCCCCATATCCACAGCTAGAAACATACCTAGTACTCAGAGAACGGACCCATATCCACAGATAGAAACATGTCTAGTACTCAGAGAACGGACCCATATCCACAGCTAGAAACATGTCTAGTACTCAGAGAACGGACCCATATCCACAGCTAGAAACATACCTAGTACTCAGAGAACGGACCCATATCCACAGCTAGAAACATACCTAGTACTCAGAGAACGGACCCATATCCACAGATAGAAACATGTCTAGTACTCAGAGAACGGACCCATATCCACAGCTAGAAACATACCAAGTACTCAGAGAACGGACCCATATCCACAGATAGAAACATACCTAGTACTCAGAGAACGGACCCATATCCACAGCTAGAAACATACCAAGTACTCAGAGAACGGACCCATATCCACAGCTAGAAACATACCTAGTACTCAGAGAACGGACCCATATCCACAGCTAGAAACATACCTAGTACTCAGAGAACGGACCCATATCCACAGGTAGAAACATACCTAGTACTCAGAGAACGGACCCATATCCACAGCTAGAAACATACCTAGTACTCAGAGAACGGACCCATATCTACAGATAGAAACATACCTAGTACTCAGAGAACGGACCCATATCCACAGCTAGAAACATACCTAGTACTCAGAGAACGGACCCATATCCACAGCTAGAAACATACCAAGTACTCAGAGAACGGACCCATATCCACAGCTAGAAACATACCTAGTACTCAGAGAACGGACCCATATCCACAGATAGAAACATACCTAGTACACAGAGAACGGACCCATATCCACAGCTAGAAACATGTCTAGTACTCAGAGAACGGCCCCATATCCACAGCTAGAAACATACCTAGTACTCAGAGAACGGACCCATATCCACAGATAGAAACATACCTAGTACTCAGAGAACGGACCCATATCTACAGATAGAAACATACCTAGTACTCAGAGAACGGACCCATATCCACAGCTAGAAACATACCTAGTACTCAGAGAACGGACCCATATCCACAGATAGAAACATACCTAGTACTCAGAGAACGGACCCATATCCACAGATAGAAACATACCTAGTACTCAGAGAACGGACCCATATCCACAGCTAGAAACATACCTAGTACTCAGAGAACGGACCCATATCCACAGCTAGAAACATACCAAGTACTCAGAGAACGGACCCATATCCACAGATAGAAACATACCTAGTACTCAGAGAACGGACCCATATCCACAGCTAGAAACATACCTAGTACTCAGAGAACGGACCCATATCCACAGCTAGAAACATACCTAGTACTCAGAGAACGGACCCATATCCACAGCTAGAAACATACCTAGTACTCAGAGAACGGACCCATATCCACAGCTAGAAACATACCTAGTACTCAGAGAACAGACCCATATCCACAGCTAGAAACATACCTAGTACTCAGAGAACGGACCCATATCCACAGGTAGAAACATACCTAGTACTCAGAGAACGGCCCCATATCCACAGCTAGAAACATACCTAGTACTCAGAGAACGGACCCATATCTACAGCTAGAAACATACCTAGTACTCAGAGAACGGACCCATATCCACAGATAGAAACATACCTAGTACTCAGAGAACGGGCCCATATCCACAGCTAGAAACATGTCTAGTACTCAGAGAACAGACCCATATCCACAGCTAGAAACATGTCTAGTACTCAGAGAACGGACCCATATCCACAGATAGAAACATGTCTAGTACTCAGAGAACGGACCCATATCCACAGATAGAAACATGTCTAGTACTCAGAGAACGGACCCATATCCACAGATAGAAACATACCCAGTACTCAGAGAACGGACCCATATCCACAGCTAGAAACATACCTAGTACTCAGAGAACGGACCCATATCCACAGCTAGAAACATGTCTAGTACTCAGAGAACGGACCCATATCCACAGATAGAAACATGTCTAGTACTCAGAGAACAGACCCATATCCACAGCTAGAAACATACCTAGTACTCAGAGAACGGACCCATATCCACAGCTAGAAACATGTCTAGTACTCAGAGAACGGACCCATATCCACAGATAGAAACATACCTAGTACTCAGAGAACGGACCCATATCCACAGCTAGAAACATACCTAGTACTCAGAGAACGGACCCATATCCACAGCTAGAAACATACCTAGTACTCAGAGAACGGACCCATATCCACAGATAGAAACATACCTAGTACTCAGAGAACGGACCCATATCCACAGATAGAAACATACCTAGTACTCAGAGAACAGACCCATATCCACAGCTAGAAACATGTCTAGTACTCAGAGAACGGACCCATATCCACAGCTAGAAACATACCTAGTACTCAGAGAACGGACCCATATCCACAGATAGAAACATACCTAGTACTCAGAGAACGGCCCCATATCCACAGCTAGAAACATACCTAGTACTCAGAGAACGGACCCATATCCACAGCTAGAAACATACCAAGTACTCAGAGAACGGACCCATATCCACAGCTAGAAACATACCTAGTACTCAGAGAACGGACCCATATCTACAGCTAGAAACATACCTAGTACTCAGAGAACGGACCCATATCCACAGATAGAAACATACCTAGTACTCAGAGAACGGACCCATATCCACAGCTAGAAACATACCTAGTACTCAGAGAACGGACCCATATCCACAGCTAGAAACATACCTAGTACTCAGAGAACGGACCCATATCCACAGATAGAAACATACCTAGTACTCAGAGAACGGACCCATATCCACAGATAGAAACATACCTAGTACTCAGAGAACAGACCCATATCCACAGCTAGAAACATGTCTAGTACTCAGAGAACGGACCCATATCCACAGCTAGAAACATACCTAGTACTCAGAGAACGGACCCATATCCACAGATAGAAACATACCTAGTACTCAGAGAACGGACCCATATCCACAGCTAGAAACATACCTAGTACTCAGAGAACGGACCCATATCCACAGCTAGAAACATGTCTAGTACTCAGAGAACAGACCCATATCCACAGATAGAAACATACCTAGTACTCAGAGAACGGACCCATATCTACAGCTAGAAACATACCTAGTACTCAGAGAACGGACCCATATCCACAGCTAGTAACATACCTAGTACTCAGAGAACGGACCCATATCCACAGCTAGAAACATGTCTAGTACTCAGAGAACGGCCCCATATCCACAGCTAGAAACATACCTAGTACTCAGAGAACGGACCCATATCCACAGCTAGAAACATACCTAGTACTCAGAGAACGGACCCATATCTACAGCTAGAAACATGTCTAGTACTCAGAGAACGGACCCATATCCACAGCTAGAAACATACCTAGTACTCAGAGAACGGACCCATATCCACAGCTAGAAACATGTCTAGTACTCAGAGAACGGACCCATATCCACAGATAGAAACATACCTAGTACTCAGAGAACGGACCCATATCCACAGCTAGAAACATACCTAGTACTCAGAGAACGGACCCATATCCACAGATAGAAACATGTCTAGTACTTAGAGAACGGACCCATATCCACAGATAGAAACATGTCTAGTACTCAGAGAACGGACCCATATCCACAGGTAGAAACATGTCTAGTACTCAGAGAACGGACCCATATCCACAGATAGAAACATGTCTAGTACTCAGAGAACGGACCCATATCCACAGGTAGAAACATACCTAGTACTCAGAGAACGGACCCATATCCACAGCTAGAAACATACCAAGTACTCAGAGAACGGACCCATATCCACAGCTAGAAACATACCTAGTACTCAGAGAACGGACCCATATCCACAGCTAGAAACATGTCTAGTACTCAGAGAACGGACCCATATCCACAGCTAGAAACATACCTAGTACTCAGAGAACGGACCCATATCCACAGCTAGAAACATACCTAGTACTCAGAGAACGGACCCATATCCACAGCTAGAAACATACCCAGTACTCAGAGAACGGACCCATATCCACAGCTAGAAACATGTCTAGTACTCAGAGAACGGACCCATATCCACAGATAGAAACATACCTAGTACTCAGAGAACGGACCCATATCCACAGCTAGAAACATACCTAGTACTCAGAGAACGGACCCATATCCACAGATAGAAACATACCTAGTACTCAGAGAACGGACCCATATCCACAGCTAGAAACATACCTAGTACTCAGAGAACGGACCCATATCCACAGCTAGAAACATACCTAGTACTCAGAGAACGGACCCATATCTACAGCTAGAAACATACCTAGTACTCAGAGAACGGACCCATATCCACAGATAGAAACATACCTAGTACTCAGAGAACGGACCCATATCCACAGCTAGAAACATACCTAGTACTCAGAGAACGGACCCATATCCACAGCTAGAAACATACCTAGTACTCAGAGAAAGGACCCATATCCACAGCTAGAAACATACCTAGTACTCAGAGAACGGACCCATATCCACAGCTAGAAACATACCTAGTACTCAGAGAACGGACCCATATCCACAGCTAGAAACATACCTAGTACTCAGAGAACGGACCCATATCCACAGATAGAAACATACCTAGTACTCAGAGAACGGACCCATATCCACAGCTAGAAACATACCTAGTACTCAGAGAACGGACCCATATCCACAGATAGAAACATGTCTAGTACTTAGAGAACGGACCCATATCCACAGATAGAAACATGTCTAGTACTCAGAGAACGGACCCATATCCACAGGTAGAAACATGTCTAGTACTCAGAGAACGGACCCATATCCACAGATAGAAACATGTCTAGTACTCAGAGAACGGACCCATATCCACAGGTAGAAACATACCTAGTACTCAGAGAACGGACCCATATCCACAGCTAGAAACATACCAAGTACTCAGAGAACGGACCCATATCCACAGCTAGAAACATACCTAGTACTCAGAGAACGGACCCATATCCACAGCTAGAAACATGTCTAGTACTCAGAGAACGGACCCATATCCACAGCTAGAAACATACCTAGTACTCAGAGAACGGACCCATATCCACAGCTAGAAACATACCCAGTACTCAGAGAACGGACCCATATCCACAGCTAGAAACATACCCAGTACTCAGAGAACGGACCCATATCCACAGCTAGAAACATGTCTAGTACTCAGAGAACGGACCCATATCCACAGATAGAAACATACCTAGTACTCAGAGAACGGACCCATATCCACAGCTAGAAACATACCTAGTACTCAGAGAACGGACCCATATCCACAGCTAGAAACATACCTAGTACTCAGAGAACGGACCCATATCCACAGATAGAAACATACCTAGTACTCAGAGAACGGACCCATATCCACAGCTAGAAACATACCTAGTACTCAGAGAACGGACCCATATCCACAGCTAGAAACATACCTAGTACTCAGAGAACGGACCCATATCCACAGATAGAAACATACCTAGTACTCAGAGAACGGACCCATATCCACAGATAGAAACATACCTAGTACTCAGAGAACGGACCCATATCCACAGCTAGAAACATGTCTAGTACTCAGAGAACGGACCCATATCCACAGCTAGAAACATACCTAGTACTCAGAGAACGGACCCATATCTACAGCTAGAAACATACCTAGTACTCAGAGAACGGACCCATATCCACAGATAGAAACATACCTAGTACTCAGAGAACGGACCCATATCCACAGCTAGAAACATACCTAGTACTCAGAGAACAGACCCATATCCACAGCTAGAAACATACCTAGTACTCAGAGAACGGCCCCATATCCACAGCTAGAAACATACCTAGTACTCAGAGAACGGACCCATATCCACAGATAGAAACATACCTAGTACTCAGAGAACGGACCCATATCCACAGCTAGAAACATGTCTAGTACTCAGAGAACGGACCCATATCCACAGCTAGAAACATACCTAGTACTCAGAGAACGGACCCATATCCACAGATAGAAACATACCTAGTACTCAGAGAACGGACCCATATCCACAGCTAGAAACATACCTAGTACTCAGAGAACGGACCCATATCCACAGCTAGAAACATACCTAGTACTCAGAGAACGGACCCATATCCACAGCTAGAAACATACCTAGTACTCAGAGAACGGACCCATATCCACAGCTAGAAACATACCTAGTACTCAGAGAACGGACCCATATCCACAGCTAGAAACATACCAAGTACTCAGAGAACGGACCCATATCCACAGCTAGAAACATACCTAGTACTCAGAGAACGGCCCCATATCCACAGCTAGAAACATACCTAGTACTCAGAGAACGGACCCATATCCACAGATAGAAACATACCTAGTACTCAGAGAACGGACCCATATCCACAGCTAGAAACATGTCTAGTACTCAGAGAACGGACCCATATCCACAGCTAGAAACATACCTAGTACTCAGAGAACGGCCCCATATCCACAGCTAGAAACATACCTAGTACTCAGAGAACGGACCCATATCCACAGCTAGAAACATACCAAGTACTCAGAGAACGGACCCATATCCACAGCTAGAAACATACCTAGTACTCAGAGAACGGACCCATATCCACAGATAGAAACATACCTAGTACTCAGAGAACGGACCCATATCCACAGCTAGAAACATGTCTAGTACTCAGAGAACGGACCCATATCCACAGCTAGAAACATACCTAGTACTCAGAGAACGGCCCCATATCCACAGCTAGAAACATACCTAGTACTCAGAGAACGGACCCATATCCACAGCTAGAAACATACCAAGTACTCAGAGAACGGACCCATATCCACAGCTAGAAACATACCTAGTACTCAGAGAACGGACCCATATCCACAGATAGAAACATACCTAGTACTCAGAGAACGGACCCATATCCACAGCTAGAAACATGTCTAGTACTCAGAGAACGGACCCATATCCACAGCTAGAAACATACCCAGTACTCAGAGAACGGACCCATATCCACAGATAGAAACATACCTAGTACTCAGAGAACGGACCCATATCCACAGATAGAAACATACCTAGTACTCAGAGAACGGACCCATATCCACAGCTAGAAACATACCTAGTACTCAGAGAACGGACCCATATCCACAGCTAGAAACATACCTAGTACTCAGAGAACGGACCCATATCCACAGCTAGAAACATACCCAGTACTCAGAGAACGGACCCATATCCACAGCTAGAAACATACCTAGTACTCAGAGAACGGCCCCATATCCACAGCTAGAAACATACCTAGTACTCAGAGAACGGACCCATATCCACAGATAGAAACATACCTAGTACTCAGAGAACGGACCCATATCCACAGATAGAAACATGTCTAGTACTCAGAGAACGGACCCATATCCACAGCTAGAAACATACCTAGTACTCAGAGAACGGACCCATATCCACAGCTAGAAACATACCTAGTACTCTTGTAATTTATTTGGCCCGGTCAGAATCAGCTGCAAAGGGCTGTTTGAATGCAGAGAGGAGAAGAAGTTGTATTATTTAGTTTTTTTTTGCGTTTCTTCCTTGCTCCGTCCGGTGGTATGAATTCTGGGGTGATGTCGGCCCAAACGTATCAACATGATTGAGGCGTTGGCAGCTGCACAGACGATTCTAGTTGAGCAGAGGATGACAATACTGTTTACATTTTATCAAATCTGTCCCATCGAATTTATCGAGTCATCTTAGATCAACTCAATACTCATTTTTTGAGGAAGTGCATACTGGCTACGGCGTCTGTAAATGGACAAACAGTACCATTGCGCCTTTCTTGTTTTCTCCTTCTTGTTTTCCAAGTGAAGGTCTTTTTAAGGGAATATGAGAGGACACTCGTTGGGTTTTCCGAGCCAACTTTGGCTAGCTACCAGCTGCACTGAAGCATGCTGGGGACTTTATACTGACACACACACACACACACACACACACACATCTATCCTGTTGCTTAGTCACTTCACCCCTACCTACATGTACATAGCTACCTCAATTACCTCGTACCCCATCGACTCGGTAACCTCTGTATATCAAATGTATTTATAAAGCCCTTCGTACATCAGCTGATATCTCAAAGTGCTGTACAGAAACTCGGCCTAAAACCCCAAAACAGCAAGCAATGCACGGTGGCTAGGAAAAACTCCCTAGAAAGGCCAGAACCTAGGAAGAAACCTAGAGAGGAACCATGCTATTACCTGGTACTCCATGTATATAGCCATGTTATTACCTGGTACTCCCTGTATATAGCCATGGTATTACCTGGTACTTCCTGTATATAGCCATGTTATTACCTGGTACTTCCTGTATATAGCCACGTTATTACCTGGTACTCCCTGTATATAGCCATGTTATTACCTGGTACTCCCTGTATATAGCCACGTTATTACCTGGTACTTCCTGTATATAGCCATGTTATTACCTGGTACTCCCTGTATATAGCCATGTTATTACCTGGTACTCCCTGTATATAGCCATGGTATTACCTGGTACTTCCTGTATATAGCCATGTTATTACCTGGTACTTCCTGTATATAGCCATGTTATTACCTGGTACTTCCTGTATATAGCCACGTTATTACCTGGTACTTCCTGTATATAACCATGTTATTACCTGGTACTTCCTGTATATAGCCATGTATTACCTGGTACTTCCTGTATATAACCATGTTATTACCTGGTACTCCCTGTATATAGCCATGTTATTACCTGGTACTCCCTGTATATAACCATGTTATTACCTGGTACTTCCTGTATATAGCCATGTATTACCTGGTACTTCCTGTATATAACCATGTATTACCTGGTACTCCCTGTATATAGCCATGTTATTACCTGGTACTCCCTGTATATAGCCATGTTATTACCTGGTACTTCCTGTATATAACCATGTTACTACCTGGTACTCCCTGTATATAGCCATGTTATTACCTGGTACTCCCTGTATATAGCCATGTTATTACCTGGTACTCCCTGTATATAGCCATGTTATTACCTGGTACTCCCTGTATATAGCCACATTATTACCTGGTACTCCCTGTATATAGCCATGTTATTACCTGGTACTCCTTGTATATAGCCATGTTATTACCTGGTACTCCCTGTATATAGCCACATTATTACCTGGTACTTCCTGTATATAGCTACGTTATTACCTGGTACTTCCTGTATATAGCCACGTTATTACCTGGTACTCCCTGTATATATCCATGTTATTACCTGGTACTCCCTGTATATAGCCATGTTATTACCTGGTATTCCCTGTATATAGCCACATTATTACCTGGTACTTCCTGTATATAGCCACGTTATTACCTGGTACTTCCTGTATATAGCCACGTTATTACCTGGTACTCCCTGTATATAGCCATGTTATTACCTGGTACTTCCTGTATATAGCCATGCTATTTTTACTCATTATTGTTATTCCCTGTGTATTTTGTATTCCTCATGTCACTATATCTATTTTATCTGTAAAAGGAGACGGCATTTCACTGTTATTCTACACCTGTTGTTTACCAAGCATGTGACAGGTAAAATGTGAGTGATTTGACACCTCCATTGTCCCCTACCTGATATGCTTGTTCCCACACCTGTTCTGTGAAGTGTCACTACTACAATAACCAACATAAAGTCTATATATATATATATATAAATATATCTGTTTAGTTTCACTACTACAATAACCAACATAAAGTCTATATATATATATATATATATAAATATCTGTGAAGTTTCACAACTACAATAACCAATATAAAGTCTATATATATATATAAATATCTGTTTAGTTTCACTACTACAATAACCAACATAAAGCCTATATATATATAGAGTCTATATACATAAAGCCGATAAATATCTGTGAAGTTTCATTACTACATTCAATCAAGTTTATTTTATATAGCCCTTCGTACATCAGCTAATATCTCGAAGTGCTGTACAGAAACCCAGCCTAAAACCCCAAACAGCAAGCAATGCAGGTGTAGAAGCACGTTAACCTACATAAAGCATATATATATATATATATATATATATATATCTGTGAAGTTTCATTACTACATTAACCTACATAAAGCCAATATATATATATATATATATATCTGTGAAGTTTCACTACTACATTAACCTACATAAAGCATATATATATATATATATATATATATATATATATATATATATATAATATATATATATATATATATATATATATATGAAGTTTCACTACTACATTAACCTACATAAAGCCAATATATATATATCTGTGAAGTTTCACTACTACATTAACCTACATAAAGCCAATATATATATATCCGTGAAGTTCCACTACTACATTAACCTACATAAAGCCTATATATATCTCCTGTAGCCACTGTGCATTCAACTATTCTTTTCAGGAGGACAATATGTTTATATTAAGACAGAATAGAGACGTAGTCTTTTATAAAGTAGTAAAACAGAACTGATAAAACCAGGCCAATAGATAGAGAGATACAGAGATAGAACGATCGATAGAACGATAGATAGAACGATAGAACGATAGATAGAACGATAGATAGAACGATAGATATATAGATAATCTTACTGTGATGTGGATGGAGGTTCATGACAGATGGAAGGAATTTCCCGACGTGAAGGTTTGCTGGGTGCCCTGTGCCCAAGTGTCCGGGCGAGGGAGGGATCCTCCTGGTTGCAGCAGGAGCAGCTCCGAGTCGGTGGGTCTCCATAGGCAACAGGGGAGGGGGTACATGGACAGACCGAGGGGGGCCGAAATCTCGGCCATCCATTCTCCAGTGTTGGGGGGGGGCCGTCCGGAGCTAGCACTGTGTCCGGGATAGTGTTCCCAAAAGAGCCGCTGAAGGCTAGGCTGGCTGTGGGTCTCCCTGTGGATCCATGCCCATCGACATCCTGACCTATAAAAACACCCAGCAAATCGCTTGACACACAATCAACACCGTACGTCTGTCTCTGCCGAGGTCAGATCATAAGACTAGTAACAAACGGTTTTTTTGGGAGATTTTCAGTCGTTTTTACCCAAGAGCCTAACCGGAATCTACGGAGCTCGGTCCATTAGAGGGGCAATGACGCAGTTTAGAAAAACACTTTTAAAAAAAACTTAATTTACAATCTTCCATAAACACGCATATGGGAATAACGGTTAAGCAGTTGTAGAGACCCTTCATATGAGCCACTGTGTGCTAATAATAATATGATTATTGAACGGTGTAGCTGACCAGCTGCGTTTCTTCCACGACTCTCAGGCAGACGGTGAAGCCGTCGCTCTTCCCGCATAGCGGGGCAGTGGACTGAGCGGTTAGTTGGAATAGACTGGAGGTATCAGGATCCCAAATGATCCAAAAACCCCGTCCAGCCAAAAACACGTCGTCGTCAAATGGACTCCTTCTATAATATGGATTCCTTCTAGAATAGCCTCGATGGCCGAGTTGTTCCGTCAGCCCTGAACCAGCCAGCTCCACGGACCAAACGGCTCGATATAAAAACCAATACACCGTAAATATCACAGGCGCATCAAATATATATGTCAAACGGGTTAAAAAAAGAAATAAAATACGGTTGCGGAAGAGCACCGCTTCGTTTATCAGAAGAGTTTGGCGGTGTGTTGGAGCCTCTTGATCCGCAGTTAGTGTTAAGATATCACCGATGCTGCCTGGAGGATCTGACCCCAGCCCGTTCACACCAAAACGGCTGTTCACACAACTCCTCGGCGGAAAATGTTTCAAACGTAAGAAAATACTATTTATATAACATTAGATGGCAAGCCTACTGCCGAGTCAGTTTTAGTTCGTGTGTATTTAAAAAAACACACTAAAAACAGCCTGATAATAACATTTAATTTGTGTTTATGCCAAATGCAGCCAAGCGATTAGACTCGGCTAGTCTCGCGTTGTTTTTAAAATGTAGAATAATTATCTAAACGGTAGTCCTGAATGACTCTTATGTGGGTTATCTGAAACAATTAAATCATCAAATTAAAAACGGGACTTTTCGTGCTGGGAAAGAAAAGCCTGAATGGTCAACTCGTAATTAATTCCAGGTTTCTAGCAGTTGCTTCTTGTTGTGGACTACTTACGGTCTGCTTAGGTACAGGTTAAAAAAACGCAATTTGAGTGTTTAAAAAAATAAATATAAGCTAAAGTCTTATTAAAAGTACCAAAAATATATGTATATTCATAAGTTATTTTAGTAAAAACGGGCTAAATGTTGAATTTAACCTTCAAAACTGGCAGAGTATCGAGTTGCCTGGTCACACCGCGGCTTTTTTGAGTCGTGGCAGGCAGCAGATCTGATAAAACATTATTTATTTGTTTTAAAATCACATTATTTCTACGGTTTAGATCTCTATAAAGAAGCGATAATCATTTATTCCGAGGCACCGGCCTGTTAGTGGGGGTGTGCGCCGCAGCAGGCCATGCGGCGCAGGGAGAGGCTCCCGGCGGCCACGTTTCAAACTTTTCTCGGGTCCATTATTATGAAAGTAAACTTTAGCAGTTATAACCCCGCTGTTGTTCTCCCGTATCTAAACAACGAATAGACCCAACAACAACGTTTCAAAGTAACGATAAAACACAGCTAAACCTCCCCGCCTTTTTTACTGATTAACCTTTAAGCAAAAACTTGTTAAAAACAGATTTTTTTTTTTAACAAGGTTTTGCGATATTAGGCGACGAGAGTGACAACTCGGAGAACAAGTTAGCCTCTTACTTGAGAAGGAAACGTGTTTAGAAACCAGTAAAATCCTTATTTTGGTCTGAATCGATCCGTTGGTTCTGTACTATGATCCATCTGGGCCGTCCTAAATGAGCGGGGGGGGGGGGGGGGACATTGGGGGAACAAGGCCCCTTCGTCCGACCATTAAAATCCTCCGCAATGAAACGCGCATTGTTTTTACAAGGAGCTCCGCAAACCCACTCTCTGATTGGCCGAGGGAGGTGTCAGTCACCCGGATGTATACACTTGGTCCAGCGCCAGCTCTATAAAAACCCAATTATGGCCCAAGGAGTCTGACCGTTTCAAGGCCCCCTGCCTTCAAAACTCAGTGATCAAAACAAGCAGTGGGAATTTTTTTGGGGATGGGGAGTCGGTTTCCAGGCGGCCCTGGTGTTCCTTGCTGATAGAAGTAGTCTGTGTAGAGAGACTTCAGGACCGCAGTAGAGACTCACACCGCTCTGCAGTCAGGCAGGAGGGAGGGGGGGGGGGGGGGCGACTCCGGGCCGTTGAACGCAATCAAAGCTGTTAGAGTGTGTAGGGGCGTTATAAACAGTGTTACCGGTGGTCTGGGTGTTAATGTAACAGCTGTATGACCATAATGCATTATGGTCTGTAAATGGCACCATATGCAAGGTAAGGGGGGTGTAGGCTATTTGTGGATTATGGTGCTCATGGCATAAACACAACCGTTTAAATCAAACCCTCTCAACATTCTAAATAACCCATAACCCATCTCTCACAACCCCGATCCCATCTACCCACTCAGACTCAACCTAGCTGAAAATTATTATAGATTAGATGTATTAAAAAGGACAGTTACCTTTCATTCCTATTGGACCACAGGATCAGAGTTACCTTTAATTCCTATTGGACCACAGGACCAGAGTTAACTTTAATTCCTATTGGACCACAGGACCAGAGTTACCTTTAATTCAAATTGGATCACAGGACCAGAGTTACCTTTAATTCCTATTGGATAACAGGACCAGAGTTACCTTTAATTCCTATTGGACCACAGGACCAGAGTTACCTTTAATTCCTATTGGACCACAGGACCACAGGACCAGAGTTACCTGTAATTCCTATTGGACCACAGGACTAGTTACCTTTAATTCCTATTGGACCACAGGACTAGTTACCTTTAATTCCTATTGGACCAACAGGACCAGAGTTACCTTTAATTCCTATTGGACCACAGGACCAGAGTTACCTTTAATTCCTATTGGACCACAGGACTAGAGTTACCTTTAATTCCTATTGGACCACAGGACCAGAGTTACCTTTAATTACTATTGGACCACAGGACTAGAGGTACCTTTAATTCCTATTGGACCACAGGACCAGAGTTACCTTTAATTCCTATTGGACCACAGGACCAGAGCTACCTTTAATTCCTATTGGGCCACAGGACCAGAGTTACCTTTAATTCCTATTGGACCACAGGACCCCTTTAATTCCTATTGGACCACAGGACTAGATTTACCTTTAATTCCTATTGGACCACAGGATCAGAGTTAACTTTAATTCCTATTGGACCAACAGGACCAGAGTTACCTTTAATTCCTATTGGACCACAGGACTAGAGTTACCTTTAATTCCTATTGGACCACAGGACTAGAGTTACCTTTAATTCCTATTGGACCACAGGACTAGAGTTACCTTTAATTCCTATTGGACCACAGGACTAGAGTTACCTTTAATTCCTATTGGAGCACAGGACCAGAGTTACCTTTAATTCCTTTTGGACCACAGGACCCCTTTAATTCCTATTGGACCACAGGACCAGAGTTACCTTTAATTCCTATTGGACCACAGGACTAGAGTTACCTTTAGTTCCTATTGGACCACAGGACCAGAGTTACCTTTAATTCCTATTGGACCACAGGACTAGTTACCTTTAATTCTTATTGGACCACAGGACCAGAGTTGGATGACATATCTACATCAACCAATGGTTGTGTTCCCCTGCTCAGAAGTTTTCATGCATCAACCAATGGTTGACGTGCCACGTCATCAACGGGGCCATCGACTGACAGATCTCTATAACATATGATGTGGTTAGCTGATAGATAAAATACCTTTCCAGGTGTTGTAAGACCTGGCAGGCATCAGCAAGGAGGACTGCTCCCACTGAGACAGAGGCCTATAGAACGTGAAAGGAGGAGGAGACGTCATTTAGAAGGATCCCCATTAACTACTGAATATGCAGCAGCTACTCTTCCTGGGGTCCATTAACTACTGAACAGGCAGCAGCTACTCTTCCTGGGGTTCATTAACTACAGCAGCTACTCTTCCTGGGGTTCATTAACTACTGAACAGGCAGCAGCTACTCTTCCTGGGGTCCATTAACTACAGCAGCTACTCTTCCTGGGGTTCATTAACTACAGCAGCTACTCTTCCTGGGGTTCATTAACTACTGAATATACAGCAGCTACTCTTCCTGGGGTTCATTAACTACTGAACATACAGCAGCTACTCTTCCTGGGGTTCATTAACTACTGAATATACAGCAGCTACTCTTCCTGGGGTTCATTAACTACTGAATATACAGCAGCTACTCTTCCTGGGGTCCATTAACTACTGAATATACAGCAGCTACTCTTCCTGGGGTCCATTAACTACTGAACATACAGCAGCTACTCTTCCTGGGGTCCATTAACTACTGAATATACAGCAGCTACTCTTCCTGGGGTCCATTAACTACTGAACATACAGCAGCTACTCTTCCTGGGGTCCATTAACTACTGAACATACAGCAGCTACTCTTCCTGGGGTTCATTAACTACTGAATATGCAGCAGCTACTCTTCCTGGGGTCCATTAACTACTGAATATACAGCAGCTACTCTTCCTGGGGTCCATTAACTACTGAATATACAGCAGCTACTCTTCCTGGGGTCCATTAACTACTGAATATACAGCAGCTACTCTTCCTGGGGTCCATTAACTACTGAATATACAGCAGCTACTCTTCCTGGGGTCCATTAACTACTGAATATACAGCAGCTACTCTTCCTGGGGTCCATTAACTACTGAATATACAGCAGCTACTCTTCCTGGGGTCCATTAACTACTGAACATACAGCAGCTACTCTTCCTGGGGTCCATTAACTACTGAACAGGCAGCAGCTACTCTTCCTGGGGTCCATTAACTACTGAACAGGCAGCAGCTACTCTTCCTGGGGTTCATTAACTACTGACACTGTAGCAGCTACTCTTCCTGGGGTCCATTAACTACTGACACTGTAGCAGCTACTCTTCCTGGGGTCCATTAACTACTGAATATACAGCAGCTACTCTTCCTGGGGTCCATTAACTACAGCAGCTACTCTTCCTGGGGTCCATTAACTACTGAACAGGCAGCAGCTACTCTTCCTGGGGTCCATTAACTACTGAATATACAGCAGCTACTCTTCCTGGGGTCCATTAACTACTGAACAGGCAGCAGCTACTCTTCCTGGGGTCCATTAACTACTGAATATGCAGCAGCTACTCTTCCTGGGGTTCATTAACTACTGAACATACAGCAGCTACTCTTCCTGGGGTTCATTAACTACTGAATATGCAGCAGCTACTCTTCCTGGGGTTCATTAACTACTGAATATACAGCAGCTACTCTTCCTGGGGTCCATTAACTACTGAATATGCAGCAGCTACTCTTCCTGGGGTTCATTAACTACTGAATATACAGCAGCTACTCTTCCTGGGGTTCATTAACTACTGAACATACAGCAGCTACTCTTCCTGGGGTTCATTAACTACTGAATATACAGCAGCTACTCTTCCTGGGGTTCATTAACTACTGAATATACAGCAGCTACTCTTCCTGGGGTTCATTAACTACTGAACATACAGCAGCTACTCTTCCTGGGGTTCATTAACTACTGAATATACAGCAGCTACTCTTCCTGGGGTCCATTAACTACTGAATATACAGCAGCTACTCTTCCTGGGGTCCATTAACTACAGCAGCTACTCTTCCTGGGGTCCATTAACTACAGAATATACAGCAGCTACTCTTCCTGGGGTCCATTAACTACTGAATATACAGCAGCTACTCTTCCTGGGGTTCATTAACTACTGAATATACAGCAGCTACTCTTCCTGGGGTTCATTAACTACTGAACATGCTACTCTTCCTGGGGTCCATTAACTACTGAATATGCAGCAGCTACTCTTCCTGGGGTCCATTAACTACTGAATATACAGCAGCTACTCTTCCTGGGGTTCATTAACTACTGAATATACAGCAGCTACTCTTCCTGGGGTCCATTAACTACTGAACAGGCAGCAGCTACTCTTCCTGGGGTCCATTAACTACTGAACATGCAGCAGCTACTCTTCCTGGGGTCCATTAACTACAGCAGCTACTCTTCCTGGGGTCCATTAACTACTGAATATACAGCAGCTACTCTTCCTGGGGTTCATTAACTACTGAATATGCAGCAGCTACTCTTCCTGGGGTTCATTAACTACTGAATATACAGCAGCTACTCTTCCTGGGGTCCATTAACTACTGAACATACAGCAGCTACTCTTCCTGGGGTCCATTAACTACTGAATATGCAGCAGCTACTCTTCCTGGGGTCCATTAACTACTGAATATACAGCAGCTACTCTTCCTGGGGTTCATTAACTACTGAATATACAGCAGCTACTCTTCCTGGGGTCCATTAACTACTGAACATACAGCAGCTACTCTTCCTGGGGTCCATTAACTACTGAATATACAGCAGCTACTCTTCCTGGGGTTCATTAACTACTGAATATACAGCAGCTACTCTTCCTGGGGTTCATTAACTACTGAACAGGCAGCAGCTACTCTTCCTGGGGTCCATTAACTACTGAATATACAGCAGCTACTCTTCCTGGGGTCCATTAACTACAGCAGCTACTCTTCCTGGGGTCCATTAACTACTGAATATACAGCAGCTACACTTCCTGGGGTTCATTAACTACTGAATATACAGCAGCTACTCTTCCTGGGGTTCATTAACTACTGAATATACAGCAGCTACTCTTCCTGGGGTCCATTAACTACTGAATATACAGCAGCTACTCTTCCTGGGGTCCATTAACTACTGAATATACAGCAGCTACTCTTCCTGGGGTTCATTAACTACTGAATATACAGCAGCTACTCTTCCTGGGGTACATTAACTACAGCAGCTACTCTTCCTGGGGTCCATTAACTACAGCAGCTACTCTTCCTGGGGTCCATTAACTACTGAACATGCAGCAGCTACTCTTCCTGGGGTCCATTAACTACAGCAGCTACTCTTCCTGGGGTCCATTAACTACTGAATATACAGCAGCTACTCTTCCTGGGGTTCATTAACTACTGAATATGCAGCAGCTACTCTTCCTGGGGTTCATTAACTACTGAATATACAGCAGCTACTCTTCCTGGGGTCCATTAACTACTGAACATACAGCAGCTACTCTTCCTGGGGTCCATTAACTACTGAATATGCAGCAGCTACTCTTCCTGGGGTCCATTAACTACTGAATATACAGCAGCTACTCTTCCTGGGGTTCATTAACTACTGAATATACAGCAGCTACTCTTCCTGGGGTCCATTAACTACTGAACATACAGCAGCTACTCTTCCTGGGGTCCATTAACTACTGAATATACAGCAGCTACTCTTCCTGGGGTTCATTAACTACTGAATATACAGCAGCTACTCTTCCTGGGGTTCATTAACTACTGAACAGGCAGCAGCTACTCTTCCTGGGGTCCATTAACTACTGAATATACAGCAGCTACTCTTCCTGGGGTCCATTAACTACAGCAGCTACTCTTCCTGGGGTCCATTAACTACTGAATATACAGCAGCTACACTTCCTGGGGTTCATTAACTACTGAATATACAGCAGCTACTCTTCCTGGGGTTCATTAACTACTGAATATACAGCAGCTACTCTTCCTGGGGTCCATTAACTACTGAATATACAGCAGCTACTCTTCCTGGGGTCCATTAACTACTGAATATACAGCAGCTACTCTTCCTGGGGTTCATTAACTACTGAATATACAGCAGCTACTCTTCCTGGGGTACATTAACTACAGCAGCTACTCTTCCTGGGGTCCATTAACTACAGCAGCTACTCTTCCTGGGGTCCATTAACTACTGAACATACAGCAGCTACTCTTCCTGGGGTTCATTAACTACTGAACCTGCAGCAGCTACTCTTCCTGGGGTCCATTAACTACAGCAGCTACTCTTCCTGGGGTTCATTAACTACTGAATATGATGCAGCTACTCTTCCTGGGGTCCATTAACTACTGAATATACAGCAGCTACTCTTCCTGGGGTCCATTAACTACTGAATATGCAGCAGCTACTCTTCCTGGGGTCCATTAACTACTGAATATACAGCAGCTACTCTTCCTGGGGTTCATTAACTACTGAATATACAGCAGCTACTCTTCCTGGGGTTCATTAACTACTGAACATACAGCAGCTACTCTTCCTGGGGTTCATTAACTACTGAACATACAGCAGCTACTCTTCCTGGGGTCCATTAACTACTGAATATACAGCAGCTACTCTTCCTGGGGTCCATTAACTACTGAATATACAGCAGCTACTCTTCCTGGGGTCCATTAACTACTGAATATACAGCAGCTACTCTTCCTGGGGTCCATTAACTACTGAATATACAGCAGCTACTCTTCCTGGGGTTCATTAACTACTGAATATACAGCAGCTACTCTTCCTGGGGTCCATTAACTACTGAATATACAGCAGCTACTCTTCCTGGGGTTCATTAACTACTGAATATACAGCAGCTACTCTTCCTGGGGTCCATTAACTACAGCAGCTACTCTTCCTGGGGTCCATTAACTACTGAATATGCAGCAGCTACTCTTCCTGGGGTCCATTAACTACTGAATATGCAGCAGCTACTCTTCCTGGGGTTCATTATCTACTGAATATACAGCAGCTACTCTTCCTGGGGTCCATTAACTACTGAATATACAGCAGCTACTCATCCTGGGGTCCATTAACTACTGAATATACAGCAGCTACTCTTCCTGGGGTTCATTAACTACTGAATATGCAGCAGCTACTCTTCCTGGGGTCCATTAACTACTGAACATACAGCAGCTACTCTTCCTGGGGTCCATTAACTACTGAATATACAGCAGCTACTCTTCCTGGGGTCCATTAACTACTGAATATACAGCAGCTACTCTTCCTGGGGTTCATTAACTACTGAATATACTGCAGCTACTCTTCCTGGGGTTCATTAACTACTGAATATACAGCAGCTACTCTTCCTGGGGTCCATTAACTACTGAATATACAGCAGCTACTCTTCCTGGGGTCCATTAACTACTGAATATACAGCAGCTACTCTTCCTGGGGTCCATTAACTACTGAATATACTGCAGCTACTCTTCCTGGGGTTCATTAACTACTGAATATACAGCAGCTACTCTTCCTGGGGTCCATTAACTACTGAATATACAGCAGCTACTCTTCCTGGGGTCCATTAACTACTGAATATGTAGCAGCTACTCTTCCTGGGGTTCATTAACTACAGCAGCTACTCTTCCTGGGGTCCATTAACTACTGAATATACAGCAGCTACTCTTCCTGGGGGTTCATTAACTACTGAATATACAGCAGCTACTCTTCCTGGGGTCCATTAACTACAGCAGCTACTCTTCCTGGGGTTCATTAACTACTGAATATACAGCAGCTACTCTTCCTGGGGTTCATTAACTACAGCAGCTACTCTTCCTGGGGTCCATTAACTACTGAATATACAGCAGCTACTCTTCCTGGGGTCCATTAACTACTGAATATACAGCAGCTACTCTTCCTGGGGTCCATTAACTACTGAATATACAGCAGCTACTCTTCCTGGGGTCCATTAACTACTGAATATACAGCAGCTACTCTTCCTGGGGTCCATTAACTACTGAACAGGCAGCAGCTACTCTTCCTGGGGTCCATTAACTACTGAATATGCAGCAGCTACTCTTCCTGGGGTCCATTAACTACTGAATATACAGCAGCTACTCTTCCTGGGGTCCATTAACTACTGAATATGCAGCAGCTACTCTTCCTGGGGTTCATTAACTACTGAATATACAGCAGCTACTCTTCCTGGGGTCCATTAACTACTGAACAGGCAGCAGCTACTCTTCCTGGGGTCCATTAACTACTGAACAGACAGCAGCTACTCTTCCTGGGGTCCATTAACTACAGCAGCTACTCTTCCTGGGGTCCATTAACTACAGCAGCTACTCTTCCTGGGGTCCATTAACTACAGCAGCTACTCTTCCTGGGGTCCATTAACTACAGCAGCTACTCTTCCTGGGGTTCATTAACTACTGAACATGCAGCAGCTACTCTTCCTGGGGTTCATTAACTACTGAATATACAGCAGCTACTCTTCCTGGGGTTCATTAACTACTGAATATACAGCAGCTACTCTTCCTGGGGTCCATTAACTACTGAATATACAGCAGCTACTCTTCCTGGGGTTCATTAACTACTGAATATACAGCAGCTACTCTTCCTGGGGTCCATTAACTACAGCAGCTACTCTTCCTGGGGTCCATTAACTACTGAATATGCAGCAGCTACTCTTCCTGGGGTCCATTAACTACTGAATATGCAGCAGCTACTCTTCCTGGGGTTCATTATCTACTGAATATACAGCAGCTACTCTTCCTGGGGTCCATTAACTACTGAATATACAGCAGCTACTCATCCTGGGGTCCATTAACTACTGAATATACAGCAGCTACTCTTCCTGGGGTTCATTAACTACTGAATATGCAGCAGCTACTCTTCCTGGGGTCCATTAACTACTGAACATACAGCAGCTACTCTTCCTGGGGTCCATTAACTACTGAATATACAGCAGCTACTCTTCCTGGGGTCCATTAACTACTGAATATACAGCAGCTACTCTTCCTGGGGTTCATTAACTACTGAATATACAGCAGCTACTCTTCCTGGGGTCCATTAACTACTGAACAGGCAGCAGCTACTCTTCCTGGGGTCCATTAACTACTGAATATGCAGCAGCTACTCTTCCTGGGGTCCATTAACTACTGAACATACAGCAGCTACTCTTCCTGGGGTTCATTAACTACTGAATATACAGCAGCTACTCTTCCTGGGGTCCATTAACTACTGAATATACAGCAGCTACTCTTCCTGGGGTCCATTAACTACTGAATATACAGCAGCTACTCTTCCTGGGGTCCATTAACTACTGAACAGGCAGCAGCTACTCTTCCTGGGGTCCATTAACTACTGAACATGCAGCAGCTACTCTTCCTGGGGTTCATTAACTACTGAATATACAGCAGCTACTCTTCCTGGGGTTCATTAACTACTGAATATACAGCAGCTACTCTTCCTGGGGTTCATTAACTACAGCAGCTACTCTTCCTGGGGTCCATTAACTACTGAACATACAGCAGCTACTCTTCCTGGGGTTCATTAACTACTGAACATACAGCAGCTACTCTTCCTGGGGTTCATTAACTACTGAATATACAGCAGCTACTCTTCCTGGGGTCCATTAACTACTGGACATACAGCAGCTACTCTTCCTGGGGTTCATTAACTACAGCAGCTACTCTTCCTGGGGTCCATTAACTACTGAATATGCAGCAGCTACTCTTCCTGGGGTCCATTAACTACTGAACATGCAGCAGCTACTCTTCCTGGGGTCCATTAACTACTGAATATGCAGCAGCTACTCTTCCTGGGGTTCATTAACTACTGAATATGCAGCAGCTACTCTTCCTGGGGTTCATTAACTACAGAACATACAGCAGCTACTCTTCCTGGGGTTCATTAACTACTGAATATACAGCAGCTACTCTTCCTGGGGTCCATTAACTACAGCAGCTACTCTTCCTGGGGTCCATTAACTACTGAACATGCAGCAGCTACTCTTCCTGGGGTCCATTAACTACTGAATATGCAGCAGCTACTCTTCCTGGGGTCCATTAACTACTGAATATGCAGCAGCTACTCTTCCTGGGGTCCATTAACTACTGAATATGCAGCAGCTACTCTTCCTGGGGTTCATTAACTACTGCAGCTACTCTTCCTGGGGTCCATTAACTACAGCAGCTACTCTTCCTGGGGTTCATTAACTACTGAATATACAGCAGCTACTCTTCCTGGGGTTCATTAACTACTGAATATACAGCAGCTACTCTTCCTGGGGTCCATTAACTACTGAACATGCAGCAGCTACTCTTCCTGGGGTCCATTAACTACAGCAGCTACTCTTCCTGGGGTCCATTAACTACTGAACATGCAGCAGCTACTCTTCCTGGGGTCCATTAACTACTGAATATGCAGCAGCTACTCTTCCTGGGGTCCATTAACTACTGAATATACAGCAGCTACTCTTCCTGGGGTTCATTAACTACTGCAGCTACTCTTCCTGGGGTCCATTAACTACAGCAGCTACTCTTCCTGGGGTCCATTAACTACTGAATATGCAGCAGCTACTCTTCCTGGGGTTCATTAACTACAGCAGCTACTCTTCCTGGGGTCCATTAACTACTGAATATACAGCAGCTACTCTTCCTGGGGTTCATTAACTACTGAACATGCAGCAGCTACTCTTCCTGGGGTCCATTAACTACAGCAGCTACTCTTCCTGGGGTTCATTAACTACAGCAGCTACTCTTCCTGGGGTCCATTAACTACTGAATATACAGCAGCTACTCTTCCTGGGGTTCATTAACTACTGAACATACAGCAGCTACTCTTCCTGGGGTCCATTAACTACTGAATATGCAGCAGCTACTCTTCCTGGGGTCCATTAACTACTGAATATGCAGCAGCTACTCTTCCTGGGGTCCATTAACTACTGAATATGCAGCAGCTACTCTTCCTGGGGTCCATTAACTACTGAATATACAGCAGCTACTCTTCCTGGGGTCCATTAACTACTGAACATGCAGCAGCTACTCTTCCTGGGGTCCATTAACTACTGAACAGGCAGCAGCTACTCTTCCTGGGGTTCATTAACTACTGAACATACAGCAGCTACTCTTCCTGGGGTTCATTAACTACTGAATATACAGCAGCTACTCTTCCTGGGGTCCATTAACTACTGGACATGCAGCAGCTACTCTTCCTGGGGTTCATTAACTACAGCAGCTACTCTTCCTGGGGTCCATTAACTACTGAATATACAGCAGCTACTCTTCCTGGGGTTCATTAACTACTGAATATGCAGCAGCTACACTTCCTGGGGTTCATTAACTACTGAACATGCAGCAGCTACTCTTCCTGGGGTCCATTAACTACAGCAGCTACTCTTCCTGGGGTTCATTAACTACTGAATATACAGCAGCTACTCTTCCTGGGGTCCATTAACTACTGAATATACAGCAGCTACTCATCCTGGGGTTCATTAACTACTGAATATACAGCAGCTACTCTTCCTGGGGTCCATTAACTACTGAATATACAGCAGCTACTCTTCCTGGGGTCCATTAACTACTGAATATACAGCAGCTACTCTTCCTGGGGTCCATTAACTACTGGACATACAGCAGCTACTCTTCCTGGGGTCCATTAACTACTGAATATACAGCAGCTACTCATCCTGGGGTTCATTAACTACTGAATATACAGCAGCTACTCTTCCTGGGGTTCATTAACTACTGAACATACAGCAGCTACTCTTCCTGGGGTCCATTAACTACTGAATATACAGCAGCTACTCTTCCTGGGGTCCATTAACTACAGCAGCTACTCTTCCTGGGGTTCATTAACTACTGAATATACAGCAGCTACTCTTCCTGGGGTTCATTAACTACTGAACATGCAGCAGCTACTCTTCCTGGGGTCCATTAACTACTGAATATACAGCAGCTACTCTTCCTGGGGTCCATTAACTACTGAATATACAGCAGCTACTCTTCCTGGGGTCCATTAACTACTGAATATGTAGCAGCTACTCTTCCTGGGGTTCATTAACTACAGCAGCTACTCTTCCTGGGGTCCATTAACTACTGAATATACAGCAGCTACTCTTCCTGGGGGTTCATTAACTACTGAATATACAGCAGCTACTCTTCCTGGGGTCCATTAACTACAGCAGCTACTCTTCCTGGGGTTCATTAACTACTGAATATACAGCAGCTACTCTTCCTGGGGTTCATTAACTACAGCAGCTACTCTTCCTGGGGTCCATTAACTACTGAATATACAGCAGCTACTCTTCCTGGGGTCCATTAACTACTGAATATACAGCAGCTACTCTTCCTGGGGTCCATTAACTACTGAATATACAGCAGCTACTCTTCCTGGGGTCCATTAACTACTGAATATACAGCAGCTACTCTTCCTGGGGTCCATTAACTACTGAACAGGCAGCAGCTACTCTTCCTGGGGTCCATTAACTACTGAATATGCAGCAGCTACTCTTCCTGGGGTCCATTAACTACTGAATATACAGCAGCTACTCTTCCTGGGGTCCATTAACTACTGAATATGCAGCAGCTACTCTTCCTGGGGTTCATTAACTACTGAATATACAGCAGCTACTCTTCCTGGGGTCCATTAACTACTGAACAGGCAGCAGCTACTCTTCCTGGGGTCCATTAACTACTGAACAGACAGCAGCTACTCTTCCTGGGGTCCATTAACTACAGCAGCTACTCTTCCTGGGGTCCATTAACTACAGCAGCTACTCTTCCTGGGGTCCATTAACTACAGCAGCTACTCTTCCTGGGGTCCATTAACTACAGCAGCTACTCTTCCTGGGGTTCATTAACTACTGAACATGCAGCAGCTACTCTTCCTGGGGTTCATTAACTACTGAATATACAGCAGCTACTCTTCCTGGGGTTCATTAACTACTGAATATACAGCAGCTACTCTTCCTGGGGTCCATTAACTACTGAATATACAGCAGCTACTCTTCCTGGGGTTCATTAACTACTGAATATACAGCAGCTACTCTTCCTGGGGTCCATTAACTACAGCAGCTACTCTTCCTGGGGTCCATTAACTACTGAATATGCAGCAGCTACTCTTCCTGGGGTCCATTAACTACTGAATATGCAGCAGCTACTCTTCCTGGGGTTCATTATCTACTGAATATACAGCAGCTACTCTTCCTGGGGTCCATTAACTACTGAATATACAGCAGCTACTCATCCTGGGGTCCATTAACTACTGAATATACAGCAGCTACTCTTCCTGGGGTTCATTAACTACTGAATATGCAGCAGCTACTCTTCCTGGGGTCCATTAACTACTGAACATACAGCAGCTACTCTTCCTGGGGTCCATTAACTACTGAATATACAGCAGCTACTCTTCCTGGGGTCCATTAACTACTGAATATACAGCAGCTACTCTTCCTGGGGTTCATTAACTACTGAATATACAGCAGCTACTCTTCCTGGGGTCCATTAACTACTGAACAGGCAGCAGCTACTCTTCCTGGGGTCCATTAACTACTGAATATGCAGCAGCTACTCTTCCTGGGGTCCATTAACTACTGAACATACAGCAGCTACTCTTCCTGGGGTTCATTAACTACTGAATATACAGCAGCTACTCTTCCTGGGGTCCATTAACTACTGAATATACAGCAGCTACTCTTCCTGGGGTCCATTAACTACTGAATATACAGCAGCTACTCTTCCTGGGGTCCATTAACTACTGAACAGGCAGCAGCTACTCTTCCTGGGGTCCATTAACTACTGAACATGCAGCAGCTACTCTTCCTGGGGTTCATTAACTACTGAATATACAGCAGCTACTCTTCCTGGGGTTCATTAACTACTGAATATACAGCAGCTACTCTTCCTGGGGTTCATTAACTACAGCAGCTACTCTTCCTGGGGTCCATTAACTACTGAACATACAGCAGCTACTCTTCCTGGGGTTCATTAACTACTGAACATACAGCAGCTACTCTTCCTGGGGTTCATTAACTACTGAATATACAGCAGCTACTCTTCCTGGGGTCCATTAACTACTGGACATACAGCAGCTACTCTTCCTGGGGTTCATTAACTACAGCAGCTACTCTTCCTGGGGTCCATTAACTACTGAATATGCAGCAGCTACTCTTCCTGGGGTCCATTAACTACTGAACATGCAGCAGCTACTCTTCCTGGGGTCCATTAACTACTGAATATGCAGCAGCTACTCTTCCTGGGGTTCATTAACTACTGAATATGCAGCAGCTACTCTTCCTGGGGTTCATTAACTACAGAACATACAGCAGCTACTCTTCCTGGGGTTCATTAACTACTGAATATACAGCAGCTACTCTTCCTGGGGTCCATTAACTACAGCAGCTACTCTTCCTGGGGTCCATTAACTACTGAACATGCAGCAGCTACTCTTCCTGGGGTCCATTAACTACTGAATATGCAGCAGCTACTCTTCCTGGGGTCCATTAACTACTGAATATGCAGCAGCTACTCTTCCTGGGGTCCATTAACTACTGAATATGCAGCAGCTACTCTTCCTGGGGTTCATTAACTACTGCAGCTACTCTTCCTGGGGTCCATTAACTACAGCAGCTACTCTTCCTGGGGTTCATTAACTACTGAATATACAGCAGCTACTCTTCCTGGGGTTCATTAACTACTGAATATACAGCAGCTACTCTTCCTGGGGTCCATTAACTACTGAACATGCAGCAGCTACTCTTCCTGGGGTCCATTAACTACAGCAGCTACTCTTCCTGGGGTCCATTAACTACTGAACATGCAGCAGCTACTCTTCCTGGGGTCCATTAACTACTGAATATGCAGCAGCTACTCTTCCTGGGGTCCATTAACTACTGAATATACAGCAGCTACTCTTCCTGGGGTTCATTAACTACTGCAGCTACTCTTCCTGGGGTCCATTAACTACAGCAGCTACTCTTCCTGGGGTCCATTAACTACTGAATATGCAGCAGCTACTCTTCCTGGGGTTCATTAACTACAGCAGCTACTCTTCCTGGGGTCCATTAACTACTGAATATACAGCAGCTACTCTTCCTGGGGTTCATTAACTACTGAACATGCAGCAGCTACTCTTCCTGGGGTCCATTAACTACAGCAGCTACTCTTCCTGGGGTTCATTAACTACAGCAGCTACTCTTCCTGGGGTCCATTAACTACTGAATATACAGCAGCTACTCTTCCTGGGGTTCATTAACTACTGAACATACAGCAGCTACTCTTCCTGGGGTCCATTAACTACTGAATATGCAGCAGCTACTCTTCCTGGGGTCCATTAACTACTGAATATGCAGCAGCTACTCTTCCTGGGGTCCATTAACTACTGAATATGCAGCAGCTACTCTTCCTGGGGTCCATTAACTACTGAATATACAGCAGCTACTCTTCCTGGGGTCCATTAACTACTGAACATGCAGCAGCTACTCTTCCTGGGGTCCATTAACTACTGAACAGGCAGCAGCTACTCTTCCTGGGGTTCATTAACTACTGAACATACAGCAGCTACTCTTCCTGGGGTTCATTAACTACTGAATATACAGCAGCTACTCTTCCTGGGGTCCATTAACTACTGGACATGCAGCAGCTACTCTTCCTGGGGTTCATTAACTACAGCAGCTACTCTTCCTGGGGTCCATTAACTACTGAATATACAGCAGCTACTCTTCCTGGGGTTCATTAACTACTGAATATGCAGCAGCTACACTTCCTGGGGTTCATTAACTACTGAACATGCAGCAGCTACTCTTCCTGGGGTCCATTAACTACAGCAGCTACTCTTCCTGGGGTTCATTAACTACTGAATATACAGCAGCTACTCTTCCTGGGGTCCATTAACTACTGAATATACAGCAGCTACTCATCCTGGGGTTCATTAACTACTGAATATACAGCAGCTACTCTTCCTGGGGTCCATTAACTACTGAATATACAGCAGCTACTCTTCCTGGGGTCCATTAACTACTGAATATACAGCAGCTACTCTTCCTGGGGTCCATTAACTACTGGACATACAGCAGCTACTCTTCCTGGGGTCCATTAACTACTGAATATACAGCAGCTACTCATCCTGGGGTTCATTAACTACTGAATATACAGCAGCTACTCTTCCTGGGGTTCATTAACTACTGAACATACAGCAGCTACTCTTCCTGGGGTCCATTAACTACTGAATATACAGCAGCTACTCTTCCTGGGGTCCATTAACTACAGCAGCTACTCTTCCTGGGGTTCATTAACTACTGAATATACAGCAGCTACTCTTCCTGGGGTTCATTAACTACTGAACATGCAGCAGCTACTCTTCCTGGGGTCCATTAACTACTGAATATACAGCAGCTACTCTTCCTGGGGTTCATTAACTACTGAACATACAGCAGCTACTCTTCCTGGGGTCCATTAACTACTGAACATACAGCAGCTACTCTTCCTGGGGTCCATTAACTACTGAATATACAGCAGCTACTCTTCCTGGGGTTCATTAACTACTGAATATACAGCAGCTACTCTTCCTGGGGTTCATTAACTACTGAACATACAGCAGCTACTCTTCCTGGGGTCCATTAACTACTGAACATGCAGCAGCTACTCTTCCTGGGGTCCATTAACTACAGCAGCTACTCTTCCTGGGGTTCATTAACTACTGAATATACAGCAGCTACTCTTCCTGGGGTCCATTAACTACTGAATATGCAGCAGCTACTCTTCCTGGGGTTCATTAACTACTGAATATACAGCAGCTACTCTTCCTGGGGTCCATTAACTACTGAACATACAGCAGCTACTCTTCCTGGGGTCCATTAACTACTGAACATACAGCAGCTACTCTTCCTGGGGTTCATTAACTACTGAATATACAGCAGCTACTCTTCCTGGGGTTCATTAACTACTGAACATACAGCAGCTACTCTTCCTGGGGTCCATTAACTACTGAACATACAGCAGCTACTCTTCCTGGGGTCCATTAACTACAGCAGCTACTCTTCCTGGGGTTCATTAACTACTGAATATACAGCAGCTACTCTTCCTGGGGTTCATTAACTACTGAACATGCAGCAGCTACTCTTCCTGGGGTCCATTAACTACTGAATATACAGCAGCTACTCTTCCTGGGGTTCATTAACTACTGAACATACAGCAGCTACTCTTCCTGGGGTCCATTAACTACTGAACATACAGCAGCTACTCTTCCTGGGGTCCATTAACTACTGAATATACAGCAGCTACTCTTCCTGGGGTTCATTAACTACTGAATATACAGCAGCTACTCTTCCTGGGGTTCATTAACTACTGAACATACAGCAGCTACTCTTCCTGGGGTCCATTAACTACTGAACATGCAGCAGCTACTCTTCCTGGGGTCCATTAACTACTGAACATACAGCAGCTACTCTTCCTGGGGTCCATTAACTACTGAACATACAGCAGCTACTCTTCCTGGGGTTCATTAACTACTGAATATACAGCAGCTACTCTTCCTGGGGTTCATTAACTACTGAACATACAGCAGCTACTCTTCCTGGGGTCCATTAACTACTGAACATACAGCAGCTACTCTTCCTGGGGTCCATTAACTACTGAATATACAGCAGCTACTCTTCCTGGGGTTCATTAACTACTGAACATACAGCAGCTACTCTTCCTGGGGTCCATTAACTACTGAATATACAGCAGCTACTCTTCCTGGGGTTCATTAACTACAGCAGCTACTCTTCCTGGGGTTCATTAACTACTGGACATACAGCAGCTACTCTTCCTGGGGTCCATTAACTACTGAATATACAGCAGCTACTCTTCCTGGGGTTCATTAACTACTGAACAGGCAGCAGCTACTCTTCCTGGGGTCCATTAACTACTGAATATACAGCAGCTACTCTTCCTGGGGTCCATTAACTACTGAACATACAGCAGCTACTCTTCCTGGGGTTCATTAACTACTGAATATACAGCAGCTACTCTTCCTGGGGTTCATTAACTACAGCAGCTACTCTTCCTGGGGTCCATTAACTACTGAATATACAGCAGCTACTCTTCCTGGGGTTCATTAACTACTGAACATACAGCAGCTACTCTTCCTGGGGTCCATTAACTACTGAACAGGCAGCAGCTACTCTTCCTGGGGTTCATTAACTACTGAATATGCAGCAGCTACTCTTCCTGGGGTCCATTAACTACTGAACATACAGCAGCTACTCTTCCTGGGGTTCATTAACTACTGAACATGCAGCAGCTACTCTTCCTGGGGTTCATTAACTACTGAATATACAGCAGCTACTCTTCCTGGGGTTCATTAACTACTGAATATGCAGCAGCTACTCTTCCTGGGGTCCATTAACTACTGAATATGCAGCAGCTACTCTTCCTGGGGTTCATTAACTACTGAATATACAGCAGCTACTCTTCCTGGGGTTCATTAACTACAGCAGCTACTCTTCCTGGGGTTCATTAACTACTGAATATGCAGCAGCTACTCTTCCTGGGGTTCATTAACTACAGCAGCTACTCTTCCTGGGGTCCATTAACTACTGAATATACAGCAGCTACTCTTCCTGGGGTTCATTAACTACTGAACATACAGCAGCTACTCTTCCTGGGGTTCATTAACTACTGAACATACAGCAGCTACTCTTCCTGGGGTTCATTAACTACTGAATATACAGCAGCTACTCTTCCTGGGGTTCATTAACTACTGGACATGCAGCAGCTACTCTTCCTGGGGTTCATTAACTACAGCAGCTACTCTTCCTGGGGTCCATTAACTACTGAATATACAGCAGCTACTCTTCCTGGGGTTCATTAACTACTGAATATGCAGCAGCTACACTTCCTGGGGTTCATTAACTACTGAACATGCAGCAGCTACTCTTCCTGGGGTCCATTAACTACTGAATATACAGCAGCTACTCATCCTGGGGTTCATTAACTACTGAATATACAGCAGCTACTCTTCCTGGGGTCCATTAACTACTGAATATACAGCAGCTACTCTTCCTGGGGTCCATTAACTACTGAATATACAGCAGCTACTCTTCCTGGGGTCCATTAACTACTGGACATACAGCAGCTACTCTTCCTGGGGTCCATTAACTACTGAATATGCAGCAGCTACTCTTCCTGGGGTTCATTAACTACTGAATATACAGCAGCTACTCTTCCTGGGGTCCATTAACTACTGAATATGCAGCAGCTACTCTTCCTGGGGTCCATTAACTACAGCAGCTACTCTTCCTGGGGTCCATTAACTACTGAATATACAGCAGCTACTCTTCCTGGGGTCCATTAACTACTGAATATACAGCAGCTACTCTTCCTGGGGTCCATTAACTACTGAACATACAGCAGCTACTCTTCCTGGGGTTCATTAACTACTGAATATACAGCAGCTACTCTTCCTGGGGTCCATTAACTACTGAACATACAGCAGCTACTCTTCCTGGGGTTCATTAACTACTGAATATGCAGCAGCTACTCTTCCTGGGGTCCATTAACTACTGAACATACAGCAGCTACTCTTCCTGGGGTCCATTAACTACTGAACATGCAGCAGCTACTCTTCCTGGGGTCCATTAACTACTGAATATACAGCAGCTACTCATCCTGGGGTTCATTAACTACTGAATATACAGCAGCTACTCTTCCTGGGGTTCATTAACTACTGAACATGCAGCAGCTACTCTTCCTGGGGTCCATTAACTACTGAATATACAGCAGCTACTCATCCTGGGGTTCATTAACTACTGAATATACAGCAGCTACTCTTCCTGGGGTCCATTAACTACTGAATATACAGCAGCTACTCTTCCTGGGGTCCATTAACTACTGAATATACAGCAGCTACTCTTCCTGGGGTCCATTAACTACTGGACATACAGCAGCTACTCTTCCTGGGGTCCATTAACTACTGAATATACAGCAGCTACTCATCCTGGGGTTCATTAACTACTGAATATACAGCAGCTACTCTTCCTGGGGTTCATTAACTACTGAACATGCAGCAGCTACTCTTCCTGGGGTTCATTAACTACTGAATATACAGCAGCTACTCTTCCTGGGGTCCATTAACTACAGCAGCTACTCTTCCTGGGGTCCATTAACTACTGAATATGCAGCAGCTACTCTTCCTGGGGTCCATTAACTACTGAATATACAGCAGCTACTCTTCCTGGGGTCCATTAACTACTGAATATACAGCAGCTACTCTTCCTGGGGTTCATTAACTACTGAACATACAGCAGCTACTCTTCCTGGGGTTCATTAACTACTGAACATACAGCAGCTACTCTTCCTGGGGTCCATTAACTACTGAATATGCAGCAGCTACTCTTCCTGGGGTTCATTAACTACTGAACATGCAGCAGCTACTCTTCCTGGGGTTCATTAACTACTGCAGCTACTCTTCCTGGGGTTCATTAACTACTGAATATACAGCAGCTACTCTTCCTGGGGTTCATTAACTACTGAATATGCAGCAGCTACTCTTCCTGGGGTTCATTAACTACTGAACATACAGCAGCTACTCTTCCTGGGGTTCATTAACTACTGAATATGCAGCAGCTACTCTTCCTGGGGTCCATTAACTACTGAATATACAGCAGCTACTCTTCCTGGGGTCCATTAACTACTGAACATACAGCAGCTACTCTTCCTGGGGTCCATTAACTACTGAATATACAGCAGCTACTCTTCCTGGGGTTCATTAACTACTGAATATACAGCAGCTACTCTTCCTGGGGTCCATTAACTACTGAATATACAGCAGCTACTCTTCCTGGGGTCCATTAACTACAGCAGCTACTCTTCCTGGGATCCATTAACTACTGAATATGCAGCAGCTACTCTTCCTGAGGTCCATTAACTACTGAATATACAGCAGCTACTCTTCCTGGGGTTCATTAACTACAGAACATGCAGCAGCTACTCTTCCTGGGGTCCATTAACTACTGAATATGCAGCAGCTACTCTTCCTGGGGTTCATTAACTACTGAATATACAGCAGCTACTCTTCCTGGGGTTCATTAACTACTGAATATACAGCAGCTACTCTTCCTGGGGTCCATTAACTACTGAATATACAGCAGCTACTCTTCCTGGGGTCCATTAACTACAGCAGCTACTCTTCCTGGGGTCCATTAACTACTGAACATGCAGCAGCTACTCTTCCTGGGGTTCATTAACTACAGCAGCTACTCTTCCTGGGGTCCATTAACTACTGAATATACAGCAGCTACTCTTCCTGGGGTCCATTAACTACTGAATATACAGCAGCTACTCTTCCTGGGGTTCATTAACTACTGAATATACAGCAGCTACTCTTCCTGGGGTCCATTAACTACTGAACATACAGCAGCTACTCTTCCTGGGGTTCATTAACTACTGAATATGCAGCAGCTACTCTTCCTGGGGTCCATTAACTACTGAATATGCAGCAGCTACTCTTCCTGGGGTCCATTAACTACTGAATATACAGCAGCTACTCTTCCTGGGGTCCATTAACTACTGAATATACAGCAGCTACTCTTCCTGGGGTTCATTAACTACTGAATATACAGCAGCTACTCTTCCTGGGGTCCACTGGCTGCAGCACATGCAGCAGCTACTCTTCCTGGGGTCCATTAACTACTGAACATGCAGCAGCTACTCTTCCTGGGGTCCATTAACTACTGAATATGCAGCAGCTACTCTTCCTGGGGTCCATTAACTACTGAATATACAGCAGCTACTCTTCCTGGGGTCCATTAACTACTGAACATACAGCAGCTACTCTTCCTGGGGTTCATTAACTACTGAACATGCAGCAGCTACTCTTCCTGGGGTTCATTAACTACTGAATATGCAGCAGCTACTCTTCCTGGGGTTCATTAACTACTGAATATGCAGCAGCTACTCTTCCTGGGGTCCATTAACTACTGAATATACAGCAGCTACTCTTCCTGGGGTTCATTAACTACTGAACAGGCAGCAGCTACTCTTCCTGGGGTCCATTAACTACTGAATATACAGCAGCTACTCTTCCTGGGGTCCATTAACTACTGAATATGCAGCAGCTACTCTTCCTGGGGTCCATTAACTACTGAATATACAGCAGCTACTCTTCCTGGGGTCCATTAACTACTGAATATACAGCAGCTACTCTTCCTGGGGTTCATTAACTACTGAATATACAGCAGCTACTCTTCCTGGGGTCCATTAACTACTGAATATACAGCAGCTACTCTTCCTGGGGTTCATTAACTACTGAATATACAGCAGCTACTCTTCCTGAGGTCCATTAACTACTGAATATACAGCAGCTACTCTTCCTGGGGTTCATTAACTACAGCAGCTACTCTTCCTGGGGTCCATTAACTACTGAATATACAGCAGCTACTCTTCCTGGGGTCCATTAACTACTGAATATACAGCAGCTACTCTTCCTGGGGTTCATTAACTACTGAATATGCAGCAGCTACTCTTCCTGGGGTCCATTAACTACTGCAGCTACTCTTCCTGGGGTTCATTAACTACTGAACATACAGCAGCTACTCTTCCTGGGGTTCATTAACTACTGAACATACAGCAGCTACTCTTCCTGGGGTCCATTAACTACTGAATATGCAGCAGCTACTCTTCCTGGGGTCCATTAACTACTGAATATGCAGCAGCTACTCTTCCTGGGGTTCATTAACTACTGAATATACAGCAGCTACTCTTCCTGGGGTCCATTAACTACTGAATATACAGCAGCTACTCTTCCTGGGGGTCCATTAACTACTGAACAGGCAGCAGCTACTCATCCTGGGGTTCATTAACTACTGAACATGCAGCAGCTACTCTTCCTGGGGTCCATTAACTACTGAACAGGCAGCAGCTACTCTTCCTGGGGTTCATTAACTACTGAATATGCAGCAGCTACTCTTCCTGGGGTTCATTAACTACTGAATATGCAGCAGCTACTCTTCCTGGGGTCCATTAACTACTGAATATACAGCAGCTACTCTTCCTGGGGTCCATTAACTACTGAACATACAGCAGCTACTCTTCCTGGGGTCCATTAACTACTGAATATACAGCAGCTACTCTTCCTGGGGTCCATTAACTACAGCAGCTACTCTTCCTGGGGTTCATTAACTACTGAATATACAGCAGCTACTCTTCCTGGGGTCCATTAACTACTGAATATACAGCAGCTACTCTTCCTGGGGTTCATTAACTACTGAATATGCAGCAGCTACTCTTCCTGGGGTCCATTAACTACTGAACAGGCAGCAGCTACTCTTCCTGGGGTTCATTAACTACTGAATATGCAGCAGCTACTCTTCCTGGGGTCCATTAACTACTGAATATGCAGCAGCTACTCTTCCTGGGGTTCATTAACTACTGAATATGCAGCAACTAATCTTCCTGGGGTTCATTAACTACTGAATATGCAGCAGCTACTCTTCCTGGGGTTCATTAACTACTGAATATACAGCAGCTACTCTTCCTGGGGTTCATTAACTACTGAACATACAGCAGCTACTCTTCCTGGGGTCCATTAACTACTGAACAGGCAGCAGCTACTCTTCCTGGGGTCCATTAACTACAGCAGCTACTCTTCCTGGGGTTCATTAACTACTGAACATGCAGCAGCTACTCTTCCTGGGGTTCATTAACTACAGCAGCTACTCTACCTGGGGTTCATTAACTACTGAACATGCAGCAGCTACTCTTCCTGGGGTCCATTAACTACTGAATATGCAGCAGCTACTCTTCCTGGGGTTCATTAACTACTGAATATACAGCAGCTACTCTTCCTGGGGTTCATTAACTACTGAATATACAGCAGCTACTCTTCCTGGGGTTCATTACCTACAGCAGCTACTCTTCCTGGGGTTCATTAACTACTGAATATACAGCAGCTACTCTTCCTGGGGTCCATTAACTACAGCAGCTACTCTTCCTGGGGTCCATTAACTACTGCAGCTACTCTTCCTGGGGTTCATTAACTACTGCAGCTACTCTTCCTGGGGTTCATTAACTACTGAATATACAGCAGCTACTCTTCCTGGGGTCCATTAACTACTGAATATACAGCAGCTACTCTTCCTGGGGTCCATTAACTACTGAATATGCAGCAGCTACTCTTCCTGGGGTCCATTAACTACTGAACATGCAGCAGCTACTCTTCCTGGGGTTCATTAACTACTGAATATGCAGCAGCTACTCTTCCTGGGGTCCATTAACTACTGAATATACAGCAGCTACTCTTCCTGGGGTTCATTAACTACTGAATATACAGCAGCTACTCTTCCTGGGGTCCATTAACTACTGAATATGCAGCAGCTACTCTTCCTGGGGTTCATTAACTACTGAATATACAGCAGCTACTCTTCCTGGGGTCCATTAACTACTGAATATACAGCAGCTACTCTTCCTGGGGTCCATTAACTACTGAATATACAGCAGCTACTCTTCCTGGGGTCCATTAACTACTGAATATGCAGCAGCTACTCTTCCTGGGGTCCATTAACTACTGAACATGCAGCAGCTACTCTTCCTGGGGTCCATTAACTACAGCAGCTACTCTTCCTGGGGTTCATTAACTACTGAATATACAGCAGCTACTCTTCCTGGGGTCCATTAACTACTGAATATACAGCAGCTACTCTTCCTGGGGTCCATTAACTACTGAACAGGCAGCAGCTACTCTTCCTGGGGTCCATTAACTACTGAATATACAGCAGCTACTCTTCCTGGGGTCCATTAACTACTGAACAGGCAGCAGCTACTCTTCCTGGGGTTCATTAACTACTGAACATACAGCAGCTACTCTTCCTGGGGTCCATTAACTACTGAATATACAGCAGCTACTCTTCCTGGGGTTCATTAACTACTGAATATACAGCAGCTACTCTTCCTGGGGTCCATTAACTACTGAATATACAGCAGCTACTCTTCCTGGGGTCCATTAACTACTGAACATACAGCAGCTACTCTTCCTGGGGTCCATTAACTACTGAATATACAGCAGCTACTCTTCCTGGGGTTCATTAACTACAGCAGCTACTCTTCCTGGGGTCCATTAACTACTGAATATACAGCAGCTACTCTTCCTGGGGTCCATTAACTACTGAATATGCCACAGCTACTCATCCTGGGGTTCATTAACTACTGAATATGCAGCAGCTACTCTTCCTGGTGTCAACATGACGTGCACAGATCATATCTTCTCTGTCTGTACAATAATCAGAAATAAATTACACGAAGAAGAGTCTACTTTTGCACGTTTCATTGATTTCCAGAAAGCTTTAGATTTTTTAAATATTTTTTTTAGCCTATAGTTTGTTAAAGAAAGGTGTTGATTGGACATTTTATCAAGCAAATCCAGTCTCTTTACAAAGTACCAATTGCTTGTGTGCGCTTCAATGAATATGGTACAGATTGGTTTCCCCACACCGTCGGGTGTAAAACAAGGAGATGCCTTTTCACTGCGACTTTGTTTGCTTTGTTTATAAATGATTTGGCAAAAGAAATGAAACAGATAAATATTGGAGTAAGATACGATGATGAAATACTAAGTCTCCGTTTATATGCCGATGATATTATTTAGATGGCAGAAACTGAACAAGACCCCCAGAACATGTCATTATGTGCTGTCAGCTGGTGTAAAAGATGGAGACTCATAATTAACCAGACTAAAACACAGATAATGACTTGGTGTAACAGATGGAGACTCACGATCAACCAGACTAAAACACAGATAATGACTTGGTGTAAAAGATAATGACTTGGTGTAAAAGACGGAGACTCACGATCAACCAGACTAAAACACAGATAATGACTTGGTGTAAAAGATGGAGACTCACGATCAACCAGACTAAAACACAGATAATGACTTGGTGTAAAAGATGGAGACTCACGATCAACCAGACTAAAACACAGATAATGACTTGGTGTAACAGATGGAGACTCATAATTAACCAGACTAAAACACAGATAATGACTTGGTGTAAAAGATAATGACTTGGTGTAAAAGATGGAGATTCATGATCAACCAGACTAAAACACAGATAATGACTTGGTGTAACAGATGGAGACTCACAATCAACCAGACTAAAACACAGATAATGACTTGGTGTAAAAGACGGAGATTCATGATCAACCAGACTAAAACACAGATAATGACTTGGTGTAAAAGATGGAGACTCACGATCAACCAGACTAAAACACAGATAATGACCGTGAAGAAACCCATAGTGGCGTGTCTGGCGGGGATGTCTGTCTGGTTGATGTGCATGCTAATAGATTATACTAGTCAACGGCAGGGTAGCCTAGTGGTTAGAGCAGGTAGCCGAGTGGTTAGAGCAGGTAGTCTAGTGGTTAGAGCAGGTAGCCGAGTGGTTAGAGCAGTTAGCCTAGTGGTTAGAGCAGGTAGCCGAGTGGTTAGAGCAGGTAGCCTAGTGGTTAGAGCAGGTAGTCTAGTGGTTAGAGCAGGTAGCCTAGTGGTTAGAGCAGGTAGCCTAGTGGTTAGAGGCAGGTAGCCTAGTGGTTAGAGCAGGTAGCCTAGTGGTTAGAGCAGGTAGCCTAGTGGTTAGAGCAGTTAGCCTCGTGGTTACAGCAGGTAGCCTAGTGGTTAGAGCAGGTAGTCTAGTGGTTAGAGCAGGTAGCCTAGTGGTTAGAGCAGGTAGCCTAGTGGTTAGAGCAGTTAGCCTCGTGGTTACAGCAGGTAGCCTAGTGGTTAGAGCAGGTAGCCTAGTGGTTAGAGCAGGTAGCCTAGTGGTTAGAGACAGGTAGCCTAGTGGTTAGAGCAGGTAGCCTAGTGGTTAGAGCAGGTAGCCTAGTGGTTAGAGCAGGTAGCCTAGTGGTTAGAGACAGGGAGCCTAGTGGTTAGAGACAGGTAGCCTAGTGGTTAGAGACAGGTAGCCTAGTGGTTAGAGACAGGTAGCCTAGTGGTTAGAGCAGGTAGCCTAGTGGTTAGAGCAGGTAGCCTAGTGGTTAGAGCAGGTAGCCTAGTGGTTAGAGCATTGGACTAGTAACCGCAAGGTTACTAGATCAAATCCCCCGAGCTGACATGGTAAAAATCTATCGTTCTGCCCCCTGAACAAGGCAGTTAACCCACTGTTCCCCCGGTAGGCCGTCATTGAAAATACGAATTTGTTCTTAACTGACTTGTCTAGTTATAATAAAATAGGTTGTCAGAGTAGAACAGAAGGTATTGTCTGCTGAGGCAGTGAAGACAGTCGAAGATGAATAGCAGGCCTCGGCCAATTACAGAGAGATATGAACGTGTGCCTTGGTAAAGTTGGTTTCTTACCATTCATTGTCATGGCTATTAACTGTACCGCAGAAATAGAATAGATGTCATGGTGGCAGCTGCAGAGAAGTATTTGAGTGTATAAAGTTTTACTGCAGAAGAGGTGAAAGGTGTGTTGAAGGGGTCCCGTCCTCCCAGGCCGTCAGCCCGTTACTGTAGAAGAGGTGAAAGGTGTGTTGAAGGGGTCCCGTCCTCCCAGGCCGTCAGCCCGTTACTGTAGAAGAGGTGAAAGGTGTGTTGAAGGGGTCCCGTCCTCCCAGGCCGTCAGCCCGTTACTGTAGAAGAGGTGAAAGGTGTGTTGAAGGGGTCCCGTCCTCCCAGACCGTCAGCCCGTTACTGTAGAAGAGGTGAAAGGTGTGTTGAAGGGGTCCCGTCCTCCCAGACCGTCAGCCCGTTACTGTAGAAGAGGTGAAAGGTGTGTTGAAGGGGTCCCGTCCTCCCAGACCGTCAGCCCGTTACTGTAGAAGAGGTGAAAGGTGTGTTGAAGGGGTCCCGTCCTCCCAGACCGTCAGCCCGTTACTGTAGAAGAGTTGAAAGGTGTGTTGAAGGGGTCCCGTCCTCCCAGGCCGTCAGCCCGTTACTGCAGAAGAGTTGAAAGGTGTGTTGAAGGGGTCCCGTCCTCCCAGACCGTCAGCCCGTTACTGCAGAAGAGTTGAAAGGTGTGTTGAAGGGGTCCCGTCCTCCCAGACCGTCAGCCCGTTACTGCAGAAGAGTTGAAAGGTGTGTTGAAGGGGTCCCGTCCTCCCAGACCGTCAGCCCGTTACTGTAGAAGAGGTGAAAGGTGTGTTGAAGGGGTCCCGTCCTCCCAGGCCGTCAGCCCGTTACTGTAGAAGAGGTGAAAGGTGTGTTGAAGGGGTCCCGTCCTCCCAGGCCGTCAGCCCGTTACTGCAGAAGAGTTGAAAGGTGTGTTGAAGGGGTCCCGTCCTCCCAGACCGTCAGCCCGTTACTGCAGAAGAGTTGAAAGGTGTGTTGAAGGGGTCCCGTCCTCCCAGACCGTCAGCCCGTTACTGCAGAAGAGTTGAAAGGTGTGTTGAAGGGGTCCCGTCCTCCCAGACCGTCAGCCCGTTACTGTAGAAGAGGTGAAAGGTGTGTTGAAGGGGTCCCGTCCTCCCAGGCCGTCAGCCCGTTACTGTAGAAGAGGTGAAAGGTGTGTTGAAGGGGTCCCGTCCTCCCAGGCCGTCAGCCCGTTACTGCAGAAGAGTTGAAAGGTGTGTTGAAGGGGTCCCGTCCTCCCAGACCGTCAGCCCGTTACTGTAGAAGAGTTGAAAGGTGTGTTGAAGGGGTCCCGTCCTCCCAGGCCGTCAGCCCGTTACTGCAGAAGAGTTGAAAGGTGTGTTGAAGGGGTCCCGTCCTCCCAGACCGTCAGCCCGTTACTGTAGAAGAGTTGAAAGGTGTGTTGAAGGGGTCCCGTCCTCCCAGACCGTCAGCCCGTTACTGTAGAAGAGGTGAAAGGTGTGTTGAAGGGGTCCCGTCCTCCCAGGCCGTCAGCCCGTTACTGTAGAAGAGTTGAAAGGTGTGTTGAAGGGGTCCCGTCCTCCCAGGCCGTCAGCCCGTTACTGTAGAAGAGGTGAAAGGTGTGTTGAAGGGGTCCCGTCCTCCCAGGCCGTCAGCCCGTTACTGTAGAAGAGTTGAAAGGTGTGTTGAAGGGGTCCCGTCCTCCCAGACCGTCAGCCCGTTACTGTAGAAGAGGTGAAAGGTGTGTTGAAGGGGTCCCGTCCTCCCAGGCCGTCAGCCCGTTACTGCAGAAGAGTTGAAAGGTGTGTTGAAGGGGTCCCGTCCTCCCAGACCGTCAGCCCGTTACTGTAGAAGAGGTGAAAGGTGTGTTGAAGGGGTCCCGTCCTCCCAGGCCGTCAGCCCGTTACTGCAGAAGAGTTGAAAGGTGTGTTGAAGGGGTCCCGTCCTCCCAGACCGTCAGCCCGTTACTGTAGAAGAGTTGAAAGGTGTGTTGAAGGGGTCCCGTCCTCCCAGACCGTCAGCCCGTTACTGTAGAAGAGTTGAAAGGTGTGTTGAAGGGGTCCCGTCCTCCCAGGCCGTCAGCCCGTTATCAGTTAGGGTCAAAGTAGGGGAATGATTTGATTTTTTTAATGAAATACTGGTATATATACACTACCTTTCAAAAGTTTTGGGGTCACTTAGAAATGTCCTTGTTTTTGACAGAAAAGCAGTCCATTAAAATAACATCAAATTGATCAGAAATACAGTGTAGACATTGTTAATGTTGTAAATGACTATTGTAGCTGGAAACGGCTGATTTTTAATGGAATATCTACATAGGTGTACAGAGGCCCATTATCAGCAACCATCACTCCTGTGTTCCAATGGCACGTTGTGTTAGCTAATCCAAGTTTATCATTTTAAAAGGCTAATTGATCATTAGAAAACCCTTTTGCAATTATGTTAGCACAGCTGAAAACTGTTGTTCTGATTAAAGAAGCAATCAAACTGTCCTTCTTTAGACTAGTTGAGTATCTGGAGCATCAGCATCTGTGGGTTCGATTACAGGCTCAAAATGGCCAGAAACAAAGACCTTTCTTCTGAAACTTGTCAGTCTATTCTTGTTCTGAGAAATGAAGGCTATTCCATGTGGGAAATTGCCAAGAAACTGAAGATCTCGTACAAAGCTGTGTACTACTCCCTTCACAGAACAGTGCAAACTGGCCCTAACCAGAATAGAAAGAGGAGTGGGAGGCCCCGGTGCACAACTGAGCAAGAGGACAAGTACATTAGAGTGTCTAGTTTGAGAAACAGACGCCTCACAAGTACTCAACTGGCAGCTTCATTAAATAGTACCCGCAAAACACCAGTCTCAACATCAACAGTGAAGAGGCGACTCCGGGATACTGGCCTTCTAGGCAGAGTTCCTCTGTCCAGTGTCTGTGTTCTTTTGCCCATCTTAATCTTTTTATTTTATTAGCCAGTCTGAGAAATGGCTTTTTCTTTGCAACTCTGCCTAGAAGGCACACAGCAGAAATTCAGACCTGAGACAGCAGGGGAGTCTCTCTGACCAATCAGTGATATCAAATCAATCAACCAATCAATTAAGTCACTCTGTAAGATATACACCCCACCCCCCCCACCTGCCTCCAAAATGTTAAACAAGTAGTTGAGTTCTGTGATGGAATTATCATTGTAATCCTGTAGGATTACCTTTCTGTTCCTACCAGTGTAATTATCATTGTAGGGATTACCTTTCTGTTCCTACCAGTGTAATTATCATTGTAGGGATTACCTTTCTGTTCCTACCAGTGTAATTATCATTGTAGGGATTACCTTTCTGTTCCTACCAGTGTAATTATCATTGTAGGGATTACCTTTCTGTTCCTACCAGTGTAATTATCATTGTAATCCTGTAGGGATTACCTTTCTGTTCCTACCAGTGTAATTATCATTGTAGGGATTATCTTTCTGTTCCTACCAGTGTAATTATCATTGTAGGGATTACCTTTCTGTTCCTACCAGTGTAATTATCATTGTAGGGATTACCTTTCTGTTCCTACCAGTGTAATTATCATTGTAGGGATTACCTTTCTGTTCCTACCAGTGTAATTATCATTGTAATCCTGTAGGGATTACCTTTCTGTTCCTACCAGTGTAATTATCATTGTAATCCTGTAGGGATTACCTTTCTGTTCCTACCAGTGTAATTATCATTGTAATCCTGTAGGGATGACCTTTCTGTTCCTACCAGTGTAATTATCATTGTAGGGATTATCTTTCTGTTCCTACCAGTGTAATTATCATTGTAGGGATTACCTTTCTGTTCCTACCAGTGTAATTATCATTGTAGGGATTACCTTTCTGTTCCTACCAGTGTAATTATCATTGTAGGGATTACCTTTCTGTTCCTACCAGTGTAATTATCATTGTAGGGATGACCTTTCTGTTCCTACCAGTGTAATTATCATTGTAGGGATTACCTTTCTGTTCCTACCAGTGTAATTATCATTGTAGGGATTACCTTTCTGTTCCTACCAGTGTAATTATCATTGTAGGGATTACCTTTCTGTTCCTACCAGTGTAATTATCATTGTAGGGATTACCTTTCTGTTCCTACCAGTGTAATTATCATTGTAATCCTGTAGGGATTACCTTTCTGTTCCTACCAGTGTAATTATCATTGTAGGGATTACCTTTCTGTTCCTACCAGTGTAATTATCATTGTAGGGATTACCTTTCTGTTCCTACCAGTGTAATTATCATTGTAGGGATGACCTTTCTGTTCCTACCAGTGTAATTATCATTGTAGGGATGACCTTTCTGTTCCTACCAGTGTAATTATCATTGTAGGGATTACCTTTCTGTTCCTACCAGTGTAATTATCATTGTAGGGATTACCTTTCTGTTCCTACCAGTGTAATTATCATTGTAGGGATTACCTTTCTGTTCCTACCAGTGTAATTATCATTGTAATCCTGTAGGGCAGGGGTGTCAAACTCATTCCACGGAGGGCCTTGTGTCTGCAGGTTTTTGGTCTTTCCTTTCAATAAAGCCCTAGACAACCAGGTGTGGGGAGTTCCTAACTAATTAGTGATGTTAATTCATCAATCAAGTACAAGGGTGGAGCGAAAACCCGCAGACACTCGGCCCTCCGTGGAATGAGTTTGACACCTGTGCTGTAGGGATTACCTTTCTGTTCCTACCAGTGTAATTATCATTGTAGGGATTACCTTTCTGTTCCTACCAGTGTAATTATCATTGTAGGGATTACCTTTCTGTTCCTACCAGTGTAATTATCATTGTAGGGATTACCTTTCTGTTCCTACCAGTGTAATTATCATTGTAGGGATTACCTTTCTGTTCCTACCAGTGTAATTATCATTGTAGGGATTACCTTTCTGTTCCTACCAGTGTAATTATCATTGTAGGGATTACCTTTCTGTTCCTACCAGTGTAATTATCATTGTAATCCTGTAGGGATTACCTTTCTGTTCCTACCAGTGTAATTATCATTGTAGGGATTACCTTTCTGTTCCTACCAGTGTAATTATCATTGTAGGGATTACCTTTCTGTTCCTACCAGTGTAATTATCATTGTAGGGATTACCTTTCTGTTCCTACCAGTGTAATTATCATTGTAGGGATTACCTTTCTGTTCCTACCAGTGTAATTATCATTGTAGGGATTACCTTTCTGTTCCTACCAGTGTAATTATCATTGTAGGGATTACCTTTCTGTTCCTACCAGTGTAATTATCATTGTAGGGATTACCTTTCTGTTCCTACCAGTGTAATTATCATTGTAATCCTGTAGGGATTACCTTTCTGTTCCTACCAGTGTAATTATCATTGTAGGGATTATCTTTCTGTTCCTACCAGTGTAATTATCATTGTAGGGATTACCTTTCTGTTCCTACCAGTGTAATTATCATTGTAGGGATTACCTTTCTGTTCCTACCAGTGTAATTATCATTGTAGGGATTACCTTTCTGTTCCTACCAGTGTAATTATCATTGTAATCCTGTAGGGATTACCTTTCTGTTCCTACCAGTGTAATTATCATTGTAATCCTGTAGGGATTACCTTTCTGTTCCTACCAGTGTAATTATCATTGTAATCCTGTAGGGATGACCTTTCTGTTCCTACCAGTGTAATTATCATTGTAGGGATTATCTTTCTGTTCCTACCAGTGTAATTATCATTGTAGGGATTACCTTTCTGTTCCTACCAGTGTAATTATCATTGTAGGGATTACCTTTCTGTTCCTACCAGTGTAATTATCATTGTAGGGATTACCTTTCTGTTCCTACCAGTGTAATTATCATTGTAGGGATGACCTTTCTGTTCCTACCAGTGTAATTATCATTGTAGGGATTACCTTTCTGTTCCTACCAGTGTAATTATCATTGTAGGGATTACCTTTCTGTTCCTACCAGTGTAATTATCATTGTAGGGATTACCTTTCTGTTCCTACCAGTGTAATTATCATTGTAATCCTGTAGGGATTACCTTTCTGTTCCTACCAGTGTAATTATCATTGTAGGGATTACCTTTCTGTTCCTACCAGTGTAATTATCATTGTAGGGATTACCTTTCTGTTCCTACCAGTGTAATTATCATTGTAGGGATGACCTTTCTGTTCCTACCAGTGTAATTATCATTGTAGGGATGACCTTTCTGTTCCTACCAGTGTAATTATCATTGTAGGGATTACCTTTCTGTTCCTACCAGTGTAATTATCATTGTAGGGATTACCTTTCTGTTCCTACCAGTGTAATTATCATTGTAGGGATTACCTTTCTGTTCCTACCAGTGTAATTATCATTGTAATCCTGTAGGGATTACCTTTCTGTTCCTACCAGTGTAATTATCATTGTAGGGATTACCTTTCTGTTCCTACCAGTGTAATTATCATTGTAGGGATTACCTTTCTGTTCCTACCAGTGTAATTATCATTGTAGGGATTACCTTTCTGTTCCTACCAGTGTAATTATCATTGTAGGGATTACCTTTCTGTTCCTACCAGTGTAATTATCATTGTAGGGATTACCTTTCTGTTCCTACCAGTGTAATTATCATTGTAGGGATTACCTTTCTGTTCCTACCAGTGTAATTATCATTGTAGGGATTACCTTTCTGTTCCTACTAGTGTAATTATCATTGTAGGGATTACCTTTCTGTTCCTACCAGTGTAATTATCATTGTAGGGATTACCTTTCTGTTCCTACCAGTGTAATTATCATTGTAGGGATTACCTTTCTGTTCCTACTAGTGTAATTATCATTGTAGGGATTACCTTTCTGTTCCTACCAGTGAGAACAGATCAGCATCGACGCTGCAGACGAACCACTTCTCCCAAAGCACTTCCACGTTCCCTGTCAAAGACTTAAAAGCATCGGATTGGTGTAAACATTGGCTGTGGGGAGTCTCCATCATTTTTAAATCCATGACTGGGAGTGGACTTGGAGACAAGGGTGGAGAATGGCCACTGCATCCCTGGAGACGTAGCTCAGTTCAGTTCACTGTGTGGAGAGAGAGAGACCTCTGCTGGTCACACAGAGCAACTGCGCCCAGAGAGAGACATCACTATTGAGTACCACAGTATGAGTCCCAATACCCATAAAACTTAAGCGCTCAAACAACTGGCTAATGGCATTATCTATTTCCAAAACGTTGGTTTACTTTAATGTATCTGTATGCTAGGTCTTAATAGCAACTGGCTGACTCACTCAGTGCCAACGTAACGTTAGCAGGCTGGTAGAGGCTAACGCTAGCAGGCTGGTAGGGGCTAACGTTAGGAGGCTGGTAGGGGCTAACGTTAGCAGGCTAGTAGGGGCTAACGTTAGGAGGCTGGTAGGACTAACGTTTGCAGGCTGATAGGGGCTAACGCTAGCAGGCTGGTAGGGGCTAACGTTAGCAGGCTAGTAGGGGCTAACGTTAGCAGGCTGGTAGGAGCTAATTTTAGCATTCTAGTAGGGGCTAATGTTAGCAGGCTAGTAGGGGCTAATGCTAGCAGGCTAGTAGGGGCTAATGTTAGCAGGCTGGTAGTGGCTAACGTTAGCAGGCTGGTAGTGGCTAACGTTAGCAGGCTGGTAGGGGCTAACGTTAGCAGGCTGGTAGAGGCTAACGTTAGGAGGCTGGTAGGAGCTAATGTTAGCATTCTAGTAGGGGCTAATGTTAGCAGGCTAGTAGGGGCTAATGTTAGCAGGCTAGTAGGCGCTAACGTTAGCAGGCTAGTAGGGGCTAATGTTAGCAGGCTGGTAGGGGCTAACGTTAGCAGGCTGGTAGGGGCTAACGCTAGCAGGCTAGTAGGGGCTAACGTTAACAGGCTAGTAGGGGCTAACGTTAGCAGGCTGGTAGGGGCTAACGTTAGCAGGCTGGTAGAGGCTAACGTTAGGAGGCTGGTAGAGGCTAACGCTAGCAGGCTAGTAGGGGTTAACGCTAGCAGGCTAGTAGGGGCTAACGCTAGCAGGCTGGTAGAGGCTAACGTTAGGAGGCTGGTAGGGGCTAACGTTAGGAGGCTGGTAGGAGCTAACGCTAGCAGGCTGGTAGGGGCTAACGCTAGCAGGCTGGTAGAGGCTAACGTTAGGAGGCTGGTAGGGGCTAACGTTAGCAGGCTAGTTGGCTAGCAACCTTGCAAGCTGATTTGTAACAATACATTCATAAAGTATTTTCTTGCAAGTTGGCTGAAAATGTAATTAAAACCAGAACTCAAATTGTGCAAACAGCTGTGTTTAATCTGAAGTTATTTCTGTTAAGAGTTTACATAGTAGAGAGAAAAGGCTGGCGTCCCTGGTCCTCCATATTAAATCACTTCCTGGAAGAACCACTCACTTCCTGGAAGAACCTCTAACCACTAGAGTTGGGGGGGGCAGGTAGCCTAGTGGTTAGAGTTGGGGGGGGGGGGGGGCAGGTAGCCTAGTGGTTAGAGTTGGGGGGGGGGGGCAGGTAGCCTAGTGGTTAGAGTTGGGGGGGGCAGGTAGCCTAGTGGTTAGAGTCGGGGGGGCAGGTAGCCTAGTAGTTAGAGTGGGGGGGCGGGTAGCCTAGTGGTTAGAGTGGGGCAGCTGGTAGCCTAGTGGTTAGAGTCGGGGGGGCAGGTAGCCTAGTGGTTAGAGTCGGGGGGGCAGGTAGCCTAGTGGTTAGAGTGGGAGGCAGGTAGCCTAGTGGTTAGAGTGGAGCGGCTGGTAGCCTAGTGGTTAGAGTCGGGGGGGCAGGTAGCCTAGTGGTTAAAGTGGGGGGGGGGGGGGGGCAGGTAGCCGAGTGGTTAGAGTGGGGGGGGGGGGGGGGCAGGTAGCCTAGTGGTTAAAGTGTGGGGGGGGGGGGGGGGGGGGTACCCTGGTGGTTAGAGCGTTGGACTAGTAACCAGAAGGTTGCCAAATCAAATCCCCGAGCTGATAAGGACCTAGTACAGACAACACCTGCCTCTCAGGTTCTGGACCCTAGACAGACAGAGCAACCTCTCAGAACCTAGAACCTAGACAGAGCAACCTCTCAGAACCTAGAACCTAGACAGAGCAACCTCTCAGAACCTAGAACCTAGACAGAGCAACCTCTCAGAACCTAGAACCTAGACAGAGCAACCTCTCAGAACCTAGAACCTAGACAGAGCAACCTCTCAGAACCTAGAACCTAGACAGAGCAACCTCTCAGAACCTAGAACCTAGACAGAGCAAACTCTCTATTTACACTTTTTTTTATTTTTTATATCTGTCGGTTATAATTTTTTACATTTAATATTTTTTACATTCACAACTTTATATTTACATGAACCCTAAAGAATAAAGACAGACTTTTAGCACTACTAGGTTCTGCATCTCGACCCGCCGTAGAATACTGACGGACACGCATCGTGTCATAGCTGTCTCACAGGTGATGTCACAGGAGTGTGTTGGTCGGCGTGTATGAGAGTCAGAGGTTCTGGTCACGTTGTCGCCCCAGCAGAGCAGAAAGCCCAGCAGAGGTTCTGGTCACGTTGTCGCCCCGGCAGAGCAGAAAGCCCAGCAGAGGTTCTGGTCACGTTGTCGCCCCGGCAGAGCAGAAAGCCCAGCAGAGGTTCTGGTCACGTTGTCTCCCGGGCAGAGCAGAAAGCCCAGCAGAGGTTCTGGTCACGTTGTCGCCCCGGCAGAGCAGAAAGCCCAGCAGAGGTTCTGGTCACGTTGTCACCCCGGCAGAGCAGAAAGCCCAGCAGAGGTTCTGGTCACGTTGTCGCCCCGGCAGAGCAGAAAGCCCAGCAGAGGTTCTGGTCACGTTGTCGCCCCGGCAGAGCAGAAAGCCCAGCAGAGGTTCTGGTCACGTTGTCGCCCCGGCAGAGCAGAAAGCCCAGCAGAGGTTCTGTTCACGTTGTCTCCCCGGCAGAGCAGAAAGCCAATCAGAGGTTCTGTTCACGTCTCCCAGCAGAGCAGAAAGCCCAGCAGAGGTTCTGGTCACGTTGTCGCCCCGGCAGAGCAGAAAGCCCAGCAGAGGTTCTGTTCCCGTTGTCTCCCAGCAGAGCAGAAAGCCCAGCAGAGGTTCTGGTCACGTTGTCGCCCCGGCAGAGCAGAAAGCCCAGCAGAGGTTCTGGTCACGTTGTCGCCCCGGCAGAGCAGAAAGCCCAGCAGAGGTTCTGGTCACGTTGTCGCCCCGGCAGAGCAGAAAGCCCAGCAGAGGTTCTGGTCACGTTGTCGCCCCGGCAGAGCAGAAAGCCCAGCAGAGGTTCTGGTCACGTTGTCGCCCCGGCAGAGCAGAAAGCCCAGCAGAGGTTCTGGTCACGTTGTCGCCCCGGCAGAGCAGAAAGCCCAGCAGAGGTTCTGTTCCCGTTGTCTCCCAGCAGAGCAGAAAGCCCAGCAGAGGTTCTGGTCACGTTGTCTCCCAGCAGAGCAGAAAGCCCAGCAGAGGTTCTGTTCCCGTTGTCTCCCAGCAGAGCAGAAAGCCCAGCAGAGGTTCTGGTCACGTTGTCGCCCCGGCAGAGCAGAAAGCCCATCAGAGGTTCTGGTCACGTTGTCTCCCCGGCAGAGCAGAAAGCCAATCAGAGGTTCTGGTCATGTCTCCCAGCAGAGCAGAAAGCCAATCAGAGGTTCTGTTCACGTCTCCCAGCAGAGCAGAAAGCCAATCAGAGGTTCTGGTCACGTCTCCCAGCAGAGCAGAAAGCCAATCAGAGGTTCTGGTCACGTCTCCCAGCAGAGCAGAAAGCCAATCAGAGGTTCTGGTCACGTCTCCCAGCAGAGCAGAAAGCCAATCAGAGGTTCTGTTCCCATTGTCTCCCAGCAGAGCAGAAAGTCCAGCACTATAGACGAGGAGGATCGGGAGGTGGATCAGGATAATATACTGGAAACAGCAGAGAGCTGGGGAGTGTGGCAGCCCGGAGGGGTCAGAGGTTAGAGGTCAGGCTGGAGTTCAGTATCCGGTCAGTCTGGAAGGACTCCTCTTCACTGAGGCCTTTTTCTGGGCTCTGTGTGTGTGTGTGTGTGTGTGTGTGTGTGTGTGTGTGTGTGTGTGTGTGTGTGTGTGTGTGTGTGTGTGTGTGTGTGTGTGTGTGTGTGTGTGTGTGTGTGTGTGTGTGTGTGTGTGTGTGTTCAGTACCCTGTGGTGATGTTGGTGAGTGTGTGTGTGTTTGAGCCCGGTGCAGTGAAGCTATAGGCAGCGTAGGCCACAGTTGATCCCAACATCAACCCTGTCATGTACGATACAGTCATAGTGTTACCTAGACACAGGGAGGAGAGGAGAGGAGAGGAGGGAGGAGAGGAGAGGAGAGGAGAGGAGAGGAGAGGAGAGGAGAGGAGAGGAGAGGAGGGAGGAGAGGAGAGGAGAGGAGAGGAGAGGAGAGGAGAGGAGAGGAGAGGAGGGAGGAGAGGAGAGGAGAGGAGGAGAGGGGTGGGAGGAGAGGGAAGGAGGGAGGGAGGGAGAAGAGGGGAGGAGAAGAGAGGGAGGGAGGAGAGGAGAAGAGAAGAGAAGAGAAGAGAAGAGAGGGAGGGAGGGAGGGAGGGAGGGAGGGAGGGAGGGAGGGAGGGAGGGAGGGAGGGAGGGAGGGAGGAGAGGAGATTATTATACAGGTTATAGATAGGGCACGGTCAATGTAGAAAATCCTCCTAAATTGTAGGAGGAGATCCTGCTGCAGTTTAGTAGTTTCCAGTATTACAATATAGAGTGTATATACAGTCACTGTATAAAATAAATTATACAAATACTGAGCTATATTTTGTGCACAAAAAAAAAACGTGGAAAATCATATGATTTTAAACTATTACAATTGTTTAGAGAAAGATATTCTGTTTAAAAGGTAAACATTTAATAGTTAAATGTTTTGGCACCCCTGTTTTCAAGACCCCATCACCTTCCCCTTGCGAGGATAACGACACAAACCTTTTCTAAAATGTTTTCTGAGATTGGAGAACACGTTGGGGAGGGATTTCAGACCATTCCTCAATAGATCTTTCTAGATCCTTGATATCCTTCATCTGTACTTATGGACTGGCTACTTCATTTCAAACCACAGGTATGAATGGGTTCATGTCCGGAGACTGAGAAGGCCGTTACAAATAGTGGATTTTGTGGTCAATTTAACCATTTCAATTGATTTTAAAATGTGTGTTACCTCATTTCTATACCCCAGTGAAACAGGAAGCCATGGAAGGCCACAATATAGTTCCTTAAACTGAGATTAATTTCAAACATTAGAATGTTAATGTAGATTTAATTTAGTTAGATTTTATCAATAAGATTGTCACCCCTCTACCTCACCACCCCTCCACCTCACCACCCCTCTACCTCACCACCCCTCTACCTCATCACCCCTCTACCTCACCACCCCTCTACCTCACCACCCCTCTACCTCACCACCCCTCCACCTCACCACCCCTCTACCTCACCACCCCTCTACCTCACCACCCCTCCACCTCACCACCCCTCTACCTCACCACCCCTCTACCTCACCACCCCTCCACCTCTCCAACCCTCACCCCTCTACCTCACCACCCGTCCACCTCATCACCTCACCACCCCTCCACCCCTCCACCTCACCACCCCTCACCCCTCTACCCCATCACCCCTCCACCTCACTATCCCTCCACCTCACCACCCCTCTACCTCACCACCCCTCTACCTCACCACCCCTCTACCTCACCACCCCTCCACCTCTCCACCCCTCTACCTCACCACCCCTCCACCTCACCACCTCATCACCTCACCACCCCTCCACCTCACCACCCCTCACCCCTCTACCCCATCACCCCTCTACCTCACCACCCCTCCACCTCACCACCTCATCACCTCACCACCCCTCCACCTCACCACCCCTCTAACCCTCCACCTCACTATCCCTCCACCTCACCACCCCTCCACCCCTCCACCTCACCACCCCTCACCCCTCTACCCCATCACCCCTCTACCTCACCACCCCTCCACCTCACCACCTCATCACCTCACCACCCCTCTACCTCACCACCCCTCTAACCCTCCACCCCTCCACCTCACCACCCCTCTACCTCACCACCCCTCCACCCCTCCACCTCACCACCCCTCTACCTCACCACCCCTCTACCTCACCACCCCTCTACCTCACCACCCCTCCACCTCACCACCCCTCCACCTCACCACCCCTCCACCTCATCACCCCTCTAACCCTCCACCCCTCCACCCCACCACCCCTCCGCCTCACCACCCCTCCGCCCCTCTACCTCACCGCCCCTCTACCTCACCGCCCCTCTACCTCACCGCCCCTCTACCTCACCACCCCTCTACCTCACCACCCCTCCACCTCACCACCCCTCCACCTCACCACCCCTCCACCTCACCACCCCTCCACCTCACCACCCCTCTACCTCACCACCCCTCTAACCCTCCACCTCACCACCCCTCCACCTCACCACCCCTCTACCTCACCACCCCTCTACCTCACCACCCCTCTACCTCACCACCCCTCCACCTCACCACCCCTCTACCTCACCACCCCTCCACCTCACCACCCCTCCACCTCACCACCCCTCCACCTCACCACCCCTCTACCTCACCACCCCTCCACCTCACCACCCCTCCACCTCACCACCTCATCACCTCTCCACCCCTCTAACCCTCCACCCCTCTAACCCTCCACCCCTCCACCTCACCACCCCTCTACCTCACCACCCCTCCACTCACCACCCCTCCACCTCACCACCCCTCTACCTCACCACCCCTCCACTCACCACCCCTCCACCTCACCACCCCTCACCTCACCACCTCACCATCCCTCCACCTCACCACCCCTCCACCTCACCACCCCTCCACCTCACCACCCCTCCACCTCACCACCCCTCCACCTCACCACCCCTCTACCTCACCACCCCTCCACCTCACCACCCCTCCACCTCACCACCTCATCACCTCTCCACCCCTCTAACCCTCCACCCCTCTAACCCTCCACCCCTCCACCTCACCACCCCTCTACCTCACCACCCCTCCACTCACCACCCCTCCACCCCTCCACCTCACCACCCCTCACCCCTCTACCTCACCACCCCTCTACCTCACCACTCCTCCACCTCACCACCCCTCTACCTCACTACCCCTCTACCTCACCACCCCTCACCTCACCACCTCACCATCCCTCCACCTCACCACCCCTCCACCTCACCACCCCACCACCCCTCCACCTCACCACCCCTCCACCTCACCACCCCTCTACCTCACCACCCCTCCACCTCACCACCCCTCCACCTCACCACCTCATCACCTCTCCACCCCTCTAACCCTCCACCCCTCTAACCCTCCACCCCTCCACCTCACCACCCCTCTACCTCACCACCCCTCCACTCACCACCCCTCCACCCCTCCACCTCACCACCCCTCACCCCTCTACCTCACCACCCCTCTACCTCACCACTCCTCCACCTCACCACCCCTCTACCTCACTACCCCTCTACCTCACCACCCCTCCACCTCACCACCCCTCCACCTCACCACCCCTCTACCTCACCACTCCTCCACCTCACCACCCCTCTACCTCACTACCCCTCCACCTCACCGCCCCTCCACCTCACCACCCCTCTACCTCACCACTCCTCCACCTCACCACCCCTCTACCTCACTACCCCTCCACCTCACCGCCCCTCCACCTCACCACCCCTCCACCTCACCACCTCATCACCCCTCTAACCCTCCACCTCTCCACCTCACCACCCCTCCACCTCACCACCCCTCTACCTCACCACCCCTCTACCTCACCACCCCTCTACCTCACCACCCCTCTACCTCACCACCCCTCTACCTCACCACCCCTCTACCTCACCACCCCTCCACCTCACCACCCCTCCACCTCACCACCTCTCCACCCCTCCACCTCTCCACCCCTCACCCCTCTACCTCACCACCCCTCCACCTCACCACCTCATCACCTCACCACCCCTCCACCCCTCCACCTCACCACCCCTCACCCCTCTACCCCATCACCCCTCTAACTCACCACCCCTCCACCTCACTATCCCTCCACCTCACCACCCCTCCACCTCACCACCCCTCCACCTCACCACCCCTCTACCTCACCACCCCTCCACCTCACCACCTCATCACCTCACCACCCCTCTACCTCACCACCCCTCCACCCCTCCACCTCACCACCCCTCACCCCTCCACCTCACCACCCCTCACCCCTCTACCTCACCACCCCTCCACCTCACCACCCCTCCACCTCACCACCCCTCACCCCTCTACCTCACCACCCCTCCACCTCACCACCCCTCCACCTCACCACCCCTCCACCTCACCACCCCTCCACCTCACCACCCCTCCACCTCACCACCCCTCTACCCCACCACCCCACCACCTCACCACCCCTCTAACCCTCCACCCCTCTAACCCTCCACCCCTCTAACCCTCCACCCCTCCACCTCACCACCTCACCACCCCTCTACCCCACCACCCCTCCACCCCACCGCCCCTCCACCCCACCGCCCCTCCACCTCATCGCCCCTCTACCTCATCGCCCCTCTACCTCACCACCCCTCCACCTCACCACCCCTCTACCCCACCACCCCTCTACCTCACCACCCCTCTACCTCACCACCCCACCACCTCACCACCCCTCCACCTCACCACCCCTCCACCTCACCACCCCTCACCCCTCTACCTCACCACCCCTCCACCTCACCGCCCCTCCACCTCACCACCCCTCCACCTCACCACCCCTCCACCTCACCACCCCTCCACCTCACCACCCCTCCACCTCACCACCCCTCTACCTCACCACCCCTCCACCTCACCACCCCTCTACCTCACCACCCCTCCACCTCACCACCCCTCTACCTCACCACCCCTCTACCTCACCACCCCTCCACCTCACCACCCCTCTACCCCACCACCCCTCCACCTCACCACCCCTCTAACCCTCCACCCCTCTAACCCTCCACCCCTCTAACCCTCCACCCCTCCACCTCACCACCTCACCACCCCTCTACCCCACCACCCCTCCACCCCACCGCCCCTCCACCTCACCGCCCCTCCACCTCATCGCCCCTCTACCTCACCGCCCCTCTACCTCACCACCCCTCCACCTCACCACCCCTCCACCTCACCACCCCTCTAACCCTCCACCCCTCTAACCCTCCACCCCTCTACCTCACCACCCCTCCACCTCACCACCCCTCTACCTCACCACCCCTCCACCTCACCACCCCTCCACCTCACCACCCCTCCACCTCACCACCCCTCCACCTCACCACCCCTCTACCTCACCACCCCTCCACCTCACCATCCCTCCACCTCACCACCCCTCCACCTCACCACCCCTCTACCTCACCACCCCTCCACCTCACCACCCCTCTACCTCACCACCCCTCTACCTCACCACCCCTCCACCTCACCACCCCTCTACCCCACCACCCCTCCACCTCACCACCCCTCTAACCCTCCACCCCTCTAACCCTCCACCCCTCTAACCCTCCACCCCTCCACCTCACCACCTCACCACCCCTCTACCCCACCACCCCTCCACCCCACCGCCCCTCCACCTCACCGCCCCTCCACCTCATCGCCCCTCTACCTCACCGCCCCTCTACCTCACCACCCCTCCACCTCACCACCCCTCCACCTCACCACCCCTCTAACCCTCCACCCCTCTACCTCACCACCCCTCCACCTCACCACCCCTCTACCTCACCACCCCTCCACCTCACCACCCCTCCACCTCACCACCCCTCCACCTCACCACCCCTCCACCTCACCACCCCTCCACCTCACCACCCCTCTACCTCACCACCCCTCCACCTCACCATCCCTCCACCTCACCACCCCTCCACCTCACCGCCCCTCTACCTCACCGCCCCTCTACCCCACCGCCCCTCTACCCCACCGCCCCTCCACCCCACCGCCCCTCCACCTCATCGCCCCTCTACCTCACCACCCCTCTACCTCACCACCCCTCTACCTCACCACCCCTCTACCTCACCACCCCTCTACCTCACCACCCCTCCACCTCACCACCCCTCCACCTCACCACCTCTCCACCCCTCCACCTCTCCACCCCTCACCCCTCTACCTCACCACCCCTCCACCTCACCACCTCATCACCTCACCACCCCTCCACCCCTCCACCTCACCACCCCTCACCCCTCTACCCCACCACCCCTCTACCTCACCACCCCTCTAACTCACCACCCATCACCCCTCTACCTCACCACCCCTCTAACTCACCACCCCTCACCCCTCTACCCCACCACCCCTCTACCTCACCACCCCTCCACCTCACCACCCCTCACCCCTCTACCCCACCACCCCTCTACCTCACCACCCCTCTAACTCACCACCCCTCCACCTCACCACCCCTCCACCTCACCACCCCTCCACCTCACCACCCCTCAAACTCACCACCCCTCTACCTCACCACCCCTCTAACTCACCACCCCTCACCCCTCTACCCCATCACCCCTCTAACTCACCACCCCTCTACCTCACCACCCCTCCACCTCACCACCTCATCACCTCACCACCCCTCTACCTCACCACCCCTCCACCTCACCACCCCTCACCCCTCCACCTCACCACCCCTCACCCCTCTACCTCACCACCCCTCCACCTCACCACCCCTCCACCTCACCACCCCTCTAACCCTCCACCCCTCTAACCCTCCACCCCTCCACCTCACCACCTCTCCACCTCACCACCCCTCTACCCCACCACCCCTCTACCTCACCACCCCTCCACCCCACCACCCCTCTACCCCACCACCCCTCTACCTCACCACCCCTCTACCCCACCACCCCTCTACCTCACCACCTCTCCACCCCATCACCCCTCTACCTCACCACCCCACCGCCCCTCCACCTCACCGCCCCTCCACCTCATCGCCCCTCTACCTCACCGCCCCTCTACCTCACCACCCCTCTACCCCACCACCCCTCCACCTCACCAGCCCTCCACCTCACCACCCCTCCACCTCACCACCCCTCTACCTCACCACCCCTCTACCTCACCACCCCTCTACCTCACCACCCCTCTACCTCACCACCCCTCTACCTCACCACCCCTCTAACCCTCCACCTCACCGCCCCTCCACCTCACCGCCCCTCCACCTCACCACCCCTCTAACCCTCCACCTCACCACCCCTCCACCTCACCACCCCTCCACCTCACCACCCCTCTAACCCTCCACCTCACCGCCCCTCCACCTCATCGCCCCTCTACCTCACCGCCCCTCTACCTCACCGCCCCTCTACCTCACCACCCCTCTACCTCACCACCCCTCTAACCCTCCACCCCTCTACCTCACCACCCCTCTACCTCACCACCCCTCTACCTCACCACCCCTCTACCTCACCACCCCTCTACCTCACCACCCCTCTACCTCACCACCCCTCTACCTCACCACCCCTCTACCTCACCACCCCTCCACCTCACCACCCCTCCACCTCACCACCCCTCTAACCCTCCACCTCACCATCCCTCCACCTCACTATCCCTCCACCTCACCACCCCTCCACCTCACCACCCCTCTACCTCACC